>NC_142271.1:6409061-6704410 GCF_052056855.1 Sturnus vulgaris
GCGTGGAGTGACAGGACCAGGAGGAATGGCTTCCCACTGCCAGAGGGCAGGGGTAGATGGGATTTTGGGAAGGAATTCTTGGCTGTGAGGGTGCTGAGGCCCTGGCACAGGGTGCCCAGAGCAGCTGTGGCTGCCCCTGGATCCCTGGCAGTGCCCAAGGCCAGGCTGGACACTGGGGCTGGAGCAGCCTGGGACAGTGGAAAGTGTTCCTGGGCATGACAGGGGGTGGCACTGGATGGATTTTAAGGTCCCTTCCAACCCAACCAGTCTCTGATTCTGTGATTTTCTTTTAAGTTCATCTGAAATCTTCCCTGTTTTGCTGAAGTTCATTCTGCTGCTGTTTTACCAGTTGAAACTGACGGCTGAGCAGCTTCCCTTCCCCTCAGACACTTTCCCCATTTTAGAAGCAGGAAGTTGATGCTGCAGAGCTGAAATGGCACCTGAAATGGCTCCACGGGCCAGGAAATGGAGCAAGCTGCCCAAAGTCCTATTTTGGTGTTTCTGCAGAGAAGCATCTTGACACCTGACAGAAACATCCTGACATCTTGGCCTCCAAGAAACCAGTTCTGAAGGCCAACAACCATTCACATGCTTGATATTTCAAATTAATCACTCCTCAGCCTATTTCCTGCACTCATGATTTCAATAGTTTGACTGAAATGTTTTGTATTTTATTGATCTGTGAGAGGCAGAGCAATGGATGATTAGCCAAATTAACACTTTCCACTTGCAGCCTTTGCTTAGTTCACAACTGGGTTTGTAATAACATTTGATTGAAGTACAGAGGCCTTTCTGTGTTGATTTACTTTTGTTCCTCTTTCTAAGTGAGAGAATTTGTTGAAGACTTTAAAAATCTCTCACATAACGCTTGGGGTGTTTTTCTGTTTGTTGTTTGTTTTTCCCATAAGGATTTCCTTATGAGAATCCACTGATCTAAAGTTCAGCC
Organism: Sturnus vulgaris; assembly: GCF_052056855.1. Lineage (NCBI taxonomy): Eukaryota > Metazoa > Chordata > Aves > Passeriformes > Sturnidae > Sturnus > Sturnus vulgaris. The sequence continues at coordinate 6,410,008 of NC_142271.1, forward strand.
TACTAAAACAGTGACCCCTTTTACAAGGGTTTCATGTTCTGCAGCCTCAACATCATTGCATAAATTTATAAGAGATTCAATTTTATAGCTTTTTAGAGGCTTTGTTTTGCCATCTGAAGCCCGTTTTAAAAGAGAATCTGTTAATTAATTTGCAGGGAGTGTTCCAGTGCTGTCCTCCCAGCAGTAGTGGTCGGTACCTGGGAGAGCTTTAGCACGGTGCTGTTGCTGCTGTGCTGTCAGCTGTGCTTGCTCCCAAAAGCACACGGTGTCCTTTCAGAAACCTTTCAGCCTTTTGGGCAGGACTCTGAGCAAAGTCCCCTGAGGATATTGAGCAGCAGGGTCTCTAAACTGCCAGGCTCTTCATCACCGCCCAAATTTCTGACAGTGAAATTCAACAGTATTGTGGCACCAATCAGTCCTAATTACAGCTCTTTAAATAGTGAAAGTTTTCAAACAGTTTAACAGTTCAATTTTTAGAACTGCTCTCTACTTACCAACCTAAAACCAGAAGATTAAGAGAAAATGGTTTTATGTCTTGCATCGTATCAATTACACAAGATACTGTCTTTTTAATGTTTTCTTCGTATTACTTAATTACTTGAGGCAAAAAGAATGCATATCTATTTTTTTGAAATCATTGCTGATTTGGAAGACAATCTATTTTTATCTGAAGCTCAATCCAGTTAAGGCAGAATTGTTACTTGATCCTGCTGAAATAAGGCAATTACCTTAAGTTTGGAAAAGTGTTTATTTCTTTTCATGGCTTGCTTTAAATAATTATGTGAAAAACAATACAAACAATTTCTAATTAAAACAGGGAAGACTGTTGAGAGAAGTGAGTTATTTCCAGCTCTGGTGATAACTCAGGTGAAGCAGTTGGATATATATCCACATTTCTTTGTTTTACTGCTCAAAATGAGAAGTAGAAAGCAATCAGAGTTGTAATGAGCAATTCTGCAGTCACTTCCAATAAATGTCTTGTTAGACCAGAGAGGCTCATTGGTCAGCTTTGTTAGCTGGGCTTATCAGAGGAAATGGGACATTTTTATTATTCTAAGGGAGAGGTTTAATTTTGTGACATTTCCTCTTTCATTTCTTCCAAGATCTTTCTATTCCCTTTGGTCCTGTAAAAGCCATAAAAGATTTGATAATGAAAACCATAAACTCTTCCTAACTCCAACAGAATCAATACCTGGACCACCTAAATTCTAACAGTGCAAGACACATATATTGGATTTCAGAACATGTGTCAATTTTATTACACTTTTAGAAGACATGGGGTTTTTCTTTTCCAATTCAGAGTTTCTGGACATTGAGGGTTGGCCTTTTCAGTTATTGATGCCTTCACCATCACAGTTCCACGTGCCTTCACAGAATCCCAGAATGGTTTGGGTTGAAAGGGACCTTGAAGATCATCCAGTTCCACCCCTTGCCATGGGCAAGGACACTTTCCAGTAGACCAGCCTGCTCCTGCAAGCCCTGTCCAGCCTTGCTTTGAACAGTCTTAGGAGACTATTTCTGTCTTGACAATGCATGCCTACATTTCTCCCTAAATCTGCCACTTTCTGTAGCTTCAGAGTTGGTTTTGTTGGTGAATTGCTTCAATATGTATGACCTCAGTAAATTGTCTTTTGTCTTTAATTACTTTTCTGCTTTGTTGCAGGTGCGTATAGCTGCAAAATTCATCACTCATGCACCCCCTGGAGAGTTCAATGAAGTATTCAATGGTAAGCAATTAAGGAAAAAATGATCTATGGTGTTTTTTTCATGTTTTATCTATTGTAAAAATCTTAGGTTGTGTCACACCATACTGCTTTTAAGGTTGAGTGGCCTGGGAAAGCATGCAGTCCTTCTGGACTACTTCTGCTTAAAGAAATTATTTAATAGTTTTAATGTTTGCATTTGTACAGTTGAAAATAAAGTGCATTAAGAGAAACATTTGATTAAAAAATCCAGTAACACACCTGAACCCTTTCTTCTCCAGATGTCCGGTTATTGCTTAACAATGACAATCTTCTCAGGGAAGGAGCAGCACAGTAAGTACTAAGATTTCAAGCACAAGTTAAATTACCATCAGAGATACTTCTGTTTTCTTATACCCATCATTCTGTGACAAAGAAAACCATTTTCTGTATTCAGAGCAATCTTCTGTAATTTCTTACTCCACCTAACAAAATATATAATGAAAGGTGTGGATGATTCTCATTAAAAGCCCTAAATTGGAATTTGTGCTGTATAAAACTGACAGGAAGGCACTGTGCCAAAGCAGAGTTTAACTCTGCAGCAGCAGGAATGTCTGATCGTGTTGAATCATGATTTATAAAGTAAGTGAAGCCTGAAATGTTGATTAATCCATAGCCTAAGTCTAAAAAAAGAACTGCCCTCAGTAAAAAGTTTTCAAAATCGGTTGTTTACTTCCACAGCCTCATCAGAAGGTGCTTAAAGATTACACATACAAGCTTTTTGATGCTAAGATCTATTTCAAGCTAGGTGATGTGTCAGTCAGCAAGTCTTTACATAAGAAAATTGTTGTAAATATTCATCTATTCATTTGTTTGCCTTGCTGCTGTCTGAATGGTAGCTGGGGTGTTCCTGTTTTGCCTTGGCTTGCTCTCATTTCTCCTGGCTACCTGGTGTTCTACTTTTGAACTCTGTATTTTCCTGGTTATCACTAAACAACCCTGCTTTTAGACCTGGGGTTTATAACTATCTACAGTAAAAGGATTGGAAAATCCTTTAACAGTGCCTGTGTGTATTATTTGCCTGATTAAGTTGGTGTTTGCTGTAATATAATCACACAGCACACTTACTCTTGAGTTAAAATAACACGTTCAGCTAAAGTTGGTGTTCTTTTGATCCTCACCAGTGCATTTGCACAGTACAACATGGATCAGTTCACCCCGGTGAAGATAGAAGGGTACGATGATCAGGTAAGGGGAGACTTTGTACACCTGAGCTTTATATTACTGCACTGTGAAAAAGCAATAAAAATGTGGTTTTGTCAGGATGTTGGCTCACAAGTCATCACCATCAGCTGACTCACTCATTCTGCTCACAAGGTACCACCCCTGCTCCTTCCCCCACATATCATTGTCATGACAAACGTTCTTCTATAAGAACAGAGCATAAGCAAGATATTCTCTTTAAGTTCTGTGTCGTACTGCTTAATAAATCCAATCCAGTGTTCCTTAAAGCTCCTTGCTGAAGTCACTGGAATTTTACTTAAGAGTATGAATGATTAAAGATTACTGTCTATTTAAAGCTCACTTACAAATCCTTATGTTGCTACTTGCTTACAGTTCCTACTGACAATTGATAGTAGATTCTTAATAGTTTGTTTGGTTTATTTTCTGCAATTTTAATCCATTCCCAGCTACCCTAAAAACAAACTTATCTTTGTTGATACCAACTCATTGATTTGGTGTAGTGATTATACCTAATATTATCCAGTCTATGCCAGCAAAACAAGTCTTTTCAGTTTTATTTTTTAACCTTTTTTTAGAACAAACAGGAAGTAGTAGAGAAGCCAGAAAGCTGCCTGGCCATCTGCTCTGTTCTCTGATCCAAGCTCTGACCCAGCTTTTCTGGTGTTCCAGATATGTTTATGGAAGCCATGTATTAAGAGAGGTATTCATAGAAATAGCTTTGATGAGAAAGTTACAGTACAACCTGCAAAAGAAAAAAAACCCACCCCAATAAAGTCAGTATTTGGGAAGCCAGAGAATTAAGGTGAAAAGGAAAAAGGAAGGGAATGTGTAATGCTGATTTGCTGTCTGCTTTATTTGGTGTATTTTAGAAGTAGTCACATCTATGTACCATACTTGCCCAGCAGCAGAGCTCTTGCAACATGGAGCATGGCAATAAATGGTAGATTCCAGAGTAAAAGTCTCTGTCCCCTTTAGAAACTAAGAAGGGAAACAAGTAAAATAACTGTAAAGGCAAAGCAACCTGCTTCTGTCATAAGGATACCAAATTTTAAGCCAAGTATATACATTATTAGAGTTCAGCCTTTTCTGGGACAAAAGTCTAAGTGCAGTATTACTGTGGAGAGCAGAGAGTTACCTTCAGCCTCACAACAACTAGTAATTTAAATTATTACTGAAAATACTTGGTTCTCTTTATGTGATCTTATAGCTCAGTGAAAGAACCTACTGTAACACTGATATGCAAGTAGGGAAAAACACATCTATAGCTGTCTAAATGTATCATCATTTCAACTTCTTTTATAGGTCTTAATCACAGAACATGGGGATCTGGGCAATGGCAGATTTTTAGACCCAAGAAACAAGCTTTCTTTTAAGTTTGATCACTTAAGGAAAGAAGCAAGTGATCCACAGCCCGAGGACACGGAGTCGGCTCTGAAGCAATGGAGAGATGCCTGTGACAGTGCACTGAGAGCCTACGTCAAAGATCATTACCCCAACGGCTTCTGCACTGTTGAGTATCCGTCTTGTTTCCCTGCAAGTGTGTTCCTCTGAGTCAGTCACACCTAGAGCAGACTCTGCTGGGCACAGCTCTTGCAGTTCTCCATCCTCACTGGCATTTTGGCTCACTTTGGAATGACCTGTTCCAAAGAGGGTGCACCTATTTTGGTATGCACACAGAGGTAAAGATGGATTAGACCTTTTCATAGGCATGACTGCCAAGCACCTTCACACCTACTGCTAATGAAATGCCTGCCAGGGGAGGTGTTGGACAATGTAACTTGTGGTGCTTGTTCCCAGTGAGGTGCCACCACAGCAGCCTGCACCCTGCTGCCAAGAACAGATGTTAAGAATGGCTTTCCTTAGCTCCTGGGCCTTTTTAACTCTTTTTCTAAATACAGGTTTATGGTAAATCTATAGATGGACAGCAGACAATTATTGCCTGTATTGAGAGCCACCAGTTTCAGCCCAAAAACTTCTGGTAAGACTATTTCAACACAGTGTGTTTTCTTCCTTTGCCTGATTCCTCAAACCAACCATCCTCTAGTTCTGACACGGTCTGAAGGACAGGGAGTTTTGGGCTTCCCAATAAGTTCTTTTCCTTCTGTAGTCTGTTTTCCTTGCAGCCCCCTTGGCACTTAGCAAAGCTCTTTCTGTGACCTATCCAGAGGAAAAGGCATTAGCAGAGCTGGGTAGATTCTCCTTTACATCTCTGGAGCTTCTTTGTGCTGAAGCTGTGTTGTATTCAGCTGGGCTGCAGAAATTTAACTCCATGCCATTAAATCACTAAATCCCATGTGGTGTTGGTGATAAAACAATTTGCTTGTTAATTTGGTTCTTTTTCCTGGAAAATAATACTTCTTGGAAATAGCCTTTCATGCTTTGATTGCTTCTAGGAACGGGCGTTGGAGATCAGAATGGAAGTTTACCATCACACCACCAACAGCTCAAGTGGCTGCAGTGCTCAAAATCCAGGTGAGTTATTTTTCCTGGCAGCAATCAGAGAAGCTGCATTGTGCTTCTCTTACACAAATGCATTTGGCTCAGAATGAGATGCTGAAATGCAGCAGAGATGTCCTTCTCAAGTCAGGCTGTTATTAAGCATAACAATTCAAGAAATAAATTCTTGAATCTAGTATTTCAGGAATAGTTTCAGATCTGGCCTGTGATTTATTATGTAGCATTACCCTATAGGCCTCCACTTTGCTTCATTTTATAGGGCTAAAACCTCTTCCTTGAGTATTTTATGATTTCTCTTAGCTCAGCTCTAGGCGTTTACTGATTAACATAATCTTGAACAGTCTTGACAAAGAATGAAACCTTTTAGAAACTCCATCCTGCTTCTAGTCTCCATATAAGCAGAGAAGACTGGCATGATGCTCTGTTGAGCCGTTTGGGGGCCCAGGAATTCTGGAGTGAGTGGTCATGATAAAACCTGCATTCTGTCCTTTTGTCCAGGTCCATTACTATGAAGATGGCAACGTCCAGCTGGTTAGTCACAAAGACATTCAGGACTCTGTACAGGTGTCAGTAAGTATGCCAAAAGATCTTTATGATAAGCAACTGTTTTATTCCTTAAACAGATCATGAAGCATACACTGCTATGACAGCACTCTCTTAACTTCAAAGCAATTTTACGGTGAACAGTCAATGTGATGTTTAGAGTCACATAGGAATCCCAGATCCCCAATTGCTTAAAATTCAGTCTTATTGGAAAGTCTCTATTGGAAAGTTTCTCCTGGAAGTTTGGGTTAAAGAGGACAGAATATGCTTTTCTATCTGTGTGCAAGGGAAAGAACAGTAAGGGACATACACTAAGGGAAATGAAGAAACCCTCTAGTATGGTAGAGGGAGCAACAGCTGCAAAGTGACTCATTTTACCATGAAAGTTCCTTTTTGCTCACTAGGGTGCAGCCCTGTTCCAGTTTGGAGCACGAGCTCTACTCAGTATGTAGTAAGCGAAAGGAACCCAGCTACAACCACGAGGCACAAGCTGATGATGTTGCCTATTTCATCTGTACTCAGCCTATCATTTGAGAAGAAATCTATGATGTAGCTCATATAAGTTGCTCTTAAACGTACAAACATTTTTTTTCTCCTTTGCAGAGTGATGTCCAAACTGCTAAGGAGTTTATTAAAATCATAGAAAATGCAGAAAACGAGTACCAGGTAAGATCAGTGGTAGTTAAATAAACCATAGAATCGTATCAGTCTCCATTTGCAGTTAATAGAAACATGGAAAACTGACCTCTGGTTCTGTACCTGGCTGAATCTGGTCTTGACCATAAGAATTACTTAGAAAAGGGCAGTAATATTTGTTTAAACAATATAGTTATAAAGCTGTAAAGTTACAAAGCTGTGTTGTAATTAACTATCAGGTTTGCTGTATGTTTTTCTAAAAGGATTACAAATGATACCTGGAACAAGCATGGGAGGGGAGTGGGTGAGTCGATGCGTTTTCCTCTGTGACAGTTAAAAATACTGAGGAGAAAACTTGTGCAACAGCTTTTACATTGTCCCAGGCTGCATGCAAGGAGATTGGAAAGAGCTAAGTCGGTGCAAGACCTAAGGAGAAGCTGCTGCATTACAGGGGAGGTGAATAGAAGGCCTTTGACTTGTACACACACACTGATGACTGCATTATTCATTTAGTTAGTAGTGTGCCTTACACCTTACAGAAAGGAGTTTGTGGCTTTAACACTAAACTGAGCTTTCTCAAAGTGTTTTATGAGTGCCCTTACCAAATCTGCTTGCCCTTGCAGACAGCAATCAGTGAAAACTACCAGACTATGTCAGACACCACTTTCAAAGCCTTACGCCGGCAGCTGCCCGTCACCCGCACCAAGATTGACTGGAACAAAATCCTCAGCTACAAGATTGGCAAAGAAATGCAGAATGCTTAATGCAGAAACAAGGAGGTGTATGAAACATTCGTGTGCAAAAAGACAAATGTGGTCCTATGCCAAGTAGATGGTTTCTAAACCAGAGCAGCATTTTTTAGGGCTTTCAAAGTTAACAGGTTTTCTAGCCTGGGAGGGAACCGTGGAACAAGTAGTTGTCTTTGTGTTTTGTGTTTCCTGCCACATAAATTTCCTGTTGTAGCTGCATTTAATAGGTCATTTAAATTCAGCCATTCATGGCTCAGAAGTATAGCTGTTTTCAGTCTCTGGCTGGAAAACTTCCTAGCTGGAAAAGCCCTACTATTACCCCAGGAGAGGGTGCAGAGCGTTCCCTTCACCTGTATCTAGCACTCCAGGTATCCAGTGAGTTTGTCAAACCTGCCAAGAGCTCACAGCGCTGCAGGACACAGTAAGTGCAAGACAGTGAGTCCTCGTGTATCCTTATTCCCAACCTCCACAAAGCAGATGCCTGCAGGCTTAGATTTTACTGTAGAAAAAGAGTTTACAGGATCCTTTACAGAATTCCCTACTGCCCAGCTCTTCCAGGGATGTAACTTTTTTTTAATCTGAAGACTTGAGCCATGTTCCCTAAAAGTGAACATCTTTGTTCTCCCCTCTCTCGTGTACGTACGGTTACCAGACATCTGCATTTTTACAGAACTGCAAGATGAGTCACTGCTGATCCACAAGGGCTGGGTGGTGATTAAAAATGCAAATGTCTACAGAATAATAGGTATGTTGTGCTTTAATGCTTTGTGGCAGGTTCATAGATTTGTATCACAGGTGTATGGATGGATAGTGTACAAAATAAATAAACTTGCACCAAAGTAAAAGAAAAAATCCTTTCCATTTGTCTCAGTTGTGGACAGTTTCTTGTCATGCTTAGAGGGGATTTTGGAATAAATCTCTTCTACATCCTTGCTCTGTGTTACTGTTTTCCCCCTCTAACATCAAAATTAGCAGTCATAACATTTTCTCTGAAGGGGAGGATGAAGAGATACACATATGCCTTTCTCAGATCTTGGAACATGGATTCACTACAAAGTGAACCTCCTTTGGTGAACTCCCTTTGCTTTGTTTGCACTTGGTTATCACTGGGCGCCTTGCACATTCTGGTTTTTAAACTGGCTCATGTCTTCTTGTTTATAAATACACAAAGGAAAAAAGGTTGGGAAGAAAGGGGGTGGTTGCCTGCACATTACACTTCAGGTTTTGCACAGTAACACCCCAAAATAAGTGTTTATCCTTTGTGAGTTTTATCTAAATAAAATATATTTATATTTGCTGCTGAATTCATCCCTCAGGCATCCTCTGTATCAACTAGTCTAGTGCAAATACAGCAGTCTTTGTTTAAAGCATTTGTGTCTGTTCTTTCATGGTCTCACTCCTGTTAATTCCTTAAGGCTAGGAAGTGTTGGAGTCACCATCCCCGAAAGTGTTTAAAAATGTGAATGTGGCACTTGAGGACATGGTTGAGTGGTGAACACGGTGGTGGTGCTGGGTTCACGGTTGGACTTTAATGATCTCAAAGGTCTTTTCCAACCTTAACAGTTCCGTGATTAGGCAGGGGTGGCCTAACCCATGGGTGATGCTCCCACCCTGGTATGGGCGCATCAGACATGGGAACTGGAGAGCTGAGCTTCCAAATTAAAATTTAAAAATCACAGCTTTAATGCAGCTCCTCACCCTGGAAAAAAGGCAGCAAGGAGGTAATTCCACTCATCCTCGGTGTCTTACTGTAACACCTACCTCAGACACTCCTGCTCGTGTCCTACACGGGACAAAGCAGGGCTTTTGGGGGGTTTGCACAGTGCTGTGCACGGAGCTGCTCATGGACAGTTTGATCCGAGGGTCTTCCCTGCAGCAGCACCCAGGGGATTTGAAAGTTGTGTGTGCCTCAGGTGCTGTGGGCTTCGGTCCTGGATCCAGGAAATCGCTGCAGCAATTCCAAGAATGTGAAGCTGAAGCAGGACCCAAGATAAGACTCTGCACTCAACTCAGCCTTTATCTGCCTCAAGGCTAGTCTCCTGCTCCTGGGTTCCGCTGGAGGCAGTTCACCGCCAGTGCTCCAGCCTTAAGAGCGTTTCTATCACTTTGTCCTTCTCCAAATCTTCAGCTAATCATCCTTTAGACTGCCTCGTTCCCTGCCCGTCTCCTGGCCCTTCTCCCCCACCAGCCTGCTCTGCAGCTCCGCTATCTCCACCCGCAGCCCCAGGATCCCCCCCCCCCCCCCCCCGTGCCGGGCTGGCCCCGCAGCCGCTCCCCTTTCGCTTTCGTTTCTCCCTGCGAGCCCAGCCCAGCCCTGCCCAGCCCAGCCCGACTTAACCTGGCACTCCTCGACGCGGCACCATTGCGGCTCGACAGGGCTCGGCTCAACCATGCCAAAGTTCACCGTGGCGGAGGCCAATTTTTGGGGGTGTCAATTCGTGCAGTTCCTGCGGGACACGGACCGGGAGCGGGAGAGCCTGCGGGAAACGCTGCGGACCATCTACAACCAGGAGTTCCGGGGCAGGTGAGAGCCCTCGGCCAGACCCGGGCAGCATCACCAGGGACAGACCCCTGGCCAGCATCACTGGTCCCCAGCAGCATCACTGGGGTCCCCAAACTTGTCTGTCTCACCAAAGCCTTGCTGGGATGATCCCCAGCTCCATGGGCCCCCAGCAGCTGCCTGGGGGTCGCTTCGGACACCCACTGCCCACCATACTCCCCACCTCACCCTGCTGACGCCAATTTCACTGGTCTTCGTGCAATATGACCACTGTTAATGATTGGCAAAGCCAGGGCTTAGTGCCTTGGTGGGACTGGGAGGAGGTACCTGGGGAGTCATCGCTGCTGGGAGCACAGTGGCTGTGCCTTAGCAGAGCCACCATCTGTGCCAGCTCAGCTCCTGGGCACTGGCATGGACAGGGACTGCATGGCTGTCAGGGCCAGGCAGTGAGGCAGGGAGAGCTGGAATGGCTGTGGCATAGCTGGAACAACAATGGCACAGCACGGAATTGCTGGAGCAGCCAGCAGGGATGTAAGATTTGCACAGGCCAGTAGGAAGCCCAAGTCCTTCTTCCTCTCCTGGAGCAGAGGGGACCTGCTGAGAACCCCCTCACCACAGCCTCAGTGTCCTGCTTCATCGTCCTGCTTGCCTCACCTCAGCTGCCTGTGCCCATGGCAGCCGAGCCACGCTCTCCCACACAAACCCTCTCCCCTGGCTCTGCAGGACTGATGAAAAGACACCCAGTTTTTCTAGCATCCTGTATGCACTAAGGACAACCCATCAGGTTCAGGTGCGCGGAGAGGTGGTGAAATTCAAGGTGAGTTCGTGCTGGGGCAGTGCCCCCTGGGACTGGCTCCTCAGGAGCCCCCTGCAGCATCCCGGGGCCGCGCTGACTCTGGCTGCTCCTTGCAGGTGAAGAGGCGTGTGGTGGTGGCAGACCAGTACCGGAGACCCAGAAGGAAAGCACAGACATCCGTGTCCACGTCTGCCTCAGGACAGCAGCTCAGCTCCGCTCCACAAATGCCCCAGATCTATGCCAAGCAGTGGTATGACCGGCAGCAGCCTGCCTTGGCATGGCCCCGGGAGCCCCCACCCGGCTGGGAAAGCCTGACCCTCCCTCCCCACAGGGCTGAGCTCATTCGTGGGAAGCACGGGATAGAGATCGTCTCAGACTATGACCAAGGCGATGGGAATATCCGCTTCCCAGTGGTGCCAGGTGAGCCCCGCACAGTCACTGTCCTGGTGCAGAACCGTGGGACCGAGGTGGTGACACTGCAGCGGTTCCAGCCACGCCAGCAGTCACAGGAGCTCTCCTTCACCGATGAGCAGGGGGCAGTGAAGGGCCAGTCCCTGCTGTTACACCCAGGTAGCATCCCATCCCATCCCATCCCATCCCATCCCATCCCATCCCATCCCATCCCATCCCATCCCATCCCATCCCATCCCATCCCATCCCATCCCACCCCCTGCCCTGTGCCCTGCCCTACAGAGATGATGCAGGACCCAATCTCATCACTTCACCACGCAGGTGGCATATACCCCATCCAGGTGCAGTGCCTCACCACCTGCAATGGGCACTTCAGTGCTGTGGTGTTCTTTGAGTTCACCAAGGAGCCAGACGAGCCCTTCAGCATCTCACGCTATGTGGCTGCCGTTGCTGAGAGCCAGCTGGCCAAGGACCTGGGGCCCTCAGCACTTTTCCAGCCTTACACAGCCAGCCTCCAGCACCTTGTCACAGTCGTCACCGAGGATGGCATCCCCCCTGACAGGTATGTGGTGAAGTCGCCTGCTGCCATCCTGAGCAGAGGGGCCCAGCCTGTTCTCCAGCCAGGACAAGGTTCATCTCCTTGACTGAGCATCACAGGACAGTGCTTCAACCCTGTGTGATGGCTGGTGACAGTGGGGTTGAGGACACTATGTACTCCCTGCATCACTGCTGTCCCCTCCACCCAGCTCCCTGAAAAACGAACTGGAGAGGGAAATCCCTCTGGGCACTTACCAGTATCCGCAGAGACTCAAGGACACGATCCTGCTCGGACCCAACAGTGCCAGCTCCAGCTGGGCTGCCATGCGGTGAGTGCCAAGGGCTGAGGCTGTTCCTTGAGTGCCAGACTGTCCCTGGGACACACTGACATTGCTGCTGCCCTCAGCTCGCTGCTGGAAGCACCTCTGCAGCCTGAGAACTACCACCAGAAATTCCAGCAGCTGCTGCACCTGGAGGAGATCCAGATGGAGGTGGACATCCGGCGCTACGACATGCAGGATGTGACCATGGTGCAGGACAGGGGGCTGCTGGTTCTCGATGTGCGTAGGGGGGTGAGGGCTGGGAGGGGTGCTGGCACAACACCTGCACTCCCAGAGTGCCTGGCATCACGCTGGCCCTTTGGCACAGGTGCCTGGCGTGGCCGAGAACCGCCCGTCCCTGCTGAGAGGGGATCACCTCTTTGCCCACCTGAGCAGCGAGCGGGACCACTCCCCTCTCGTGCGCTACAAGGGATACGTGCACAGCGTGGAACTGGAGAAGGTCAGGCTGGGCTTCTCCTCCAAGTGAGTGATGTCTGGTCCCAGCAGACTTTCTCGGAGATGTCAAAGGCCAGGAGCGGGTTGGAAAGGGCCAGGAGAGCATGAGAGAGTGTCCCATGCACTGCTCACACTGTTCTTCCTAGGCTGCAGAAGAAGTTTGTGAAAAACCTGAAGTTCGATGTGACCTTCACCTTCAGCCGGCTGCCACTGCAGGTCCAGCATCGGGCTGCAGTCCTGGCCATGCGCCACAGCTTGTTCAGCCTCCTCTTCCCCTCTGCCTCCTGCCACCAGTCCCTCTTCCCAGGCCCCTTCCAGCCCCGGTGAGTGCCCGGTTCCGCAGGGTGGGAGGGGCTGGAAGCGATGGGGCTCCAGCAGCACAGCCTCTGCTCCCACAGGTGGTTTAACCGTGAGCTGGAGACCAACGAGGAGCAGTGCAAAGCCGTGACCCACATTGTCACCGGGATGTCCCGACCAGCCCCATACCTCATCTTTGGTCCCCCTGGCACTGGCAAGACGGTCACTATGGTGGAGGCCATCAAGCAGGTGAGTGGCCAGTGCCCAAATCCAGCCCTGAGCATTGCTGCCCACTCTCATCCGTGGGGCTCAATGCTGTCACCTCCTCCTCCTCCCACCTAGGTGTGGACGTGCTTCAAGAATGCCCGTATCTTGGTCTGTGCCCCCTCCAACAGTGCCACAGACCTGCTGTGCCAGTGTCTCATCAAGGACATCGCCCCTGAGAACGTCTACAGGCTCATCGCCAGCTCCCGGAACTACAGGGAAGTGCCCACCGATATCATGGTAGGTCCCTGCCCCTCCACCCTGAAATCCTGCCAGCACATCTGGGCTGGCATCCCCCAGGATAGTGGGACCTCACCCAATACCTGTGCTCCAGCCCTGCTGCAACTGGGATGAGGAGCAGAGCAGCTACGTCTACCCAAGCAAGGAGAGCCTGAAGCAGTACCGGATTATCATCACTACACTGGTGACAGCAGGAAGGTCAGAGGAGCTGGGATTGTCCCCAGCATCCGTGGCAGGTGGACCCAGGGCTGCCTTGCAGCCAGGCCGTGAAGGCAGTCCCTCTGGGATTCAGCAGGGACGGGTTGGAAGAGGGCAGGCAGCAAGAGGGGAAATCCCTCCTCTATGGGAGGATGAGGATGAAGGGTAGGAGAGGAAGGATGGCCAGGTGGGGCAGGATGCTGAGACAGCCTCACTCCCTCTCCTCCAGGCTGGTGTCAGCCAACTTCCCCCCTGGGTTTTTCTCCCACGTCTTCATCGACGAGTGTGGCCGTGCGGTAGAGCCGGAGAGCGTGGTGGCCATCGCAGGTGAGTGCTCAGCTCCTGTCTCAAGGACCAGCATCTCTACATGGCCTGGGCTCCCTCCTATTCCCCACTGAGCTCTCCCTGTTCCCAGGGCTCCTGGCTCCCATGGATCAGAAGACCAACCCCAATGGGGGGCAGCTGGTGCTGGCAGGAGACCCCAAGCAGCTGGGCCCTGTCCTGACCTCACCACTGGCCATCCAGCATGGTTTGGGTGAGTAGGGAGGGAGCTGGGAGTGCTGCAGGCACCCCACAGGGCTGAGTGGCCTTGTGGGGAGCCACAGGATGTCACTGGGCACAGGCACCTCGCTGCTGGAGAGGCTGATGCTGCACAACCCCCTGTACAAGAAGTCGAGTGGAGGATACAACCCACAGTTCATCACCAAGCTGCTCTGGAACTACAGGTGGGGACAGGGATGGAGCCGGGCAGGGATTGGTGAGCATGGCTCTCCAGGATCTGTCTCCCAGAGCCTCATGGTGCCCCAGCCAGTGTGGGAGGCTGGAGTGCACCTGCTGTCCTGGGTGCACGGTGCCTGAGAGGGTTCTGGACCCACATGGCACCCACCCTGGGCACTGTCCTGCCTCTGCCAGGTCCCACGAGGCCATTCTCAGGATTCCCAACGAGCTCTTCTATGACAATGAGCTGAAGGTGTGCAAGAGAGATGGGCGTGACATCCAGAATCTGTATTGCACCTGGGAGGAGCTTCCCAAAAAAGTGAGGGGCGCAGGAGGGATTGACCCAGGGGGATCCCCCAGGCAAAGGCAGAGCAGAACCAAATGTTCTCCATCCCCAGGGCTTCCCCATCATCTTCCATGGGGTTTGTGGGGAAGACCAGAGAGAGGCCAAGAGCCCCTCATTCTTCAACACTGCCGAAATTGAGGTCGTGGTCCACTACCTCAAGAAGTTGCTGCTGAGCCAGGGCAAGGGGAGCTGCCCCGCTGTGTCCCCCAAGGAGATCGGCATCATTTCTCCCTACAGGAAGCAGGTGAGGGACTCAGCTCTGCAGGCAGAGCATAGGCAGAGACTTCCCCGAGGGACAGGGAACACTGGGATGGATGGGCCGCCTCAGGGCTGGCACAAGGATGGCCCTGTGGTGGCTGGAATTTGCCACATGCCTCCACTCAGGTGGAAAAGATCCGGAAAGCCATCACCTCCCTGGATCCCGATCTGCGCAAGCTGCCGGCCATCAGCCACTTGAAGGTATGTCCTGGGCATGGAGGAGAGAGGAGCACACCCCGCCCCAGGAGGAGGGAGCCCTGCCAGCCCCAGCCCCAGCCCCGGGGGCTCACCTTCTGGCCCCTCACCTGTGTCCCTGCCCCAGGTGGGCTCTGTGGAGGAGTTCCAGGGCCAGGAGCGGCAAGTGATCCTCATCTCCACCGTGCGCAGCTGCAGCACGTACCTCCAGTTCGACCAGACCTTCAGGCTGGGCTTCCTCAAGAACCCCAAGGTACCGCCTTGCCCCGAGCACACACACCCTTCTTCCTTGGCATCCCCTTCTTCCCTCTGGTCCTCACAGTCTGTAGAGCTGCTCTGGGTGCTCAGGAGCTGCCTGCACCCAGGAGGGGCCGCGAGGTGACGACAGGTGTGGTGGCCAGGTAAAGCCCTCTTGCTTGTCTTCTTCAGAGGTTTAACGTGGCCATCACCAGGGCCAAGGCTCTGCTGATCGTGGTGGGTAATCCGACTGTGCTCAGCAAGGACCAGCACTGGCACAGGTGAGCTGCTCCTGGCCCCTGGCACAGGCAGTGCTCACCAGCCCCTGCCCTCTCCTGCTGCCAGCATTTGGTGCCTGGCCATGCCTGGTGCCCCCTCGTACCCCCCTGCCTCTGCACCTGCAGGTTCCTCAGGTACTGCCAGGAACAGGGTGGCTACACAGGATACCCCTACAAGGATGAGAGCACAGCTGAGGACAGAATCACCGAGGAGCTCAGCATGCTGCAGCTCAGTGTTTAGTACCCAGGTGGGCAGAGCTGGGTGCTGCCAGTGGGGCCCCGACAGCTGCAGGGTGCTGGTCATGCCATGCCAGCACCCCGGGGCAGCAGCAGGGCCAGGGTTACAGCTGGGGCACTGGGAGGCTTCTCCTGCCCCAAATGCAACAGGGCTTACAGCAAGTTTTTGCTTAGGGCTTGCATGTCTCCATCTCGAAGTCAGGGGCCAGCTCTGTCATGAGGTTTCTCTGCAGGAAACACACGTAGGAAGGGAGGAGAAGCCCCATGAAGCTGCATCCCCTCAACCTGTCCCTGGCCTGCAGCAGCTCCTGCTCTTTCTGTCTCAGTCCTGGGGTGCTCCAACCATCCCTGTGGAGATGGGGCTGAACCCACCAGACCAGAAGTTGTTGCCTGCCTTTGCTGCCAGTCACGAAGCCCACACCAGCATCAGACTGGGACAACTCTCCATTTTAATCATTTTTTGACACAGCTGTGGCAAAACAGTTCTCTGTGACCAGTCGCACCATTCAGTGAAAGGCTTAAGCCTGGAGGCTCTGGCCTCTGAGAGCACCATTGGGTGCACAGGGGAGCTCACTGCTGCTGTGATGGGTGACTGGGGAAGGCAAAGACCTGGCCTGGGACAGGCTGGCTCAGCTCTCCACTGGGCAGCTGCCTGGCCTGAGAGCTGGCATGGCTGTGCAGGCACTCTATTTCCCTGGAATAAATGTTTAGAGAAAAGCAGTGTATTGTTGAGTGCTAGGCGGGCCTTGTTTACACAGACAGGGCTTCAGAGCAGCATGAGGCTCGCTGCAGCCCTGCTCTGACCTGCTCCAGAGGCACGATGGCTCCAGCAGGGATGGCAGTGCCCATCACCCAGGGCCTGGGTATAGCTGGGAAGCTCCTGCCTGGCCCTTCCCATGTAAACTGCATCCTGGCTCTGTTGCAAGCAGCGGGTACTGAGCCCTGATCCTCCAGCAGCAGCTGAGGGCAGAGGGGCTGGGGGCCACGCAAGTCCCCACCCTGCAGCACAAGGCCCCAAGCCCCAGGCAGGAGCCTGGAGCAGCGAGGGGCACAAAGGAGAGCCAGAAGAAGAATACCACACAGGCAAAGTTACAATTACTAAAATACCGGTTTGCATTTATTCTCCCAATTATGCAGTTGGGTTTAGTGCTGCCAAGTCCATGACCGAGGCAGACTCGAAGGCGGCGGCACGGGCAGAGCTGGGCACACGGCCCGGGAGGAGAGCTCCTGGCAGCGGCTGAGCCAGCTCTGCTCACAGGCAGGGCTGAGCCTGCCTGGGCAAGTCTGTAACACTGCTGTGTGCTGCCTGCACGGCCAAGGAGAGCGGGCACAGCACACCGAGGGCCTGGCACAGCCCACACACGAGCCGTGACCAGCACCTCTGGCTTCTGTGGCACCTGCCCAGAGCTGAGGAAGGAGAGCAAACACCACAGCAATGCCCACGGGAAAGGCAAAACCAGGGAGCTCAGTACAAACCAGGGCAGCACGGGGAGCGACACAAACACCCAGCCCACGGAGAGCAGCAGGTTCTGAAGGCACTGGCCCCTCGTGGCCCCGGGACGCCGCAGGGACACCCTGTGAGCGTGGCTGGCAGCTCTGGTGCAAAGGGTTCGGGGCAGGTAGTGGCACCACGAGGTCCTGCCCGGGCTGTGTGGCTGCACTCCCTCCCGGGCAGGGCCGGGGCCGCTCACAGCAGCGGGCAGCCCCTGCGCTTCTTGTTCTTGCGCACCTGCAGGCCAGCCCGCGTGGCCATCTCGAACACCTCCCGCACCCCCTCCTTCGTCTTGGCCGAGCACTCGAGGTAGCCAAAGGCATTGATCCTGTTGGCCATGTCCCTCCCCTCCTCTGGCTTCACCGGCTCCTAGGAAGCAGTAAAAACAGCGTTTGGAAACATTGCCAGAACACAGCAGCAACTGCCCTTGGGGCATGCAGCCCTTCCAGCCAGGATCTGGTGTGGGCAGAGGTGGCTTTGCTGCCTGGGGGGACCCAGGGCTGTCCCCACCTGCTTCATCTTGGCCAGCTCCCGCCGCGTGTGCTCGTCGTTCCGCAGGTCCTTCTTGTTCCCCACCAGGATGATGGGCACACTGGGGCAGAAGTGCTTCACCTCCGGCGTCCACTTCTCAGGGATGTTCTCTACGAGCACACATGGAATCCTATGAGCTGAGGGGCTGCTACCCCACAGCGTCCTCACAGCAACCAGCCCCAAGCTTTTCGCAGGAGCAGGGAGAGCTCACCCCACAGCATCCTCCTCTCCCACCTCCACCCAGCTAGCAGGTTGCCAGCATGTCCCTGAAGTGCACACACAGTCAGGGGATGAAGGGAAGGTTCTGGCATCCTCGAGGGGCAGCATGACGCCAGGCAGACGCCAGGGGGTTCAGCAGCAGCAGCACCGAGTCCTGCGGGAGCCCCAGGTCCCTACCGAGGCTATCTGGGCTGTCGATGGAAAAGCACATGAGGATCACGTCCGTGTCCGGGTACGAGAGCGGCCGCAGCCTGTCATAGTCCTCCTGTCCTGCTGTGTCCCACAGGGCCAGCTCAACCTGACAGTGGAGAAGGACATGGCTCAGTGGCTCTGCAGGCCAGGAGTGACAGATTGATCTTCCTCAGCTATAGCTGTGCTCTTCCTCAAACTGGGGCAGGTTCAGGGTGACCCAGAAATGCTGGAGCCATGGGGCTCCTCAGTGCACTGCAGCTGCACCCGAGCACACAGAGCAATCCTGGCAGCACTGGGGGGTGGCACTGCCAGCATGGCACCACAGAGCCAGGGGATGGGAATGGGCACGGCCCTTACCTGCTTCCCATCCACCTCTATGTCAGCAATGTAGTTCTCAAACACGGTGGGCACGTAGACCTCAGGGAACTGATCTTTGCTAAACACAATCAGCAGACACGTCTTTCCACAGGCACCGTCTCCCACAATCACCAGCTTCTTCCTGATGGCTGCCATCGCTGTGGGGACACGAGCAGGTGAGCAGGATAGAGCAGCAGGGGCAGCTCATGCTCCTGGCCTCCCAAATTCCTGTGCACAACAGCCTGGGAGATACCAGACACAAGCACCTGGGCACATCTCACTGTGAGTGACAGACAGGACAGAGGCTCCCCCAGCCCTCTGCCACACACCCCTCCAGCTCCCACACACATCAGCACATGGGCACCACAAGATCTGGCCTGACTGGAACCATTTACACCCAGCACTGCTGCTGTGGCTGGGAGAACTGTCCCAGATGTGGTCAGTGCTGGTGGCTGCAGGCAGGGACCTCGTGGGAGGTGACAAACCACTCTGCCTTCCCCAGACATCCAACCCTCCCTGGCTTTGCTTTACCACCCAGGTAACCAGGATTTTAGACAACCTCAGAGTTGCACGCGCATGCTGGGTTTATTTTAAACCATAAATTCTTCAGGGCAGAAACTGTGCTCTGGGTTTCACCCCAGCACACTCACCAGACCCCAAATAATCTGATCAGCAGCTGGAACACGCCAAGCCAAGCTCTTGGAGGTCTGGGCAAGCAGGATGTGTGTGCCTGGCAGCCAGCACCGGGCTGGCCCCATCCCAGCCTGTCTGAAAAAGGAGCCTTTGCCACGGAACCAAGAGAGCCGACACTGGCACTGGCACAGGGAGAAGCTGCCAGTCATCACTCAGCAAACAGAGCTGAAACCCCCCCACAAAGCAGGAGGCTTTCTGCCTCAAGGGAAAACCATGCAGTTCTGCAAGGAAAACTACGCCTTTGCATCCCTCACTTTCAAAAGGGGTTTACAGCTGAGCCTGGGAACCAGCCAGGACAATGCCACAAAATGCCTGGCACAGCTTCTCAATGAGCCATGAGAAAATCAGCCATGGTGGGATCACATCCCTCCCCAGCCTTGTGACCAAAATGTCTTTTCCAGCCCCAGATTCCCAGTACAAAGAGCCTGACCCACTCCTTGCATGCTCTCAGTACATCATCAGTTCCCTGTTCCTGCAGAGATCCTGGCAATGACACAGGCTGTCATGTCAGGGTTTAATCCCTGAAAATTCACACTCCTCTGGGGGAAATTACAGGTGAACAAGAAACCTTTCCTGAAGGCAAGGATGTTCCATGCTTTCCCCCTCAGCTGCATCCCTCTCCAAACCCTCTGCCCAGGCAGCAGGACGGGAAGGAGCCATCCATGCTGGGGAAGGACGCACACACCAAAGTTGATGCACTGAGCTGAAAGCAGTGGGATTGGATCATGCTGGGATCACTCCAGGATCACTGGGATCACCTTGGGAAGGCCAGAATATCACAAGCCTGGCCTTTAACCATGGCATTCATACTGAGCCTTAAGAAAGGCCAGGAATCTGTCCCTGCCCCAGTGATCCCACCCTCACCCTGTGCCAACAGAAAAGGGAGGAAAAGGGTAAAAGAGGAGTCCAGCTGCATCATAATTAGCTGCAAGTGAAGGATTAAGAAATGAGCCTGAATGGCTGACTCACATTCCAAAGCCAGGCTGCAGACCTGCTTGTCTCATTCACATGCCTGGCAGGTCACACAAACCCCAGGGAACCACCCCAGTTTCACAAATCAAACTGCCCAAAGACAGAGACAGTTTTCACCCATCCCCAGACCAGACCCTGCTGTATCCATGGATCTTTGTAGGCTCCAAGCATTTTGGCTCACAAGCTGAGTTCATGGCTGCTGAGTGCTCTGGAGCTGTTAATAAAAATAGCAAGCTGGCACTTGTAAGGTGAGAAGAGTGAGAATCAAGGGCTGCATCTGGGAGGATGTGACGTTCCTCAGCTGGGATCCCTGGTGTCAGGCACACATCCCAGTGGAGCAGCGTGTCTACAGGAAGGTGAGAACATTTGTGCAGCACTGAAGTCAGTGAAAAAAAAAAAAGGTGCTTCAAAGTTGCCCATTTTAGGGACTAAGAGCACTTTTTAGGGCGGCAAATGCTGAGCATGGGCAGGGAAACAGCTCCTGTCCCTATTCCCCATGCCCTGCTGCTCCTGCCCGTCCCAGCTGGGCCAGGCAAACCCACAGTCCCACAGAACCATTAAGGCTAGAAAAGACCTCCAAGATGCACAATTCCAGACCCTGCTGCAAACCATCCTTCCTCTCTGACCAAAGGCTCGTCCTCTCTCCACAGCACAGAAAAATGAGAGCTCAGGGAGAAAAAAACTTGTTAACTTGGACACAAAGCTTCTTTGCCCACAGAAAACATGATCTGCTGCTTTGTGACTCCGTATCTCCAAGAGGAAAGGCGGTTTGGGCCGTGCCAGTATCTGACCCACAGCACCACGAGATGACAACACCTGCAGCCAAGGAGCAGCAGATGCCCAAGGACACAAACACCCACTCCCAGAGGGACACCGGGGTCTGCCCGTGCCCGATCTGCAGACAAACCAAAACCAGCCCGAGTGGCACTGCTCCTGCCCGGACGCTGCCCTGCCCTCCCTGCCCTGCCAGGGGGACGGCAGAGGCCCCAGGCTGGGCACAGTCCCTGCACCCAGAGCTCCTTCCCACGGCCCCCAGCGTCCTCCCTGACCCGGCGTGGTGCCGAGTGGTGACTCAGAGGGCAGAGCCACTGTCCCCACCCAAAATCTCAGCACAATTCATTCCATTACTCAGGAGAGCCATCCAGAAATAGCCCATTACTAATGCAGAGCTGGCGTGCAATGGTGAGCAGGGCAAGGAGGCTGGAAGAGCTGTGAGCCCTAGGGGTCTGCTGCTTGCCCCCACCTGTGCCCTGGACCCAGCAGCTGGCACAGCACCAATTCCAGATGCCAGCAGCTCTCTGTTCCAGGAGAGATGAGCTTCTTTGCCAGGGGATGCTCTGTTGCTCAGCAGGATGAGGCCAGTCCCTGGGACAAGGATTCTTTGCACAGTTGCCAGATCATGAGCAGATAAAAAGAGTGGAAAACATGAAGACAATTTCATGAAGACTAACAGGGCAATCCCAAGTACAAATGCAGAAGAATTAAGTGAGAGCAGCCCCGAGAGGAAGGACTTGGGGGTGCTGGTGGATGAGAAGCTCGACATGGCACAGCAGCCCAGAACCCCCCTGTGCTGGGCTGATCCCCCAGCGTGGGCAGCAGGGCAGGGGGGGATTCTGCCCCTGTGCAGGGATTCTGCACCCTGTCTCAGGTGAGACCTCACCTGCAGAGCTGCCCCCAGCCCTGGGGCCCAGCACAGGGAGAACACAGAGCTGCTGGAGCCAGGTCGTGGAGCTGGAGCCCCTTTCTCTGCAGCCAGCCTGGGAGAGCTGGGAGTGTTCTCTGGGGAGACCTCAGAGCCCCTTCCAGAAGAAATTATTCCGAGAGGATGGTGAGGCCCTGGCACAAGGTGCCAGAGAAGCTGTGACTGCCCCATCTTTGGAAGTGTCAAGGCCAGATTGGATGGGGCTTGGAGCAGCCTGGGACAGTGGAAGAGGTTCCTGCCCAGGGCAGGGGTGGAACAAAATCAGCTTTAAGGTCCCTTCCAACCCAAAACACTTTGGGATTCTATGATAATCTGAGGGCAGCTTTACTACAACTGCCATCAGGCCAAATGATTAAAAGCACAGAGTCATCCACGACAGACATGGAAACTGAGATTTTAAACCCTGCCAAGTAGCAACCACCCCAAATTACAGCCAGTGCTGCCCAGCCCAGCTGGCAATCCAAACTGGCAGCTCTGGGGTGTGAGCAGCACTCGCAGGGCCCCGCTGGAGATGCCTCCTGCTCATCCATGGAGATAACAAAAGGGAGCAGCAACTGTGTGCCAGCATTTCCCACTGCCAAACCCCACAGGGCTGCACCTGCTGCTGCTGCAGCCTGGGCCCACATGGGGATGGCTGTGGGTTTAATCTGTGCCATCACTGCCAGCATCCTGAGCAAGCATCTCCTTCACCTCACCAAAAAGCTGCAACATGACCCCAAATTGCTCCGTTCTACTTTCCAAGCAACTATTCTAAAGCCATCACCATAAAATCAGCCAGGCTCCAGGGCAGCCCTTGTGTTGCTGGTCTCTCCCAGCTTTGTGCCTCAAATTGTGAAGTTCCTGCTGAGCAGGATATGGGGAATTCCTCTGGAAGCAGGATGTGTCCATCATCCAGTGTCTGCTACGGGGACTCAGGAATAGCAGAGAAAGATGTTAATGCTTTGAAGGACTCCAACCAGGGACAGAAATCTTTCAATGAACCTCCTTGGCCAGACTCGACTTCCTAGAGGTAACAGAGGGGTTTTGTTCTAAAGCAGGAATTCCCAAGCACTGCTGACGGCCCCACCCCGGTCAGACCGGTCACACCAGGGATCACAGCCCTGGCCAGAGGCACAGCTCTGAAATCTGGGTAGGGCTGGGGGGGAAAGAGCTGTGCTGCGAGCAGCCCCTTGGCAGGGACACCTCCCCACAGGGATACCCCCAGTGCTGTGGGGCCGGTGTGACCATACAGAAACGGTTTTAGCAGTTTGGACTCACTGGTACAATGATAAAGTAAGTAAACTTCCAAATTAAAACCCCACAGGAATGCCCACTGAGGGGAATTTCATTTGCTGAGACACCAAATCCATGGCCAAGGTAGGACAGGACAAGTGTCTCAGCTGCTGCTGCAAGCACCAGAGGGACTCTCACTGCAGAATCACAGAGTCATTAAGGTTGAAAGGCAGAAAAAAATTCCAAAAAGGGCTGGAAGCAAACAGCGATGCTAAGGGGAAATGCAATGGGCAGGGCAGAGCTGGGGCTCCTGGGCAGACTGCAGCTCGAGACCATCCAAGTGGTGCTGGCTTTGGCAAAGCAGCAGCTGTAATTTCCTGCCCATGCAGCCCTAGGCTGTGCAGTTTGTGCACTCCAGTCCCGACCCTGACCCTCAGCCCTGCCCAGGCCAGCAGCCCTCGCCAACACCCAGGGCTGACCTCACCCACCACTGCCCAGTGCCCCCAGCCTCGCCTGCCTCTGCTGCCACAACCACCCAGCACCAGGGAAACGCCTGTGCCACCACTGAGGGAGCTGCCTGAAACCTTCCTCAGACCTCATACATCCAAACAGCAAGTGATCCTCCAAATAGGAGCTCAACCCAGTGCCCGAGTTTAGACCTTCCCCATATTTTTGGAGATATTCTCTGGGCACAACCAGGCAGGCTGGGCTCAACACACACTCCAATGGCAAAGGGCAACTGTCCAGACCCAGACCCGGAGCAGAGTGTCCAGGCTGGCTGGTTTCCATTGCTAAATCCCACAAAAACCATCCACAAGCAAAACAGAGAAAGGAACTTGGAACAGAAGAATTTGAAAGCTTAAACAAAGCTCAAACCACAAGTGTTTGAGCATTGTGGGAAAAGCTGCCTGCCCTTACCTCCTTTTCCAAAGGACATCATGCCATGTTCTTATTTTACCTCCTGCAGTAGTGACAGCCTTCCCAGCCTCACGGTAGCACAAGTGTCTTGCTGAAAGCTCCAAAGAACATGCCACAATGTCTGCAGATGCCTCTACTTGTGCAACGCCTGCCTGCCCCAGCGCCGATCGATATTTGCTAATACAATTCCTTACTTTTCATGTCAACACGCCTCTCCAGTGCAAACGGCAAGTTGGGAGGTGAGCCTGGTTAAACGCTCCTGATAACCTGTTGGAAGACAGTGACTTGACTTATTTTCTACGTATGTTTTCCCTGGAGAAGCTGTAGCTGTCAGGAACCTGGATGCAAGAGAAAGTCCACAAAATCTCATGCAGAGTCTCTACCTGAGCTGAGGAGGAGGAGCTGGACGTAAACTAAAACTGTTTGGATACCAAGAGCACTCGGCAAAATAGAAACAAAATGCAACTGGTCCCCATGACAGACAGCCAGCCAGCCAATCCACTACTGCCAGTGCCCAGTTTCCCGACTGGAACATTTTCCTGGGGATGTCAGCTCGGGGGGCTCAGCCTGGCCCCTGCTCCCAGCCCACCCCACAGCCCAGGGATCACAGTCCGGTTCTCCCGGGGGGGTTGAGAGGCTGGGCTGGCTTTAGGGAGCTTGGCGGCCACTGAGAGACTTGGCTGCCAGACTGCTAGTGCTGGAAAAGGCCACGCAGTCATGCTTTTGGAATGCTCCCCTGCTCCTAAGACATTACACAATTATTTCCCCTCCCCGAAAGCCCCCCTAATATAAATGTTTAAGAATGAGCTCAGCAGTAAGGAAAGGGAACTTTTTTTCCTTTTTCTGAAGAAAACAGAGAGCAGCCACTCCATGAGCAGGGCTGTACATGGGGACACTGCTGGAGTGGGGGCTGTGGGGAGGGATGAGGGATGGGGCAGCAGCCCCCAGGCTCTCATCCCAGGTCAGACACTGCCTGGGAGACAACTGTGAGTTGGGACCCGCAGCCCAAGGGTGACAACTTGCAGTAACTGAGGCGCAGCTGACCCATCCCTCACCACACCCACCCCACCCAGCAGCCCGGCCGGACCCATTCCCCACCCTGCACTGACCCCACAGCCCAGGAACCCCACACCTTACCAGAACCAGTAACCCCACATCACACTACTAACCCCAGATCTCAATCCCTCCAAACCCTACGCGTAAACCCTGGTCCCAGTTCCCCCAAGCACTACTAGTAACAACAAAGCCCTGTTTCTCCAGACTCCACCAGTAACTTAGACCCAAATACAAGCGGTAATCCAGACCTCAGCTCCCCCAGATCCCAGCTCTGGCCCCACTCCTCACCAGTACCACCCACCCCAGCAGTGTCCCCCCTCCAGCACGGACGCCAGTCCCCCGCGTCCCCGGCGGTGCCCCCGCCCCGCTCGGCTCCCCCAGACTCCGCACCTCTCCCCGCTCCCCGCACATCTCCCCGCACATCTCCCCGCACCTCTCTCCGCCGTGCCCCGTCCCGCTCCCGAGCCCGCTGCGCTCTCCGGAGCCCGCTCAGCCCCGGCCCCGCCGCGCGGCTCCGGGCACCGCCCCGAGCGGGGCCGTGCCGAGGGCGGAGCGGGGGCGTGGGGCTGTACCGGGCTGTGCCGAGCCGTGCGGAGCCGTGCCGGGCTGTACCGGGCCGTGCCGAGCCGTGCGGAGCCGTGCGAGGCTGTGCCGGGCTGTGCCGAGCCGTGCGGAGCCGTGCCGAGCCGTGCCGGGCTGTACCGGGCCGTGCCGAGCCGTGCCGGGCTGTGCCGAGCCGTGCCGGGCCGTGCCGAGCCGTGCCGAGCCGTGCGGAGCCGTGCCGAGCCGTGCCGAGCCGTGCCGGGCCGTGCGGAGCCGAGCCCGTCCCAGCGCTGCCCCCGCCCGGCTCCGGGACTCCCGGGACCCCCCCGGTGTTTCCCCGCGGAGCCCCCGGACGCCCCCGGGGCGTTCCACCGGTTCAGGTTCCCGAGACCAGGTGGGGAGGGGGCGATCCCAGCTCCCTCAAACCGCCCGTGCCAGGTTAGAGCGGCAGCCAAGACAGACACAGAGGGGGCTGAGGACACGCCAGGGTCCCCTGCACAAGGGCACTGGCAGACGTGGTGTGACCCCAGAGCCACTGGTGGGCTCCGGCTCGCCGTGCCCAGCACAGGCAGGCGGCAGGGAGGACCAGGCGGCCGCTGTCCCCAGGACATCCAGCTGCAGGGCAGAGCTCCTGTCCCTCAGCCAGGGAAAGGCAGCCCCAGGAGCCTGGCCCAGACCCAGGCTCATAAACCGCTGCTATTTTAAGGGCTTGCAGACAATTTTTCTTAATTTATCAAGCCCCAGGCCAGGAGTTTGTTCCAAAGGAAATGTTTCCTTAGTAAAAAAGGGAACCACAGAGGAAGCTTTAAATGCAGCAGCCTCTGCCTCCTTGCCTTATCCAACAGCCGGGCAGTGACCTGGAAAAGCAGAGCCAGTTCTCAGCCACCAGCATGAAAAGGAATGTGCTAGGGCAACAGGGCTGTGCAAACAAGTGTGAAGAGAGCACCAGGAGTATCGGGGTACCAGATGGCCATCAGAGGGACGTGGGACAGCAGGGATGCTTCCAGCAGGCAGCCCACCCTTGAGGCAGAGGTAGCTGCTGCTTGGGTGCCTGGGACAGCCACATTCCCTGGGATAGCCACATTCCTCAGAGCCACAGCCTGCCCCACTCTCTCCCCACAGGCAGGAAAACCATTTGCCTTTTCTCCCTTGCACTCCGTGAGTCATGTTCCTGTTCCCACCAGAGGCCGTTGCTGCTGCCCCCCAGCCAGAGCCAGGGCTCCAAGAGCCCCAGGCAGCGCCAAGCTGAGGCTGGCAGCACACCAGTGGCTCCCAGTGCCCACGGATGGATACTCCACGGGCTCTCACCAGTGCAGGGCAGATGGACAGCAGCTCACATGGCTCTGCACAGGCCTGTTTGCCTGCCTACATAAATTAATCAGAACTAATTGGCTTTTCAGTAAGTCTTCTTTGCAGGAGCTCTGCAGAGGAAGACTGAAGTAGGACTACGAGTGGCAAAATCTTTATTTAAACACACAGTGCTACACAAGGACAAGCTCTCAGCTCCAGCACCACTCCCTGCTCCCTTCAGCATAGATGCCAACAGGTTCAAACCTCGTGCATAACTTTCATTTTCCATTATGTGTACCCAGTTTATTTACATCTCACTGATTACAGGAGACAAACAACCTTCACCAGAGGTGACACTTGACAAGAGCTGGCTGCACCTAGTGACAGGACACAAACTACTGGTGCCACGGAGCCTTTCCCAAACGAGAGACCATGGCCCAGCTCTCCCCATCCCATACTGTCAGGATGGGACAATCCCTCACAGTTTAGGAGGATGCAACACTCTGCAGAAGTCTGGGAAATGGATGCTCCAGGTCAGAGATGTGATGCAAAAATCCTGTGCAGAGATCAACTGCTCCAGCTCCCCTCTGCACCAGTTCTGAGATCACTAAGGAGAATGTGGGCACTGTCTTTCCCTGCCCTGGTCACACCAAGCTGCTTTTACTGTGGGTTCCCAGCCCTGTTAAGCAGATCCAGTGCAGTTAAGCTGTTAAGCTCACCTGAATAGGGCTGCTCTGTGTGAGGCTGCTAACTCAGAACCACTCGAAAATATAGACATACATTCATAGACTCCATACCAAGAAAGGATTTAGACATCTTCCAGCTCAGCTCTCCAGTTAATAAATAATTGGCTCCAGAAGCACTGCAGTGATCCAAGGCATGAGAGGATGGGGTAGAACCTGGGGCACAGCCAGTGCCAGTGCAATGGCTTATCCCTCCTCAGGGCTCTGGGTGCACAGCAGAGCTGGGTCACTGCTCCAGTCTCCTAGACTGGAGACTGAGACAAGGTCCACAACAGAATGAAGGTGTGAGGGGCTGAAAATTGGGAGCACAAGGCTGGGATGACCATTGTGGGGCCACAACTGGACTTGTGCCAAGCTGAGCATTGCCCAGCTATCTGTGGGACTTTACTCCCAGTCACACCCTGTGTGAACCCCAGCTCCCAGCTCCAGCAGCAGCTTCAGTATCACTGGCCAAAGCATCACAGGGCAGGAGTTGGGGGTGACTGCAGCAGGTATGAGTACCCCAGCAGCCCCATGGCTGCCACACAGGACTGCAGTCAACACAGCGATGGCAAGAGGCAAAGGATATGCTGAGGAGCCCAGGAGCCTTCAGGCTTCTCACAGCATTGAGAAAGTAGCAGCATAAAAACATCCCTCAACCCCAGTGTTCACTCTCTATCCAAGGCCTCTCCGTGTCCACCTGGGACTGGGATGCAAGCAGGTGGAGGGGGATGCTCTGGACAGGGGCACAGACTGAGGGTCCAGGTTTCTTACTCTTCTTGCAGTTGGCTCAAAAAACAAGTGCCTAGAGGAGGGGTGGCCCTGAGGCAGCGACAGTGTCCCACTCGTCTCCATCCAGGCAAGGTGAGACCCACTGCCCCAGGCTCATTCAGCATCACGTGTAGTTGCCGGGGCCACCCAGGGGGATCACGAAGACAGAGATGTCATCACCAGAGCCCAGCTTGTCGTTGGCCAGCCGCCAGCCTCGCTCCTTCAGTACCCCCCGTGAGCGCACCACCAGCTCCTGGGCCACCATGGTGTACCTGGAGGCACAGCAGAGAACGGCTCAGCAGTGATCCCAGACCTCTGATGCAGCATCCTGGCAAGGAGGGAGAAGCTAGAGCAGCTAGAAGTACAGGAAAGAGTCCCTTGGAGAGATCCAGGCTCAGATATGCACATCCAGGAGAGCAATGCACGCTGCAGAGCCCAGAGGGACGTGTGGCCACAACACTGCTCTGAGGAGCCAGCCAAGGGGAGGTGGTGGAGTGCACGATATGCCCATACCCCTGCCCACCTGCAGCTCACCTGCACGGGTCGTTGGGCTCATAGCTCGTCAGCACCTCCATCACCACAGCAGCCACCTCCTTGTCATTGGTGACATCCCAGAGCCCGTCGGTGCCCAGCACCAGGACATCGTCAGGGCAGTGCTCATACTGCGTGAGGTCATAAACCCTGACCTGGCAGGCAACACGGCAAGATGCAAGGGTGAGAGGCGGGGAAGGCTCCTGCTGCCCTGGGCAGATCGTGGATCTGGTCCTGCCAGGTGGCTCCGGCCACTGCAGGAACCCCTGGGGGGAAGCAGCTGGAAGCCAGGCTCACCTCTGGGAAGCAGGACAGGAAAGGCTTGATGTGGATGTTGGAGCTGAACACCTTGAGGTCATGGTCTCCCAGGCCTCTCGTGACCCCAATTGTGGCCATCATCCGAGCCTGGACAGTGATGGAATCAAAAGAGAACTGTAAGCAGCTTTATCCCCAGCTCCATTCCCAGCTGAGAACTGGTGATGACAACACTACCAAAAATGGGCCGAAATCACCCAAAACAGTGAGAGCAGGCATGAAACAACCTCTGCCAAACTTCTATCACAATACTTTACCTTTTTGCCTTCCCCAAAGATAAGTGGAAACTTCAGGTCATCCTCTTCTATCTTTTTGTAAGCCCTGGTTAAAATAAGCCAGAGACAAGGTGTCAGCAGGTGAAGGCTTCCAGCAGCTCTGCTGCCTACTTGGGACCTGGGTACCCAGTGTGCCAGAGCCCCCTGCCCCGTGGGATGGGATGCCAGAGAGGAGCAGCCACCACAGCAGGACCCCAGTGCCACCAGCGGGTTGGGGATTACCAGCCATTCATGTTCTGGTCCCTGTAGAGCATCTTCTTCCCCAGCTCCTTGGGCTGGATCCTGCGGGGGAACTCCAGGTGGGTGAACTCCTTCCCCAGCAGCTCGGGCCTTAGCAATGCCTGCAGGAAGAAGGTTCAGCTCAGCCACAGGGCTGGGAGGGCAAGATCTGTGGATCCAGCCCTGCCCAGATCAGGATCCACCACCCACCAGGACTTTGGCTACAACATTCCGTGGAGGGATAACACTGGCTGCTCTGGAGCCACTTGAATAGGTGCTGGTAAAGCAGCTTCAAACCATCCACCTGTGCTAAGCCAGAGGGGAAACTGGAGCTGAGGACAGCCATGCCAGCACATAGCAAGAAGTTGAAGGTTTTGCAAAGAGGGTTTTGGGGAAATAACGATCTCCAAAAATGGATCAAACAGTC
Source organism: Sturnus vulgaris (assembly GCF_052056855.1). Classification (NCBI taxonomy): domain Eukaryota; kingdom Metazoa; phylum Chordata; class Aves; order Passeriformes; family Sturnidae; genus Sturnus; species Sturnus vulgaris. Next base: position 6,440,044 of record NC_142271.1, read on the forward strand.
AAACCCCAGAAAATTCCAGGAGAAGCTGGAATTTACCCAGAAGGAGTCATAGCTGCAAACCTCCCAGGATCCCAGGCTCAGTGCAGGGTATGGCACTCACCCAAGGAAAAGAGTGATGGGTCTTTTCTGAAACAGTGTCCCAGCTGTGAGTGTGACAAGGGATGAGCAGCAGCACAGAGCCCTACCCAGGGCAGCCCCAAGCCCTCATGGAGCACAGTGTGGAGGGGACCAGGAACAGGGAGTGTTGGAAAGTGCTGAAGGGGAAAGAAAAGCAGGAAGAGAAAAGGAGATCCCTTGGGAAGATGGGGTGGCAGGGGGTTGGTGCAGAGGCACGGAGACCCCCAGCCCACTCTGGGGGAGCCCTGAGCTCAGGCTCAGCATCATGTGGCAGAGCAGCGTGTGCCTGTCCCCAGCCTGTGCCCCGCCCCTCACAGCCAGCTGAAGAGGATTCTGATCACAGCAGTTTCCTCCTCTCGGTCATTCCAAAATAGATTCAAGGAAAAACGCCTCAGTGTTTTTCCAAGTACATTGCAAGCCAGGAAATTTCATCCAGCAAGACCTTCTCCAATACAAACTCCTCCTCCCCTGTGCTGCCCTCAGAGAGGTCTTTATAACCTCAAAGAGTCTCCCTGGGTGGCACCAGGGGGTTCATCCAGGAGAGGAACAGGGAGCATTCAGGGTAAAATTCAGAAGCCCGTTGGCACACATCAGCTCTGACTCTCCAGGGAGCAGCCAGGGAAGAAACTAGGACTCAGCAGGGGCACTGCAGCAACTCTGAAAGGGAGCACGGTGGATGGAGAGCTGCACTCCTCCAGGTCACAGCAGCCCAGGCAGGGGATGCTCCCTGCTCCCTGAACAGCAACAGGACAAGATGGACCAAACTGGCTCCATGCAAACGTGTCAATCCAGCCCCATGCCAAAAGCCTGGGCTCTCCATGTCCTGTCTGTGCCAGGCTCGCAGTCACAGACCCTCACACTGAGCCCACAGCAGGGCTCTGCCACACACAAAATGCCCCCATGCCAGCTCTCTGCATCTCAGTGCCTCTTCCCATCCCAGGCAGCAGTCTGGGATGGACAAGTGCCAGCAGCAGGGTCTAGCCATGGGGCTGCCCTTGGGTCCAGAACCCCACCAGGGCAGCAGCCCAGCAGGCAGCACGGGGGACTGGGAAGAGGCCAGGAGGTGTTTCAGCAGGAATGAGGTTAGAAGAAAGGTCTTTCTTACTAAAAATTGCAGCCTCTGCCTCTCTGTCTCTGGAGTAAACTCCCTGGACATTGGAATGATTTCCCCATTACGGATGATAATGGCCCTGCAATGAGACATGGAAGGATGAGATTAGAGAGAAGGAGACTTGGTGGAGGAGCTGAGCCTGGATCTCCAGGGCTGATTCCCCTCTGCTGCCCACCCTTTTTCCGGGGGTGCTCCCCCTGAGGTGGGGGCTGCTTCCTGGATTCACTGCCCCCCTGGGCAGGGCACAGCATACCTCCCTGCTGTGCAGGAGAGGGGCAGGAAGGAAGGGGAAATGGGAGACAAGCATGAGACAGAGGGGAATGAAGCAGACCAAATGAAAGGACAGGATATGGTTATCAAAGGAGCAGCACAAAGGTGGGTCACCCTCCTTCAGAGGGGAGCTGCACACAGCAGGGGCAGAAATTGCCTGTAGCAGGACACAGGTGCACGTGCCCATCCCACACCAGCACTGTCACTTGCTGCTGGGGCTGCTCTTAGAGTTTGATGTCTCAAAAAATATAAAGGTCTGATTATGAGATGATCCTGGTAGGCCCAAGGATCTCCAACACTGGTGCTGTCAGTCTCTTCCAGTGATGTAAGACCAGGCTGGAATGTGTCTGCAAATGGCAGGGGGGGAACAAGATGAGCTTTAAGGACCTTTCCTACCCAAACCATTCTTTGATCCAATGATAAATACAGGGCAGCTCAAACCAGCTTCACCTGCAGTGTCACCTTTAGTGTAAGGTGGACCTGCCCTTCTGCCATTGCCTGGGGGTGTGGGCACACACATGTGCAGGTTCATTAGCCCACCCCTGGAAACACACGTGGCAATTTAAATTCTTGGGCTCCAAGCTCCCACTGCACTTGTCAGCACAGATTTGTGTCCTTCTCATGAAACAGGTCACTGGTATGAAGTGTACTCTAAAATGATGTCTTGCACAGTTTTGAAAGCTTTGCTGAGCACAATTTTCCCTCTCCAACCTGCAGCCCAGGCCAGTGCCAGCAGCAGGGGCTGGGGTGTGATCCAGAGCCATCTGAGTAGCAGAGAGGATTTTGTTAGGAAGGAAGGGAGCACAACCCAGATTTTGGGAGGCAATTCTATCGCAGCCCATGTGTGCACCTGGCAAACACAGAGATCACAGCAGGGTACATTGTCCCCGGGGCACGGAGCAGGCAGGGGATGATTCTGCCCAGTTCTGCCACCTTCACCCTCCCTTAGACAGGGCTGGAGCTGGGTGTTCCTCACCACCCATCCCTCTGGCACCACCCACTGGGGTGTCCCCAGTCACTGAGCAAAAGGTGAGGGCTGCCCTGTGGGGCTGTACCTGCTGTCACCAGCGTTGGCCACGTAGAACTTGCCCATGAGGTAGATGGCAGCCAGGGCACAGCACCCCCCGGCGAGGTGCTGGGACGCCCGCTCCCGCTCGATCTGGTCGTCCTGGGGAGACAGAGAGGCTGCAGGCTAGGTGGGCAGCCCCAAAGAGCACCTGGCTGCTCCAGCAGCACCTCGGCTCCAGGTGGGAAGCAGTGGCGAGCCAGGGCATCCTTCCCCACACAGCCATGAAGTGGCTGTAGGGCTTGGGGGGCCAGGGGTCTTGTGAAGCATCACAGAGCCCTCTCTGAGATCATCATGCTTGGAGCCCTCCCTGCAGTCCCCTCCTTGCTGCAGAGCTGCCTTTTGCCAGTGGGGTCAAGCTGATGCAGACACAGACAGCAAAGAGGTGCTCCCAGGGGATGGCCTAGGTGATCCTGCAGGCACAGCATCCTCACCATGTGCTTAAAGGCGTTCTCAATGGCACCGATCACCAGGCTCTCATGGGACACTGCTTTCTCCAGGTGAAACCGTGGCACTGCATCGTTCGGGACCTCCCCATGGTCCTCTGTGTAGGACACCTGGGTTGGATCTGCAGGACTGGTCTTTGTGTCGTGTGGGAGGCAGATGGGAGGTGGGGAGGGGTCCTGCAGGATCTCCACCAGGTCCCGGAGCTGCTCACAGATGTGCAGGTGGAGCCTCTCAGATGCCATGACAGCAGCACCACTGCCTGCATGGCCATCAAACAAGGCCCAGTAGTGGAAATAAAAACCTTTTCTGCCCTGCAGGAAGAAGAGGGAAGCTTAAATGAGCCTACAAGGAAGCAGATGGGATGGGGAATTCAGAGCAGCTGGGGCCACCAGCTGAGGACAGTGACACGGGTCTCACAGGTCTCGGTGCAGGCAGGAGCAATGTTGGAGCTGACCAAGGGTGTCAGGACACAGCTGATCCCCGGCTGCAGCCCAGCCCTGTGTCAGACACCTCGTGCCTCCAGCGGCCTCCAAAGGGGAGGAACCACAGCACCAGCACAGCAGCCACCTCTGCAGCCTCCCAGGGCACGTGGGCCACTGGTCTCCCTGGGCCAGCCAGCCCTGGGGTAGTCACACGGGGATGGAGGATGGTAGGAGCAGGTAGAGAGAAGGGCCAGAACCAAGGGAATCCCCAGTGTGCACACATTGCCACGTGTCCCATCACATGCCCTGCTGCTGGGCATCTTCTGTCGTGTCCCTGCTTGTGAACCACTGCAGCTCTCACCCCATCCAGCTCCCCGCTGCCTTCCCTGGACGACAGCCAGCCCCTTGGGCTGGGCCTCTGCTCCACAAACACCACCTCACAGCATGCCTGGTCCTCATTGTGCTGGCTCTTCCCTGCATTTATCACCCTGCCAGGAGGAAAAAAGGTGTAAAGGTCCTTTCTTTCACATCATGTTCTAGCAAAGCCATCTCGCAGCACCTCTTCCCCCCACCCTCAACCCTCCACTCACGTCCCCATGTCCCCAGAGATGCCCTGCACAGGTGCTCCTGTCCTGTCCCAGGTGTTCCAGACCAGTTGTGCAGGTTTGAGCAGCATTGAGTCCCACCCACAGCTGGGCCCAGGGGGGAGCAGTTGTCCACAGACCTACCAAGGGAGGTGACCAGAAATAAACTGGGTTTGCTGAAGGTCCCTAGCACTGCTACAGGCAGAATAATTGCCCCCAAATCTGCATCAGCCTCAAAAATACACCCCCGGGGGACACAGAGAATCATAGCCTCACCCATGTCCCATCACCTCTTGGGGGGAGCAGGGGGCTCAAGGAAGGAGGGGAGAAGGTGACGATGATGAAACCGGCAGAACTTTGCAAAAAGATTCACGCTGACTTTTCCCAGCCTGTGCTGACACAGCAGATTTCAGGTCTAGATTGCAGAACCTGCTCGCTCACAGGAAGAAGCTGTACACAGCAGGGTGATTTTTTTTTTGGGCAGACTTTCCAAGTGGTTTGCAGAAAGAACTCTTGGGGCACCGAAAAGGAGATTTTTTTCACCCTATGTACTACCCCACTATCTTGCCCCAGGGGCAAATCAACAACTCATAAAGCTCTCTGTGATATCGGGAAGATCAGCTCGAGGAGGGGATGCGGGAATGGGCTGACAGCACTAAGCAGCAAAAGCCCTCAAAGTCTGACCATTCCTGCCCGCTTTCAGTTAGGGCTGAAACTCGCAGCTAGTGAAAGAAGACAATCAGGTCCTTGAAGGGGAAGTCTCAAGCAGTCTCACTCCCAAGAAAGCCCCAGCTCCCTGCTCCCCCCGAGTCCTGCCAGAGGTGCCTCAGCTCCTTCGCCCTTGGTACCCATCGGTGACAGCGGGTTTTGTGCAGAAAGCGCAGAAAACAAAACGTACAGAAGAGCCTAAACCCCTCGGGGATAGGTAAGAGCACAGCCCCTGATGCTCTCTCATCACGGGCATCCACTGGGCCCGCTCCTCCCTGCTGCTGCTGCTGCTGGAAAAGGGACAGACGCAGCTCACCGCCCGCCGCGACCCACTTTCGTCCCCAAGGTCCCCGCTCAGCGCCGGGCGGTGCCATCCTGCCCTCCCCAGGCTGCGACCCTCCGCCCCGCTCCTGCCCCGCTCCTGCCCCGTTCCTGGCCCGCTCCTGCCCCGTTCCTGCCCTGTTCCTGGCCCGTTCCTGCCCCGTTCCTGGCCCCGCTCCCGGCCCCGCTCCCGGCCCCGCTCCCGCTCACTCTGCGTATCCCGTGCTCCAGGGCAGGCGGCCGCGGCTGTCGCGGGGGCTCTGCACCGCCCGCCCCGTGTGGTCATCGGCGCGGCGCAGCTCCTCGGGGGTGAGCTGCAGGAAGGCCGGCCGGCAGAACGCGGCTGGCGGCGGCGATCCCCGGCCGGCCCGGGCTCCGGCCCCGGCTCCGGCCCCGCCGCCCCGGGGTTCTGCGGGGGGCTGCGCCCCCAGCCCCGCCGCCAGCTGCGCCACGGCAGCGCGCACCCGCAGCAGCATCCCGAGCCCGGCCAAACCGAGCCCGGCCAAACCGAACGGAGCCAAACTGAGCCGAGCCGAGCCGAGCCGAGCTCGCCGCCCCGCCCCGCCTCCCGCCCCGCCGCGGTGCGGTGCGGTGAGGATGGGGGGGTGCCAGGCGCGGCCGCTGAGCGCCGCAGCGCGTTCGCGCATCGCCCGCCGCTGTCCCGCAGCCGGCGGAGAACGAACTCCCGGCTCACCAACCCCCGCCGCGATCCCGCAGCCGGGTGGAGCCATCCCGGCGCAGAAAATGCTCTGGGAAAATCTTTCCGACAGGTGAGTTTCCCTACTGCATCGTCCCAAGGCTCCAGCAGAGCCACCGACTTCGGGACAACATTCCCGTCCAGCTCCAGGCGCTTTGTCACCCCTCCCGCACCCCTCAGCCCACGGTCCGGGCTATTAATAACCAGCAGCCTGCGGAGGAGCAAGGACGGGCCGTGGAGGGCTGGAAGCCGAACCTCTCCCCCCCTCTCACCCAGGATGCTGCGCTCCAGCGGGAGCAGGATGCGGATTTAGCTGATCAGAGCAACACATCCTCCCTGGCTGAGAGGGGAAAAGTTGCCGTAAACACCATCGCTTGCACGGCCTAACCTCAGCACCTCCCTGCCTCTGGGCTCCTGTGACAGCAAAAAAAAAAGATGAAAAAGCACGGTACTTGCCTACTGTAAGGGGAAATTGAGGCTGTTTCTAAAACTTTATGTGCCCCAGTGCCTCAATTTCACAGAGGAACCTCTGATTCCTTCAACACGGGCCTTTTGCGTTGTAAGTTTCAAGCAGAAGCAGCACTGAGAAGCCGTCCAGGCTTTAGCCATCTTCAGCCAGAGATCTTCAAACTGTACCAGGTTATTAGGATCACGGTATAGAAGTGCCTCAGTGGTACCTGTATTCCCACCTTCTAATCCCAAGATTTAAGGTCTTCAGTACACTTTAAAGCTCATTCAGTACCCTTCAGGATCTGATCTACTGGGCAGCATCCCTGCCCACGGCGGGGGGTTGGAACCAGGTTATCCTTAAGGTCCTTTCTGAGGGGTTGGAAATAGGTGATCTGTAAGGTCCCTTCCAAACCAACCCTTCCAGCCTGAGGCCAGCACCCCTCTAGCTCCTCTCCAGCATTCACGGGTCCTCTCCTCAGCTCCTGATGCTTTCCCCTCACAGCATCCCTGTCTACCTGCTGATCACACATGGGGTGCTCTTAGATTTTCTGAGTGCAATATCATCATGTTATTAAGGCTGACAATTCTCCAGAGAATGTCTCCCTGCTGTGGGACTGCCAGTCTGCCCCGCACTGCTGAGTCACCAGGATGCTTTCCTTGGAAAGAAGGAAATGGCAATTTCCAGACTGACTTCTGTGACCCTGCTTGATATTTGTTATTTCCGTTATGCTGAGCGCGGCATGGAAAGAATGGTCTGACAAATAAACACGTTCCTGCAGGAATGCTCCCTGAAACAACGTGGTGCTAAAGACTGTTTTCCAAGAAAGAGGGCTCCATTTCCCCCTATTCATCCTGCCAGACGGATCCATGTGAAGTTTTCTCCTTATCTAACAGGCTGATGTTCCTCTTCACAGGGTTGCCTGGCACAAGGCCTGGGGATGCAGGTGCTGTAGACTGAGTCAGACTAATGGCTCGGGGGAGGCCAGCACTGGTAAACAGCCACTTCGGATGCCAGCAGCTCTGCCCTTCGCTCTTCCCATCCCTCTGGGAGTCCTGCCTGGGATGCTCATGGCTTCCCTGTCTCCCCATCTCACCCAAAGTGTCCTCTCTGAGCATAGGGGTGTCAGGTTCTCACCTTCCATGGGCACAGCTTCAGGCAAAGCACTCCAGCCTGCTGCCATGATAAACAGTGATTTAAAAATTAGTAACACAGCAATTCATCCTAAATTATGCTATTTTAGTTAATTTCTCATGCAGCTGCTCAGCATTGAAAAAGCCTTTCTAAGTTTCATCTTTCATCTATGTTGCTGAGCTCCAGAGGAGGTAGGATGGAGCCAGTTATATTTCTTTGTGAAAGAATGACATGTTGGTGGCATTTAAGCCAGAACAGAAGTCAATTAAGCATCTAGATCATAAAAGTACCAGAGGATGTTTTAAAACAGGCTGCAGCACTGCATTAGTTGACTGTAGAGCCTGACTGTGTAATGAGTAATATATTAATTTATAATTAGCATAATACAGTGAAGCTCAGCAAATAGCTCTGTGCACTCTGGATAATTCATCAGCAGAAGAAGCGCTTCTTAATGGTTTCCAAGCTTTGTGTATCCCCTGTAATTGGGAAGTTCAGCATTTATTGTTATTTCTTTGAAGGAATAATTTGAGTGCAAACACACATCTTTATTCCCTGTCTGTTTCTGCTGGAGTGCAGAGAAGCCTTTGGGGCGTTGCTGCTCTGGGTATGTCTGTGACCTCCCTGCAGGTGAGCACATCCGTGTTTGGCAGAGCAGATGACCTGGATTTGGTGCAGACTCCCAGAGGGTGTTACCCTTTCCTCTCCCTCCTGCAAAGGGGAGGGGAGAAGGGGGCACATTAACCTCCTTGGGTCACTTGGCTTTTCCCCCTCTGCTGCTTCAAAATTTTCCATACCATTTTCATATCTCCCAAGGGATCTTCATTCGCAATTTGCTCTTAAAGTCTTCAGGAGCCTCCTGGTCTCATTTAATATTACCTGACAGCAGAAATACAGGAGAAGAATAATAAATGTATAACAAAAACACTCACTGGAATTTATGGAGCGTATGGGAAATTTACTTTTCAATTTGGAAGCTCAGACCCTCATTCCAGAGGATGCAGGGAGCAGGACTTCTCCCTGCTTTTGCAGCAGTGCCCAGGCTTTCCAGAGATCCTCTCCCTGGACTGCTGTTTTGACAGGCTGGGAATCTGCACTGAAATTCCCTGTTGTCAGCAAAACCTGCTGAAAAGGGAACAAAATCCTCAGAGATAGCCTGGAGGCACTGGGGCCTCCTCAGATGAAGAGGATAAATCAACTTCAATCTTAATTCAGTGATCCACTGAAAACAGGGTGGGATAAATCTTCCCCAGGAATAAAATGTCAGGAGTTCTGCTTTTTCCAGTTTTAATAAAATAATTTCCAGTTTTAATAAAATAATTTTACCCTTCTGCCTTTCAGCAGCTGCAGATAAGTTGATCATACTGAGCATTTGAAGTCTTCTGCCATGTCTGTCTGCCTCTGCATAAACATTTGCCCCTAACCCTTCTTGTAGCCCAAGCTTCAATCCATGAGTTTTCCTCCTGAAAAAGAAAAAAAGCTGGTTGCTCACCTGGAAGGTACAGAAGGATTCCAGGGATGTGACAAATTTCTTACATAGGAACAGGATTTATCACTAAGGATACATCAGGAAATGTTGGAAGGGTTTCCTTGGGCAGGTCACAGGAGTCACAGCCAGGGAAGAGGGCAAGGCTGAAGGCTGCTGCTGGACACTCAATTAGAAGTCAGGATGATGATGAGAAGGAATTACTGCGTTCACTTCCAGCAGAATTTAAATTAAATCAGTTTTACTGAAGTCTTAATTCCTCCCCGGCATTTAAATGCTGTGATCCGGAAAGCAACAAGTTTATATTTCTGTATCATTACATCAATAAAGAGCTGGAGTTTTGTAGGCTTCCATATTAAATAATCTGGCCTGATTTAATTGGAATTTGGCTGGTGTGGAAAATAGCTTTGATTTCGTTTGCTCTTGATCATTCCACTAAAACTTTGTGATCTGAAAGAAGTATGTTTGTATTTACTTATCATAGCACTAGAGACCTGCATTGGCAGGCTCTTGATCAAATTACCTGATGAATATAAACAGCAGATTTAATTTAGTTTCATATTGATTTTTGTCATTATTATTAAAACCCTCTGATCTGAAGAATGAGATACTTGTATTTCCTTAATATCTTATTACTGGGGTTTGGGTTAATCTTGTAGAGCTTGTCCTTTTTCTTTTGAGTAACCAAGTCTAACTAATTGGAATTTAACATATGGCAATTTTGACTCTATAAAGGGAGAAAAGGAACTCGGGTTTCCTAGGACAAAATAGCAAAGTAACTTGTTCTACTCAGGGCCCACTCTCCCCTGGCTACCTGCGTGCATTTTGGGGGCTGTGGTCCCACAGGAGCAGGTGGGCCACCTCAGGGCACCTTGGCTGGGGCCCTTGGCTGGGGCTCGCAGCAGTGCCCTTCCCAAGGGCTGCTTTCTGGGGAAGGGAGAGAGGATGGAAAGGCTTTGGGGATCCCATGGGAAGCAAATGGCTGGGAAATCTGGGAACTGCAAAAAATCCCCATGTGATTTGTCTGGACAGCTGCTGTTCACCTGTAACTCAGCTTGGTCTTGGAAATGATTGCACACTTCCAGCTGAGCAGTGGGCTGGAAGGTCCAGGAGAAAGCAGTGAGCTGCCTTCAGAAACCAAAGGCTTTCGTCCATGTGCCAGAGAATTTCAGCAGAGCAATGCAAATGGGTGCATGTAACTTCAGCCTCTCAGCTCTGCTGAGGTTGCAGGTCTAATTCGTGGCAACAATGTGAAAATTCAACCTTGGCTCTTGCTGTCTGTTGGTGTTTTAAAGCTGGTTGCTGCCTGTTACAAGAGGAGCCATGCAAGCTGTGTCCTGGGGGCACCAGGAGAGGTTTTCTGCGCAAGCCTGGAGCTGCCTTGGGGGAAGAACTGGTCCAGGTTGGTGTTGTGGTCCCAGGTGTTGGAATTCCTTGTGGCAGGGAAAGTCTCCTGCAGGGCCCGATCCAGGCTGGTGACGCTATTTCAGTTTCAGGAAAGCTGAGTTTTGGTGGTTTGACACCAAAGACAGGCTCACGTTTGGAGAAGAGGGCTGCAAGAGTGGGTCCATCTGTCTGTCTGTCCATCCCCACACCATTCAGCACCCCTCCGTGCTTGAGGAACCATCACACCTTCTTTGGTGGGGGAAATTAATTTTTGGGTAAATTAGCTCTTACCAGGTTCATCCTCGGAGGAGGAGAATGCCAGGGCCAGCAATCAGTCTGTCTGTCTGTCTGTCCGTCCGTCCGTCCATCCCATCACCATTCCATATCCCTCCGAGCTCGCGGGGCCATCACCCCACTCCCTATTTTTTTTTTTTTTTTTTTTTTTGGAGGGGTGGGGGAAGGCAGGAGAGAAAGGGTTTACATGTGTAAGTAATTTTCCGGTAAATTCTCTCTGCCCATTCCTCCTCCCCGACCGCCTTGACGGGCACCGGGGCTGACCGGGGCGGGGCAGCGCCCTCGCGGGCGGCGGCGGCGGCGGCGGCTCGGTGCGCAGCCGGTGTCGGTGTCGGTGTCGGTGCCAGTGTCGGTGCCGGTGCCAGCCCGGGATCGCGGGGCTGGTCCCCGGGCGGTGGCAGCAGCCGGTGCCGGTGTCGGTGCCGGTCCCCGGGCCGTGGCAGCAGCCGGTGCCGGTGCCAGCCGGGGATCGCGGGGCCGGTCCCCGGGCCGTGGCAGCAGCAGCAGGCGGCGCTGCGCCCCTTCGTGCCGGCACCGGCTCCGCCGGGCTCCGCTCGGCTCCGCGCTGCCGCCCCCGCCCAGCCCCGCGCTGCCGCCCGGCGATGCCCGCGGCCCCCGGCGGCTGCGGCCCGCGGAGGCGGCGCTGACCGGCGGAGCGGAGCGGCCCCCGGCCATGGGCAGCGTCGGCCCCCGGCCGCACCGAGGCCTCTGGCAGGTACGTGCGGAAACTTTGCCGGGGGGAAACGAGAAGGAACCCCCGGGGCGACTCCCGTGGCGGTACCGAGCGCCGGCCCGGCGCCGCTCCGAGGGGACGCTGAGTCCCGACGAGGGCCGGGCAGCCGGGGTCGGGGAGCGGCCGGGATCGGAGTGCGAGCGAGCACCGGCGGCTCCGGGTGCCGGTCCGGGGCTCCGCCGTGGGGACCGGCGCTCCCGGCTCCGCCCGGCCGCCGCACGTCGCTGCCCGGTCCCCGCGCGTCCCGGTCCCCTGTCGCCCTCCGGGGCTCCCCGGTGCCGCTGCGGGGCTCGGGAGGGCCCTGCGGTGAGTTTCTCGGGGCCAGCTCTGCCCTGCGCCCGTTACCGGCGAGTCCGACAGCAGCGGCGCCCGCGGTCCCTGCCCGCCCCGGGGCTGTGCGGGGATGCGGACCCGCTGGGGCCCTGTCCGGCCACTGGCTCCGGGAGTGGGCTCGTCACGGATGCTGTTTTGCCAGCACTGCGAAGCTACTCTCCTATCTGGGAGGTGAAGCTGTGCTGGAGAGATTCCAGTTTTTGCAGCCAAGGATGCTCCTTTGCTCTGGAAGGGGCCATGGACCCCAGCTGCGGCTGCCTTCAGCACAAGCTGTCCCTGCAGCCAAAGCTTTGAGCAGGACAGGATGGGATGGGAGCTTTAATCTCCCTCTGCTTCCTCCCTCTCTGCTGTAGCTCCTCCAGCCAGGATGGGTTTGCCTCTGGCCAGCACCAGGCTGGAGTAGGGCAGTGGCGCTGAGAGCCAGTGCCTCGCTGGGGTGGCTCGGGGGGCCCAGGATGAGCAGGGGTCAGATGTCCCCATCACCGCCAGTAGAGGCTCGGTGGCCCAGAGGAGACTGTGAGCTGTATCAGTCCCATTCTGGAGTCACGAGTTTGTCAGTGCCGTGGGTGCCAAGGCAGGGAAGCAGGAGGCTCCTGCTGCTCATCAGCCATCGCTTCTGAGAGCCCTGGGGGGCTGTTCAGTGTTTGGGTGCCCTTTACCTGGAAGAGCTCACCTGTGCTGGGACACTCACACCCCAGCAAAGAGCCTGCACAGGTGAGATGTTGTATCCCTTGAGGAAACAATCCTGGCACTGGATGAGGCTGAGGTTTGGACTGCTGGCAGAGCTGACCTTCAAAATGCCAATGGCAGTGTGGTGGTGGGTTCCACCTGTGAGTGAGCAGGAACAGGCCCATGCTTGGTGGAATTAAAGACTCTCCTGCTCATCTTGGTTGGGAAGGAAATGCTGCAGATGCTGGAGGAATGAGCAAGAAGCTGGAAATAAACCAGTGTAGAGAAGAAGAAGAAAGAGCACGCTTGGGGGAAGGAGTCCTTTGTGTTTCTCTGTGCTCCCAGTCCACCTCTCTGGTCAGAGGGCACATCCTTCATGCCGCCCTCATGAGCACATCTGGGCCTGGACCACCGTGGCTATGTCTTGATTAAGAGCTAAAATGAAGTATGCAAAAGGACACTGGTTGCAACTGAAGTTGATAGTCTGAGAGATTGGGGAACCTGACAGTTCCTTCAGGACCCAAAAGCCAAAAGCAGCTAAAAATGTTAGTGAATAAATCCACAAAATTCCAAACAGCACATAACAGAATGGAGAATACCGAGATTTTCAATCAAAATTAAGTGTTTTGACATGCCAGAATACCACTCTTCATTTCACTGACGTTCCAGGCTGAAAAATCTCAATTCAGACCAAACATTTGTAGTTGTAATCTCACGACACTGGAGGTTGGTAACTGTCAAAACAGCAATTTCTGCGGAGCTGTTTTTTCTAATGGGAGTTTGGGAATGAGTGGGAGCTCTGAGTGCCTCTGCCAGCATGGAGCACCGGGAGGCACCTTGTCCTCGTGCTCCCCTGAACCACACGTGCTCTTCTGGCCACCAGCATGGTTCCTGCTCAGCTCAGTGGTTTCCTTTTGGATGGTGGCATGGACAGTGTGGATTGCATTATTGATAACATGGTAATTTATTTATGCTTCCTTGGCTATAGCAAACAGCTCAAGCCTTTCTCAGCTAAATATATTTTGGACTGGGAGCGTGTTGCTGTCCTCTGTGGATGGAGCAGCCAGTGCAGTGCTTGGTTTTTGGTCCACCTGAGAGGTTTAGGGATGTCTCCTGGAAACTCACATGGAGATGGGCTCCTCCAGAGGGACTCTGGTGTGTGCTCTGGGGCTCGGGCTGGTGCCTGGAGCTGGGCTGTGCCCTGGCATGGAGCAACAGCCAGGAAACCAGGCTCTCCTGATGGGGACCTGGCTGCTCTGCTGGAAGGCACATGGGAGGTTCCTTGGCATTGGGGACTCACTGTTGCAAAAATTGCACTAGCATTGTGTCTGCTGTCCTCACATCTGGGCTGCCTGATGTGCCCATCATGGGCACAGCTTGTCCAGCTGGGACACAGCTCCTGCCTGGAGGGGCAGGGGTGGCCCAGGAGCAGGACACGTGCCCCACTCCCAGCTGGATGCAGCCCTGACTCTGGATTCGGGTGAAGGACTGAGCAGCTCTGAGAGAGCTGTTTGCTTTGTCATTGAGCAAATAGTGCATGTTTTAAGCTGACATCAGTATTTACACAGTGGGCTGTCACGTCTCCAACGGGAGTCCAACAGTACTGGCTCTTGTATGATGCTCCCCTGAGAAGCCTCATGCAGAGCATATTCTGCTGCAGCACCAGAGATCACCTAAATATGGATTTGCAGAGGAGAGTCTCACACCTCGAGGAGCAGGGGTTTTCCTGCACATTGAGCCATACTGGATTCTTTCTGGCAATGGAGGGGCTGGAGCAGGAGCAGCTCCTCATCACCCAGTGGGCAAGGATGGAGTCAGGACAGCAAGTGGGATGCTGCCAGCCACTCTTCAGTCTGTTCCTGGCCAAGCTGACCATCCCACAGCATTAATTAGAAGTATTTCCTTACTCTAAATTATTTTTAGCATAAAATATGCGGGTTTGTCAATATACCTTTGTTTTTTTCCTGGGCAAATGTCAACACTTTTGATGGCATTTTCTGATTTTTGTTTTCCAGATGGGAGAATCAAAGTGCAAAATATCACTTTAAATCACCACTTTGGAATGAAACACTTTTCATTTTGAAATGTCAGTTTAAAACAGGAAAATTCTTTTTTAAATGCTTCAAAACAAGAAATGTCCTTTCTACCACTTCATATCACTTTGTTTTGATTAAAAATGTTAGCATATTGTGTCCTGAATCTTCATTAGAGGAGTCTGTGGTTTCACTGTCTTGTGGTTCAGAGCAGATAGAATTTTCAAACACAGTTAAAAAGTGAAGGTTTATTCTCTGAGAGGTGTGGGTTTGTCCAGTGCACTGCTGGAACTCTGCACTGCCTGTGGAGGGGATTCTGAGTGCAAGGTTGGCACAGGGCAGGGGTGCCCCTGGCACCTGCTGCTGGTCCTGGCAGCACTCCCCAGCCTCAGCATCATTGCCACTCGGCTTTGTGGCCTCGTGTTAGTAAGTTATGGTCCAGCACTAAAATTTTATAGGGGAAATGGTTGTTTGCTGGACCTGGTTAGACCCCAGAGGTGATAGTGGAGGCTGGGAGGTCACCATGTCCCTTGGCAGGTGCCAAGTGGGGACGTTGCTGTTGGTGCTGCTGCCTGTTGAGCGCCGGAGCTGCTCCCACCTGAAGGGCTGTGGCTCTAAATAGTGAAAAGAACATATTGAAGGAACTCAGCACTTAAACACAAAATCTTTTAGGATTTACATTTCTCCTTAGGGGCTCTAAATGATGTAAAACTTGGGCTTCTTCCCAGCACGTGCTGCCTGGAGTGGGAGTGATGCCAGTGTGGTGTCCAGAGAGGTTTTTGGTGTGTCCAGGGGTAGCCGATGCACTTTTGAGTTGCACGAACTTGGCTTCTGTGCTAGAAGGAGAAACAGCCCCAGAAGAAGGTGACACACTGGGAGAGCGGACTGCAGGTCCTGGCAGGTCCTGGCAGGTCCTGGCAGGTCCTGGCACTGCCATGGGCTCTGTGTATCCCACTGGCAATCAGCTGCCCCGTTCCTTGGTTTCCTTGGGGTGCTGGCTCCAGGACATCCAGCCGGATCAGCCCATCCTTCTGTTTGTCAGCAAGTGGTTTGCAAATGCCAAACCCTGCAAGGGACCTCAGTGACACAAGGTCAATAACAGCACAGAGAAGGCAGAACCTGAAATGACTCGCTGCTGATCTACCCTGGCTCTTCCCACACACACTGGGTGTGCATTTAGTGTTGTCATCTGCTTTAATAACCTACTATAAAGGACCTGATTTTGTGCTCTCAGCAGTGAAGATCAGGAGCAGCTCTGCAGGTCCTGCTGTTCAAAAGGGTGAGCAGGGTTATGGGCTGAGCTCCAGGAGAAGTTTCAGTGGTGGGATGGGCACATGCTCATGCACCTGAGACTGTGTCCTGAATTGGGCTGGTGGGATTCCCAGGTGTCCCCAGCCACTCCCAGGGACACAGTGGCTCACACTGGTGGCAGGTATCACTGCCCATGTCATTTTTCTCCTTTCAGATGTGCTGATGTCTGCTCCTCGCAAAGACCTGACCCACCTGAGGTTGGCAGATGCACAGATGTGAGCGTGAATCCCCAGTAAAAGGTAACCATCACTCACCTCTACTACTGCTGGTGGGATCTCTTTCTGTCCTGCTGAGATGGCCTGCTTCTGCTGAAGTCTGAGGTCATCTGAGGGTGGTGGGTGAATCACTTCATCTCCCAGGGCCATGTCCCACAGCCAGGACACCCCAGTCCTCACAACGTTCAGGAGTCATACCACTGCGTGCAGGAGCATTGGTGAGTGGATCTGCACCTCCCAGCCCTCCTCAGTCCCTCTTCCTCCACATATCTCTTCTTCTTTTTGGTAGAATGAGTGAGAGAGATATACAGAGCCTGAGCAAATGGGTTTTGGTGCTCAGTCTCTGCCTTACCACGCTGTGGGGACGACTGACGCTGGCCTCCACACATCATCACAGAAGCCATTCAGGTAGGGGAGCAAGATCCTGCATGTGTCACATGCTTGTGCAATCATCTGGGTCCCCATGATAATGGCAGTCCTTTGGGGTCTTCACTTTGGGGGATGCCTGGGGCGGGGGTTACGTGAGGATGAGATGCTTGGGGCAGTTCTGTGTCACATTTCTTGGTGGGAGGAGGAGGAGTTCCAGGCTGTGGTGGGCGTCTCTCTGGGACCAAATACTGACAGCCCCAGGGAGCTCAGTGTCCATCCCTGTTTCTGGCGTCTGGGCAGCAAGGATGAGTGTGCCAAATGTGTGGGGCAGCATCCAGCAAACCGACACCAAGAGGCACCAACGCTGTGCCACTGTGCCAGCTGTTGGATGGGCATTTGCAGTGTCCACGTGTGCAGGAAACTCCCGGGGCTGCTGCTTCCAGACGGGCAGGAACGTGCAGCCATAGGGCTGTAAAGCTGCTCCTTGAAGAGTTGTGAATACTCATCATGGGGCATTTCAAACCCGTGGCTTGGTGACTTGGGATGGTCTGAGGAGTTAAAGAAGGAATTTCTTCATGTCTGTACAAAATCTGAGACACATATAATGATCCATATCCATCTGATACATCTGTGAATCTATTGTTGCAGTAATTCTTGGTCTGCGAGTAGTGGATGTAAATCTTTCCACCTGAGTTACTATGAGTATCACAAACCCCACTTGTTATGTGGTGGACACTCTCCAGGTTTATATTAGAAATAAAAATTGTTATCTCCTGGTTGCAAAGATCATCTAGAAAGATGGAACAAATGTAAAGTGATGTAGAACTGAAAGTCTTGCTGGAAAACATCACTGTGGGTCTGAGATGTTCATTTGTTATTACCAGCTGTGAATTTGAGATTTCCTCTCTGAGCATTGGAATTTGTGGCATGAGTGTGATTTTTTTGGAGGGGTTATGTGAGCCATGATTGAAGTTTGTGTCTGGAGTAGAGAAGCATCTGAGAAGTTGTGCTCAGGTCTTTGTGCCCATCCTCCCTCACACAGGAGCCTGATGGGCCAGTGGGGGGACCCAGGGCTGGGGGCTCCTTGGAGCATGGTAGGAGGAAATATGGGGAGCTGGATGCTGGTGTTGCTGGTGGTACTGGTGTTACTGGCAGAGCTGTGCACCTGACAGCACAGGCAAACGCTCAGCTCCTGGGGCACCTGCTGTCTGCTCCACGTGCCTCTGCTTGGAAAGGGAATTTATGGGTTAATTTGAAACAATTCATGCTCTGGATTGACCCCACACCTGACCCTGTCCTATTTCTGTCAATTTTGCCTGACAGTTAAAGCAGTTCTAATCCTGTAATCCCCACCAGCATTGCTTAAAACCAAAACGCATCTTCTGGAGTGACTCCCTCACCCAGTCAGTCAGCAGCTACCTGCCTTTCCCTTGTCCTAGCCCTGGATACCCCAGCCTTGGAAGTGCCCAAGGCCGGGTTGGACAAAGCTCTGAGCAGCCTGCTCTAGTGGAAGGTGGCCCTGGTAATGGCAGGGAGTGCAGCAAGATGAGCTCTAGGCTTGCTGAGCCATGGCCTTTACTCTCCTGTTGTCTGCTCTGTTGTTGCTGCATTTGGGACAGTTTTCAGTGAAGGTTAGGCTTGAAACAAAATGCTGCATAATCATACTGCTTTCCTAATGCTGCTTTCATAATGCTGCATTCTCAGTGGCAGTGACATTTATGTCTGAGGAAGCTGCAGTTATGTTTCTGCGTGGAGTTGAACAGGGATAACTGTGTCACTGACTCCTGAGACCCCCAGAATCAGAGATGCTGAGGGACAGATTCATCCAGAGCTTTCCTCCCGTTAAAGAATTGTGTTTATTCACAGGTAAAACCACCTAAAAATTATCAACAGCAGAGAAAGATCTTTAATTGTGACCTCAAACTTACAAATTTCTTGAAGAGAGAGTCCACATGCAAACCCTCTGTTTGCTGTCCAGGGACACATCTGACTGTGGCAACCAGATCTGATAATAGAATTACAGAGTATCTCGAGTTGGAGGAGACCCACAAGGATCATTAAGTCCAACTCCTGGCACTGCACACAAATCATAGTGTGTGCCTGAGATCCCTTGTGCCCATCCAGCACGTGGAGATGCTGCTCTGTCCAAGGAAAGTGCTGCTTCCTGCAGAATGTGGTTGGATTTAAAGAGCCACATGAATCAAGCACAGTCATTTGGGAACAGAATAGGAGACTCCTTGCTGACAAATGATTCACCAGCAGTTTAATCCCCTGTATAACATGGTGAGGTCTTCATGATGAACAAGGCTGGAATATCTGGATCCAACTCCCACCAAGGTGGCCCCAGCATCTTCTAATACTGATTATCAAAGGGCTGTCTTTGCCTTTATCTTTGTTCATCACTCAACCTGAAGCAGAAGTAAAAGAGAGTTAAATCAGCTGGGATTTTTTATTTTGGAAAACGAGGTTCTCTGGGCATTGCCTGGCACTTACATGCATCCAGCTTCTCTTCATTTTGTAGCTCTCCACCAGCAAGCAGTATTTTACACTGAACATGTGGAGTTGTGCCCACGCTCCCTGAGACACTCAAAATGTGTCATTTCAGGTTATGCCATAAAAAACCCATGTTCTGCTGCTCATTTAAAGGTCAACCAGAGTAGGACAGCATTCTTATTTTATTTTTGCATGCAGGATTCAAAAGCCTTTTGCTCTTAAAATTCTTTTATGGCTCCACGAGATAAGCTGTGTCTTTTTAAAAAGGGTTCCAGTGGGGAAATACCAGTTAAATGGGAGGGAGAAGCATGCCAGAAGCTCTGGAACTTATCCCAGGCTCCCGGGAGGTTTCCTGCTGTCGGTGTTAAACACACCATCCATCTGATATGCATTTTGTTCCAAGTTGCCTGCTGCTCAGCGAAAGGAGGAGCAGCTGCAGGGAGCTCTGGAGCTCGTTGCTCGCACTGCACGAGGGCTCAGCCTCTCTGCTCGCATTTCCCAGGAGTGGGACATGAAAGCTCTCCTGCTGGATCCTCATGGGCATGCTCATCTCCTCTGCAGCGAGGAAACAGCAGTGACCTCCTGGGAATCACCATGTCTGAGGCACAGGGATTTCTTTGCTCTGAGTTACATCCCCCAAACTCCCGTGCTCACGGAGCGCTGGGGTCTGGCATGGTTCACATCACCTGCAGGAAGACAAGCGACCCTGGTGTGCCTGACCTGAGGTACTTTATGGCAGCTGGGGTGGCCCTTGCCGTCCCTATGGGCATGCCACCTCTGCCCAGTGCCATGGCCTGGGAAGGGGATGCACTGTGTCCTGCTGCAGGGCTGGGGCTGGCACCTGGAGGGGGCAAATCTCCAGTGGCATCGTGTCCTAGGGCAGGGTGCCAGATGGTCACAAGACAATGCAATGGGGAATGGTTTTAACGTGGGAGGAGACAGGTTTTGATTAGATGTTCAGAAGAAATTCTTCCCTGTGAGAGTGGAGAGGCCCTGGCACAGGTTGCCCTTGAGCACATCCCTGGATGTGTCCAAGGCTGGGCTGAATGGGGCTTGGGGTAACCTGGTCTAGTGGAAGGTGCCTGCCCATGGCAGGGCATGGAATAAAGTGATTTTTAAGGTCCTTTCCAATCCAAACCAGTCTCTGATTCTACAGGTCTAAGATCTTTAGGCAAATGGAAATATTTTGTGGCCTGAGAGCAGGATGGGTCCTGGGGCTGCATGCTGCTCCTTCAGCTCTGTCATCAATAGAGCCCTGGCTGTGTGGCTGTGTGGCTGTGTCGGGGGCTGTGTGGCTGTGTCGGGGGCTGTGTGGCTGTGTCGGGGGCTGTGTGGCTGTGCCAGGGGCTGTGTGGCTGTGCCAGGGGCTGTGTGGCTGTGTCAGGGCTGTGTGGCTGTGCCAGGGGCTGTGTGGTTGTTCAGGGGCTGTGTGGCTGTGTCGGGGGCTGTGTGGTTGTTCCAGGGGCTGTGTGGCTGTGCCAGGGGCTGTGTGGTTGTTCAGGGGCTGTGTGGCTGTGTCGGGGGCTGTGTGGCTGTGCCAGGGGCTGTGTGGCTGTGTCGGGGGCTGTGTGGCTGTGTCAGGGCTGTGTGGCTGTGCCAGGGCTGTGTGGTTGTTCAGGGGCTGTGTGGCTGTGTCGGGGGCTGTGTGGTTGTTCCAGGGGCTGTGTGGTTGTTCCAGGGGCTGTGTGGCTGTGCCAGGGCTGTGTGGCTGTGCCAGGGGCTGTGTGGCTGTGCCAGGGGCTGTGTGGCTGTGTCGGGGGCTGTGTGGTTGTTCAGGGGCTGTGTGGCTGTTCCAGGGGCTGTGTGGCTGTTCCAGGGGCTGTGTGGCTGTGCCAGGGCTGTGTGGTTGTTCAGGGGCTGTGTGGCTGTGCCAGGGCTGTGTGGTTGTTCCAGGGGCTGTGTGGTTGTTCCAGGGGCTGTGTGGTTGTTCCAGGGCTGTGTGGCTGTGTCGGGGGCTGTGTGGCTGTGTCGGGGGCTGTGTGGTTGTTCCAGGGGCTGTGTGGCTGTGCCAGGGCTGTGTGGCTGTGCCAGGGGCTGTGTGGCTGTGCCGGGGCACTGGGGTACCTGTCCCACAGCTCTTCCTGGGCAGGGACTCTGAGGCTGCAGGTCCAGCAGCGCAGTGTCCCACGCTCAGCCAGCTGCAGTAAGGCAGAGGGAGTCAAATTTCTCTTTATCTCTGAGCTGCACCTTTCGGAGCAAATTAAAAGGGCTTTGACACGTTAGCAAACTGCTATAGCATGGTTGTAATGAGCGATTTCTCAGTTCTGCCTGGCTCTCCCTCGGCTGAACCTTTTAAAATTAGCTGAAAATGAGCAGCCGGAGAGCAGGAATGCAAGGGAGCCGAGGGGTTGCCTGGGCAGCCCTCCCGGGAAGAGCTCTGCTAATGAAGCTTTTCTGAAAATGAGTCAAAACCATAACTACTTGTTAACACTGAGGCTTGAGGGTGTAAAATTCCCTGGTGAGCTGCACGGGATGGAAGAGTGACTCCTTGTGGTCCTGGACCACAGTGTGGCAGGAATGTGGGCTCACAGGCAGCCAAAGCCAAGGATATCTACTTCTTCCTCAAATTCTTTAAAAAAATCTCATGAAGCATAAAGAAAGGGCAAAAGAGTCATGTTTGTTCTGCAAAGAGTTGCTTTTCTTTTCACTTTTACTGAAGTCTACCATTTCTTTATACAAAAAGAATGGAATTCATTATTAAAGCTGAATTACTATGGCATTTCAAATGGAAGATAAAATCTGTGGCCAGAGATGCTATTACAAAATATTCCATATAATAATTGTGTAATTATTATGGACAGAAATGAAAGTAAGGGTTCATTAAAAGAAACTGACCATGAAATAGCAATAAATAAAGTAAATTAAAGACATGGTGATTGCACAGCCCATCGTGCCCGTGTGTGGGGGTGCAGGGCACAGGGCTGTGTCCTGGAGCAGCTCCTCACATCCTGCTCTGTCTCCTGTCAGACCCGGGGGAGCAGGAGGGCAGGCACAGAGTGCTTTGGCTGGAAGCTGGTACAGCCGTGCCCCGCTGCCACAAGCCGGCCGTGTACACTTAGACAAGCATTTCTGAGCAGCGATGTGAAAAAATGTCTGCAAGACAAAAGGATTTCCCCCAGCAGTGGGGGAGAGAGCCCATTTCCCTCTGCTTTCCTCGGAGAGGCGAGGCGGCTGCGTTGCCAAAGCCGGGCAGTGTTTGTGGCACTGTTGAGCAGGTGGGGACCTGCCAAGGTCCCCTGGTCCCCCTGACCTTGTGGCACTGGGGGTGGATGGCATCCCCAGCAGGACGCTCCAGCGGTGACGGGGCTGAGGCAGAGCTGGGAGGGGCCAGGATGGGATAAACGCAGGGTGGGTCGGAGCAGCTGCTGGAGCCTGATGTGCTGGGAGAGGGCAGAGCGTGGGCTCGTGTTCACAGCTCCCTGCAGCAGCACACATCACTCCACGCGGCCCTGCATGGCCTGCTTGCACCTCCTTCCAAACCTTCCCTCTGCCTGCAGCTCCTGGGGGGCCGTGCCTGCACTCCGGAGTGTGGGAGGTGTCCCGAGCCAAGGGATGGATGCCCTGACACCTGCTTTCCTGCATATTGTTTTGGGATGCCACACTGCAGGAATGCAGCTTCCCTGTCCTCTGCCCTGTTGGTTCCTGTGTGCTAGGGAATAGCTCTTTCCTGTTTGCTGTTCCTGGTGACCCACGGGACCCAGGGCATGGCCGTGTGTGGCTCTGCACTGCTCCTCCAGTGCTCATTAAGCAGGACCTGCAGGGATCTCTGGGGTCATGGGAATGAAGTCTCTCAGCCCTTTTTGGCTGATTTGTATTGTGCTTGTGTGGGCCATTACCCAGCCGAAACACTGATTTGAGATGCTAACCAGCTCTAAACTCTGATCCCAGAGGTGATCAGCCAACACAGTAGTTTTCTATTTTCCTTAATATTTTAATGGTGCTGGGAGGGGGAGCAGCAGAGCAGCTTGGATTGCTGATGAACACCATGACATTTCTCTGCCACTGCAGGGTGGAAACCCATCCTGATCCTTCCTTCTCCAGGCAGAGAGTGGGTGGTGGTGAGGTGGAGGCATTCATTGGCTGTAGCTGGGGTTGGAGGTGATGGTGCTCTAATTGAAGCCAAAAGCAGCACAATGCACCATCCCCTTTTGTAGCAAAGTGCACCTCGTTATCAGCTGCAATTAGTTAATGTGCTCATTAGTTTCAATAAAGCTCTTGGCTGTGAGCAAGAGGGGATGAATTTTGGAGGGTGGGATGGGTGTGAGGGTTATTAGGAGCAGGAGCCAGGAGTTTTCCTTACAGGTGGGCTGGGAAGATGCTGAGCCCAGACACCTGTATGTCACCAGCAGCCCTGGAGATGATTCCCGAGGCTGGGACACCCCGGGCTCTGCTGGTGCCTTGGCACAGCTCAAGCGTGCCCAGGGCAGTGGGCAGGAGGTGTTCTAGGGTGTGTTCTCAAGGCACTGGGCAGCACATGGCCTCAGGTCTCTGGGGTCTGACAGGGGCTGTTTCTCCTCCTGCAGTGCAAGTGGAGCCCGGCACGTGTGAAGTCATCGCGGCTCACCGGTGCTGCAACAAGAACAAGATCGAGGAGCGCTCGCAGACGGTGAAATGCTCCTGTTTCCCGGGACAGGTGGCAGGGACAACACGGGCAGCTCCCTCCTGCGTGGACGGTGAGTGCCTCATGGTGCAACCCCGTCCTTTTCAGTCCCTGGCCTCATCTTTGCATCCAGTACAACTGGTGTGGGGTGTCCATGCCCCTGGCATTAACACAGGAGACCTGCCCAGGGATCCTGCAGCATGGCAGTGGGGAAGGGGGCACATTTGGGGGATGCTGTGGATACTCACACAGTTGGTGTGGCTGTGATACTCCACTCTGAGCAGCCCTGGGCTATGTGCTGTGGGGGAGTCACTGGGGTTCCAGCATCACTGTGCTGGGGTCAGGTCTGCAGCATGGATCCCTGCACGTCTCCTCACCCTGCTGCCACAGCTGGAAGCAGGGATGTGTTTGCAGCCATGCAGCACCTTTCCTGTGAGGGGCACCAAGCAAAACTCAAACTGTGTATGTTTTATTGAATGCCATCACGTGCCATGACCAGAGAGCCATCGGGAGCACTGCCAGCCCCTGCCAGCATGGTATTGATTTGCTTGGCAGCCAATGCCCTGGGGCTGCAGTTCTGTGCAGACTAAGTAATGCCAGAATGAATTGTCAGGAAAGGCTCATGTTGTCCCCAGCTGCTCAGGTCATATCGTTCCCAAATATAAGAGAGCCCCCTCTGGTTGCCCAAACTGGAGGCATGAATCACAAGACCCTAAACAAGCAGAGTGGTAGGAGGCAATCCCTTTGCTCTGTAAGTGGAGCCTGACACAGGTTATTGAACAGCACTGCTCTTGCTGGGAGCGAGGACATTGGGCTCTTTTTTCCTGGGGTAGTGAGAGAAAACAGGGTGTTCTGGAGGCAGGTAGAGCAGGGGAGTCAGGTGAGAGCAGGCAGGTGACGAGCAGCTCCTTGGCCAGGGCTCCTTGATGTGAGCTGTGCTGGAGAGAGGGGCTGTGTGTTCTGATGGCACAGCCTGGCTGCTGATCCCCTCCTCTCCCCAGCCTCCATCGTGCTGCAGAAGTGGTGGTGCCAGATGGAGCCGTGTCTCGAAGGGGAGGAATGCAAAGTGCTGCCTGACCTCTCGGGATGGAGCTGCAGCAGTGGCAACAAAGTGAAGACGACCAAGGTACGTCCCTGGCAGGTGATGGGGGAGCCCAGCTGTGCCTTCCCCAGTCTGGGGGAAGCAAACCCAGGAGTGCACCCACAGTTCTGTGGGGAAGGAGAGAGCCCCAGCTCCTTCAGGGCACACACTGTTTGATAAGGACTCACTGAAGCAGAGCAGAGGGTCTGGGCTGTGCATTTGTCACTGGTGCTGGAGGGGCTGCCAGGTGTGCCACAACCCTGAGTGGATCCCACAGCTTTTCCAATTGATAATTCTTTTGGGTGGCTGAACCCCTGAGCAGACATCCCAGGTGTGTCTCTGTAACATCCCAACGCTCCCAGGGTGTCCAGGTTGCTTCCCAGGGGCAGTAGGTTGCCCTTCCCACCCCATTCCTGAATGTGTCCCCGTTACCCCTCTGAGGCAATCGTTTGTGACAGAGCACTACACAATTATTTTCATGGCTTGCTGAATGCCCCAAAGAACAAGGTGTAATTAAAATTTTATCAAACTCATTAGTAATTACATATATGCCACGGTTAATCAGTTGCATAATTTTGTAATCATTGTTCATACTGTTGAGTGTAATTATTCCTTATGCTTTCATTTTCCTCGCCCCACATCCCCCACCACAAAATTATTGTACTAAGCAATGTTGGGATTTTTTTTCATTGCCGCTATTATTTTTGTGCACAGAAAGCATTTTCATGCTGAAGTGTTTTTGTGGACATCCAAAAAGGTTCCTCCTGCCCTGAGCATCCATCACTGACCAGTGACTGCAGCATTACATTGAGCTGGTTGTCTTTTTCCCCTTTTAGTGTTGTTTGGTTGATTTCCTCCAGCTACTAACTCAGCCCAAAGCCTCTGCTCTGGCTTTGCTGTCTTGAATTTTCACTGGGACCCATGTGGAACGGGAGTAAGACTCAGACTCAGGAGCTTCTGCTCTCCTGCCTCATCCAGCAGACCCCTCCATGGCCAACCTCCTTTTGGGTGCCATGCCCTCCTTAGGGAGGTGGCAGTTTGGAAACACTGACCCATGTTTTCAAAAGGACTTCTGGTAATTTTGGGTGACTTTAGTGACTTTGGAATGGTGCCAAAGGGTGAATTTGCATCCCAGTCCCCTATGCAGATAGACCTCAATGGGAGCTGCAGCCAGGGCACAGAAATCACAAACCATCCATAAGGTGACCTTTGGAATGGCCACTCCATTAAATGAAAGTGAAGAGCAAATCTTATTGGCACCTATTTGCTGATAATTCATGGATGGAGATCAGCTGGATGCCCTGGATAACTTCTCCTCTCCCCTGCAGGTCACTCGATAGCCTCTGTGCAGAGCAGCCCTGGCTGGCCAGCCTGGGCCTGGGTCCTGGTGCTCCAGGATGTGGCCCAGTGCCTGCAGAGGTGGGATGCTCCAGGGCTACCATCCTGCACCCGTCAGCAGGACTGTGACAGCTGCTGGAGAGGAGCATCTGCTGAGCCCCAGCTTCCCTGGAGGCTGCAGGCAGGGACCCCAGTGCAGCTGCCAGAACCCCGTCACTCCACGGTTTCCTCCTTTTCTGTGGACACATTCACCAAGAAAGGGGCTCGTTTTCCAATCCTCCTACATAAAATACTCCCAGAGAGCTGCTGACAATACAGAGACAGACAGGCAGCAGGCCCCCCAAAGGGGCTTTAATCTGAATAGCTGAAATCATTGCTGTGAGTCGCCTTTCCCTATCTCCTGAGATGCTGAATCCAAGTTGCAATCAGGAATCAGGAAGTCAATGGTTATGTGAAATCCTTCCCCATGTGGCTGCTGGCTCCAGCCTGATCCTGAGTCACTGGGGGCTGCTCTGCCCTGGGAGCACTGGGCTTTCCCTGCCCACAGCCTTCCTGCTGTGCACATGTGGCAGCGTGCTCAGAGGGTGTCTGACACCCTGTTGGCCCCAGGGATGGTGAGATGTCTCCATGGCACATGCTGCTGGTTTCTCCTTCCTCAGTAATTGCATTAATAAGGTTTCAAATTCGATGTTTTCCACCATGCAAGTCCCAGGCACTGAGTTTCTGCTTGTGTTTCAGTTAAATTTCAGAGTTGTGTGAGGGGATCTCTCTGTCTGGGGCATGCAGATGCCCAGACAGAGCCTCAGACTGAGCTAGATTTTGTTGCAGTAATACAAAATAAAGAAAAATGTACCACCTCCTGGCCCTGAGCTCGTGACCTTCTCCAGGACACACAATTTCTTGTGGTGCAGCAGCTCAAGGTGGGGCAGGATGCTCCGTGCCCCCGATGTCAGAGTGCTTGGGACCCTGGGGCTGTGGGACCAACGTCTCCAGCCCTGCTCTGGGACTGCTCTGGGACCCTGCAGGGGATGTGCAGGAGGGGCTGGAGATGATGTGGGGGCCATGGCAGGGAGGGGGTCGCTGGCATTTGCTGCCTGCTGCCCCCTGCCCTGGCTCCCACCACAGGACTCATTACTGAGACGTTTTTGTAATGGGGTATGTAATATCTTCTCCAGATGTGATGTAAATACCAGACTGTGAAATAATAAATTAATTTTAATCTCTGCAGAAGATCTTTTCACTCAGCAGCAAGGGGAGGCTCTGGGAGTGTTTCTCGTGCTGCTGAATCTGAGGTGAAGGGGCTGGGGACTCCGCCCTGGCCATTCCAATCCCAACCAGCTTGTTCAGTGGTGGCTTGGGACCAGAGCTGAAAGCCTGTTGTGGCCAGCAAAGGCTGATTATCTCATAGTGATCCTAAAGAAAAGTGCATTAATTTCTACAGAAAAGTGCATTAATTTCTACTGGATGCTTTTCTCTTGTCCTATCCCTCCACCTTTGTGTGGCAGCTCCCACTGCTGCAGTGCCATGTCCCCACAGCTGCTACCCCTAGCAAAGGCCAGACTGTGATTGTTAGGTCCCCACCTGGGCTCCTGTCCCCTCTGAGAACCCAGGCTGTCGAATGCAGAGTGGGAATCTCTTATTTCCAGTAGCAAACACCAGGATGTAGATGGGAACATCCCTGCTTGGCTGAGCATTTTCGTAGTTGGCTCATAATGTGAGGGATCCACTCTGCAGAAGTGTTGGGGTTGACACCTACATTGATATAAAAACATTTTATTGTCTGCATAATAGGCACCCTTGAAGCTTATTTTTCATTTACTGCAGTGCACAGTTTAGTGAGGAAATAGCCCCTTGGTGTCTCTGCTGAGTACTGACCTCGCTGCTATCACACCATCAGAGTACACAAATATTGCAAATTGCTGCTCCTCTCCTGGCAGATAGAAGTGTTTCCAAGGAAAACGCTGCAGCCTGCAGGACTGCTGGTGTTATTTCTGACTCCTGAGTAGCCAGAGAAGGATGCTCCTGCCACAGCTCCTGGCCCTCTGCCCTTCTTCCACTCACTGGAGTATTTTCAATGCTTTCCTTTGGCCAAGCAGACAGTTTTAGCGGGAGTGATAAACCAAGGAAGAGGGTGATGGCGATGGGAACATCTCTGGGCTGAGGCAAGGACTTTGCTCCCTGTCTCTTCGCTGCCTCAGTGGGACAATGCCACCTGCACGGTCCCCAGCCACCTCGGACACCCCAATTCCTTCTCTACACGTGAGCACACTGCTGGTCCCTGAAGGGCAATTCAGACCCTGCAGCTGCATCAGCAGCTTGGAAATCCCAGGGTCTCACACCAGGGTCCCACATCCACCCTGCCCAAGTCCCCATCTTGGTGGGGAAGTCTTGTGCCGAGTCCCCTCTTGGCACATCTGTGCAGCAGCTGACTGGGAGCTTGCACAGACAAGATTTGAAGTTGCCCGGGGGGTGATTAGTTAGAGGAAACTGTCACAGTTAATGTACTTTCGATATCATCTCCCTGGGTATTATAATTACATCCCATTCAATTAGTCTTCGGGGAAAAAAGAAGTCTTTTGTATTAAGATTTGGTGGAGAATTATTAGAGAGAGAATTAAAAGACAAGGATTCCATTTTACCTACAAATACTAAAAGCATAATGCATAAAATACCCCCAAATTACAAGTTGACTAAATTTAGAGCTGTGCTAGGAGGTGAAATGAAAGGTAAAATGAAACCCTTTGAGCAGTACAAGGTGCAGTATTATCAGAGAAATAAGATGGAAACATAATTAACCACCCAGCATTATGCTGAAAGATGGCAAGTTGAAATGGGAGACAAAATTAGGTGAAATTGCAGAGCAGGCTCATTTATTTCTACTTCATAAATCAGTGTTACCTGTCAGCAGTGATGCCAAGCCATTCCAGAATAGGAGTTTTCCAAGGAATGCTGTTCACAGGGACCTCACCTTGTCCAGGTTGGGGCTGCTGTGCTCCCCTGGGTGGTGGACTCTGTGTCATTGTAGGAGCAGGTGATGTTTCCAAGGGTCACACTTTTGGTGATTTGGCCCTTTCCTTCACCCAGCCATGGTGCATTCAGGCCACATCTGGTCTGTCCTCCTCCCCCAAAGCTGGCTCCCTTTTCCTCATGCTTTGCTGCTCTAACTCGTGCCAAGCCTTCTGATTTTGCAGGTGTTGTTCCTATGGCATCTCACAGGGACCCTACTGTCTGTGGCCTCTTGCACTGATGGCCTGAAGTCCTGTTTAGGGCTGTAGGAGCATTTTCTTTAACTGTGCTAAATTTCCCCTTCTCTAGGCTTAATTGGCTCCCATTCCCTACAACCTCTGCCCCCTCCACCCTCCTGCCATTGTCCTGCTTGCTCCTCTCTGCCCATTTGCTTTATTGCTGCTTTTCAATGAATTCAAACAAGAAAAGAATCATCTTTTCCTGAAGTGCAAAGATTTTTGTTAGAATCACCTCAGCTATGCAAAAACATCCCTGTGCATCTCCCTGCTGTGCTCAGGAATAGAGAAACCTGGAATTGGCTTAACTGATGAGAAGCAGAATCTGTCTGGGGCAGCTTACAGGATTCACAGAGGTGGCAGGTGCATGTGCCTGTTCTGGCACTCGTGTGTTTGGACATGAGCATGTGGGTCAGGTTTTTTTCTACTTTGCCAATACCTTTCACTAAGAAACTCTACTTCTTTTTCTTCTTCTTCTTCTTCTTTTTTTTTTTTTTTTTTTTTCCCTCCTCTCTGGCTTGTTTGTAAGTAGATATATCCCTGTTTTGGGGATGTGAAACAAATGGCTTCAGCATTCAGACATGCTGCCCTATCCCTCCAGCACTCAGGACAGAAGCTAACAGCAGCCACAGCCCCCAGTGCCAGGATGTGGCCTCATGTGGCTGTAGGGACATGGGGCCATGGGCACCTTCCCCATTGCCTTGTATGCCATGGGACTCCATTAGAATCACAAGATAAAAACACAACAGCACAGTTTTTTTTCTCTGGTTAATACACTGTGATGGGGCTGTTTGAAGCATTAGATGGCTCTTCCAAAAATGCATCCTCATGTTTTATTCAAATGTGCATTTGTGGAGATGTTCTTAAGGGAATGAATAAAATATTCATTCAGATGCTACAGTGCAATAAAGGCAGAAACCATGCTGCTGGGTCAGGGCAGAGCTGGCCCTCCTGCAGGCAGGCTGACTCCTGACAGGCCCCAGGAGGATCCCTGGGGATCACAGAATCACAGAATATCCTCAGCTGGAAGGGACCCACGAGGATCATTGAGTCCCGTTCCTGGCCCTGCACAGAACCCCAGCATTTGCCTGGTGTTGAGGAGGGATGCTGGCCCTTGCTGCCACCTGCCTGGGAGATCCCAGCCCTCTCCAGAGGCTGTGGCACAGCCTTCCATGCAGAACTCATGGATCCCTCTGGCCCTGGAACAGTCACTGCTTAACAGCATGGTGAGACACTGGCACAGGTTGCCCAGAGAAGCTGAGACTCTGCCATCCCTGGAATTGTTCTAGGCCATATTGGATGGGCCTTGAAGCAACCTGGTCTTGTAGAAGGTGTCCCTGCCCATGGCAGGAGCAGAACAAGGTGATGTTTAAGGTTCTTTCCAATCCAAACCATTCCAGGGTTCCACGATTCTGCTGCTGTGTAATTTCTTCTGTCCAGGGTGGGTCTGTCTGTGCCACACTGAGGCAGGTGACACGGGACAGCCTGGGGAGAGCTGCAGAGGTGGCACTGCACCATGGACCTGTGCCCATGTCACATCTTACTGCAGGCAAAACCCCATGCCTGACTCCCACCCCAAGCTGGCAGGAAAACTCAGGAGTCCCAAGCACCATACGTCCACCTCCACGTCTGGATCCCTGTATGCTTGGCAAAGCCAGGTCATAGAACCATAGAATCATTGACTCATAGAATCCTAGAATCAATCATAGAATCATTGACTCATAGAATCCTAGAATCCTAGAATCATGCTCTCCCCTCCCCAGGAGAAGGGCACATGGACATGAGGGACTGCACGGACATGGGTTCATCCTGGGCAGACTCTGCTTACTGCCTAGATCAGGGATTAAATAGAGGCTCGTTTTTATAAAGGGATTTCTAGCCTTGTTTTCCTGCTGGGGCAGCTGCAGTGGCCACAGCAGAAAAAGAGCCATTGGCTGGGGCAGAGCAGAGAGGGAGGATGCAATTTAATTTGTGCATTTCCCAGCTTGTTAATCTCCCGACTTACTGCTGGTATTCAATTTCCGTAGCATTGCTTCATAATAAAGGGATTAGTCTGGACCTTAGGTCTGCTCTGATGCTCATCTGCTAGGGATTACTGAGAAATTTTGCAGTTAGTTAATGGGTCAAATAGGTAGAAATGAAAATATGTGTATGATTTTGTTGACATTTGCAGGAGCATTCGGTCTGTGATCTAGCACTGGCTCTCCTGACCCATTCAGCATCCCCTGCTTCCTGTGTCATGGGGGTCCTGATCCACTGTTTCCTGTTTCACAGGATTCCCAATACCCTGCTCCCTGTCTCAGAGGGGTCCCAACCCCCTGCTCCCCATCACAGGATAGTTTCAATCCCCTCTTCTCTGTCTCATGGGCATCTCAGTCCCCTGTTCCCAGTCTCACAGGGGTCCCAGTCCTCTGCTGTTGGACCCAGAGCCCCAGAGTCAGGAGCCCCAGCCTCTCTCCATTGTCAGGGTGATGGATGCTGTGGTGGCAACCAGTGGTGCCTCCAGCTGCCAGTGCTGAGAGGTGCCTTGGGCAGTGTGTAAAATCCCTGTGAATTGTGGTTTGAATTTTTCCTGTGCACGTCAGTGGCACTGGAGGTTAATATATTGGCATATTATATATGACCTGGATATGAGCAAGTCAGACATTCCTAATAAATGCCTGCTAATTGAAAACATAGACAAATTAACACATGCTCCATTTCCTTCTAATAATGTGCTTTACTCTGGTCTCAGCTTCCCCACGTGTGTCAGGAGCCAGCTGTGCCTGGAGTCCTGTGGAGCAGGGCTGGCCATTGTGTCACCTTCTCTGCCATGCTCCCAGCCCAGCCTGGTCCTCTGAGCCACCAGCAGTGAGATCCTACAGGCAGAGAGATGCATAATTGATTTATT
The DNA here is from genome assembly GCF_052056855.1 of Sturnus vulgaris. NCBI lineage: Eukaryota > Metazoa > Chordata > Aves > Passeriformes > Sturnidae > Sturnus > Sturnus vulgaris. Next base: position 6,471,839 of record NC_142271.1, read on the forward strand.
GGTAATGTGATATAGTGCACGGAGCCAGGATTAAGTAATGATCCTATTAAACACTCTTGGATGCAGTCATATTAATGAGCTCTAAGTCAATCAATTATTTAAATACAATAATACTTAAATACACTGGGAATCCTGTGATTATTACAGGGGCTGAGACCATGTTCATTAACAACAATAATAAATATTGTGGGTACTCAGTTCTGTAAGGACTTTATCCTATGAATTGTGAAAACTGTGCAGGAGCTGCAAGGCTGGGAGGACATGAATATGGATCAGCAGGATTTTTACATACACCAGCACCAAGGGACAAAATTAGTGTTTAAAATTCCCTGCAAAGACAAAATGTAAAATAGGAAAACTTTTGCAATCAGTCATAATAATGAAATTTTGATTAGAAAACCAGGATCATGCATAAATTGCTGAATCCACCCTCCGGGCCAAACAGTATGCTGAATCCATGAGTCCAGTTGAGAATATTTTGGCTTTGAAGAGAATTTTGGCTTTGCAGTGGACACAGAGGTGCCTGAGCCATTCAGGATGCAGATGGATCATGGGCCTGAGCACTGGGCTCTGGACACACAAAATTAACTGACCTGACCTGGAGGAGGACAAAGAGGAAGAGGAGGAAGAGAATGAGATAGTGACTGCCTGGTGAAGGGTGTCTTTCTGAAACACCCTCCCCACGTGAATCATCAGGATAGCAATCTTCCTTCAGGTTCTCTGCTCTTACATAACAGGGAAATAAGAATATAAATCATTTAAGCAGGCAGAAGATAATTAACTCTAAATAATCTTGACTCTGCCCAGGTTATAGCTCTGCAACAGCATTAATCTCACTAATTACTTAATATTACTTACACAGCTTTCAGTGAGTTCAACAACGCGTTCAGTAAATCCAACATTGAGCAGTAGATGTAAAGCAATTGATTCTGAGTTGGAAAGCCTTGTGGTACTGCAAATCTGACCATTTTTTAAATCAAATTATCATTTTTACAGCATTGAAGAAGTAGCAACTTAGTCTCGTGGGTAAATTTTTTCATTGCAATGATGGGTTATTCTGGGGTTGCATTAGAGGGTGTTTTTTCAGAAACATTAAGAAAGAAGAAATTAGACTAGCGGGATCTCTGGTAAACAGTTATCTAAATTATGGGCTGAGCCTTGAGGTTAAAAGCCTGGTTTTGATTGAGGAATTGCAGCTTCTGTCTAGCTCTGAGGTGAAGCATCCTGCCAGAGGATTTGGGCAGGATTCCATCCAGGAGTCTGGCTGGGAACACAAGCACTAGGCAAGGCTTTCCACCCCTCTGCTCATGCCTTGGCCTCTGTTTGATGGCATGTGGCCTGACACGGGCTTCTGTGCATCAGCACCCATGGCTGTGAGGTCCCCTGGGCTGCAGGGTGCCACCCAGGAAGGAAGGTGGGACTGGATGCACTCCCCTGTAAACGCCAACCTGCATTTCTGAAGCCACCACACAGCCCAGCCCGTTATTTCCCAGTCATTCTGCTGTGCAAGTCACAGGAACCCGGGGAAATGAAAAGGTGAGAACACATTATTGATTAATTACTTAGTCATCTCCAAATGGTTATTGAGCCCAGACACGACTTTGACAAATTACTCCTTAATTTTTGTGACTGATTCACAATTTGATTAATGCAGTTTTACCCTACTCCTGTCAGAGGGTGACACAGATCCTGATTCCAGTGTTTGGCAAAAGGCAATGGTGTCGTGTTCTCCATACCTGGCATTTGCAAATGGTCAGCCAAGACATAATTAAGCAATGTGATATTTTGTTTGAAAGGAACAACGGGTTAATAAATTGAGCTTGAGGTGGAATGTCAACGTTATGTGATCAGACTGCCAGCGATCACCGTGAGCCCTTGCCGTGCAGGGTGTCTGAAGCACCCAATGTGGGAGACTGGAATGGGCTGATGGCAAGGAGAGCTCAGAGCTTTGCCCACCCAAGTGTCTGCCCTGCACAGGGATAGCCCTGGGCAGAAAGGCCTCCCACTTCAGCCCCATCTCTGCCCTTCTCGAGCTGATATCGTTCCCGGGAAAAGGCAAGAGTGAGCTGTAGCACCCTGGGGGTCTGGTCAATATTTGGTTAATATTTGGGTTTGGCTTTTCTGCCTCCAATTTGAATCGGAAACCTTGCACAGCAGAGCCCAAGAAATGCAAGCAGAGCAAACCTCTCATTTCCACCAGGAAATGTTTTTTAAATCCTGTGCAAGAAATGGGAAGATTAACGACCTGTGGCTACAGTGCCTGGAAATCCTCATCTGCAGCATCCCTCACTTTATCTTTAAATCCTCAAGAGCAGCACCTGTGGAGTGAGATGGTGGGGCAGGGGAGGACAGGCTGTCTCTCTAAAAAATAGTACTGGGGTTAATGAGGGAGCGTTGGATGCTGCAAAAGGCCGTTCTTGTAGACCAAGGCAAGTGGCCTCATAAAGAAGGATTTCACACTATTTAAACAATAAAATCCCCACTGGCTGTCGGGGAGAAAGTAGCCTTTAGCCGTGGAAAAACTGTGGTGTGACAATAGCGACTGTCAGGCGCTGTCCCATAAAGACTCATTGTGAAGGGAAAAGCCAGACGAGCCGGTGTGAGAGCGGCTCTTCCCTGACATTAATTGCTTGTCTGTGGCACACCCCTGCCTTGGAGCAAGGACTTGGAAATGTGCCATCAGATGCTGGGAATGAAAGAGAACTAATCTGCCTCCCCTGGGACTGAGAGGGGAGCGCTGAGGATCCCGGTGCTGGTACCCCTGTCCCTGCCTGTGTCCTGCCCCAGGCTGCTGCTCCCTGACTCCCATCCTTGGGTGTGAGGGTCTGTGGTTGCCAGGACACAGCTGACGATTGATGCCAAGTCAATCCAAATCAATATTCCTTGAAATGTCCATCACTCATGCCCCACCCAGCGATTCTGCTTGCTTTGTCTCTGCAATAATCAATAATTTGCTTTTTAAACAAACTGGCTTTTTTCCCCTGGAGTACCATTCCCCCCAGCTCCCCTCAGTGCTCCACACGTATTTAACAAGTGGCATGCTCTGTGCTTTTCCTGAGTCCACGTGCAGGGGGTTTTTCCTGCTGCTTGTGCTCACTGCAGGGCTGCTGCTGAGGTGCTGGTGTGGCCACTCACTCCAGTGTGAGCTGTTTCTGCCCCTTCATCTCTGCTGTTAGCACCTATTCCATTTCAGACCTCATCTGGAAAGCTGATGCCTGGAGGAAAATCTAGGACTCTTCAAGGCAGCAAGGCTATTAATTAATATTTTAACTGCTTTGCTGGAATAAATTCAGCTTTAATGAAATAAAATCAAACCAGTGGCCTGGTGCGAAAATGAGCACAAGGATGGAGCTTATGTCATATTATAGTGTCCCAGTGGTGAGTTTTTAAAGAGAAGCTGGTTTTCAGGCAGAGCTCTGGCTGTCAAATGATCTTCCCTGTATCACTTCCAAATGCAGTACAGCTGCCTTGGAGCCAGGAGCTGGAGATGTGCCACCAGATGTTGAGAATTAAAGAAAACAAGCAAATCTGTGTCTTAAAAAAGAAGCCACTGTTATTTGGGATGAGGCCATGGGACTTGACATCAGGTTCCCTCTTCTATTAATCGGTATTTGTGTTGCGTTTAATTAGTTTTGATTGCAGTTTACAGATGTAAATGTGTCTCTCATGGCATCTCTCTCACCTCCTGGGAATATGAAATGAGTGTTTAGTGTAACAGCATTGGAGCGATGCACAGGAAGGAAAACAAACAGAAGAGCTTCATGTACATCCTCGGAGTTTCCGGCGATCTCCACCTCAGTCTGTGTAACAAACAGAAAAGGGAGAAGATCCTCAGAAGGAGAAGGGCAAGGAGAAAGGAACCCCATGGTGATGCTCCTGGAAAGCAGAGTCTGATGCCCTGAGGAAAGCTCCAAGGACCGTCCTTGTGCCTGTGTGAAGTCTGCAGGAGTTCAGCACCAAGTTGTGCTCCACGGGAGGAACCAGGGCTGGGCAGGAGGAATGTGTCCCATGAAGAGCCCAGCAGGGACCCTGAGGACGCCTTGCACCAAGCTGTGAGGTCTCTAATGTCTGTCAGATGAAGAAAGAATTCCTCACCAGGAGGTTAATGTGCTTGATTCACCCCCCACAGGAATATGATCTGTCTTATTAGCGTTTGCCATTTTATAGCTTAATTAAGGTCACCCAGTGAGCCTGTAAATGACATCTTAATTAATAATCTGCAATATCTGCCAGCACCAGTTAGGCTCGCTGTGGAGTCAGTACCTCAGGAGGAGATGTGGGGCACACCTGGAGCTCTGCCTCTGCAGGGAGGAGATACCAGTGCTGATTCCAGCGTGCTCCTGTGTGTGACAGGAGCGTCCTGGCTGCGTGTCCCCAGGGGAGGTGCAGTTTGACATTGGCATCCCACATTTACACTTTGACATCGACTCCCAAACCATGAGACAGAGCAGAGGCCACCTCAGCAGCCTGTGTGTGATCTAACCTGCTTGTGACTCAGCGATGTACTCAGATCCATCTCTTGTGATTTACGACTCAGCTTGGTGACTTATTTCGAGTCAGTCAAGTTCAGAGACGACCTATAACTCAGACCCATCACATATTCATCAGGGACACAGGACTTAGATAACTTGAGGATAACTTCAGAATTAATTGTGTTACTTATGAAGTTGCTGACATGACTAATCAATTGCCACATGGCAAATAAATCAGTGAGACACCTGAGAAATTCATCATCTCTTTTTTTTTTCAGTGAGAAACTTCACATGCCTTATAAATCAGACATTGGAATCGTTTGTTTTGCATCAAATCCACACTTTTGGCGAGAATGTATATTATGGAATATCTGTCCTGAACTGATTAAAGGAGTTAAAGAAAATGCAAGGGCAGTGGGTTGAACATTTTGTTTTGCAATCATCTGTGTGCAGGCAATGAACTAAGAACTTGCCAGAGTCATGGCTCAGTGGTTCAGGTGAGTGCAGGGCACGGTGTTGTGTCCAGAGCAGAGGTGTGAGCCATCCCCATCCCAGCCATGAGCTCCTGCTTTACCCCTGAGCTCTCATCCACAAGATGTGCATGGAGCTGACCTTCAGATCAGATCAGGCTGGGCAAGGCTTGGAGCTCTAGTGGAAGTGTCCCTGCCCAGGGCAGGGGGTGGAACCAGGTGATTTTTAAGGATCCTCCCTACCCGAACTATTCTGGGGTCTGTGGTACTTCCCAGGCTGCACACAAAACATCCTTTCTCTGGAGCTCAGCAGTGCTGCTGTCGTTCTGCCAGCCCCCTGCTCACCAAGAGTAGCAGATCTGCTCTTAATGATAATAATCAATACATTCAATGAAGAATCAGATTTTATTTAATGTGCAATTCACTTAGAGTCTGACACCTCTAGATTTATTAAAGCAATTCTTGTAGATTGACTTAATACTGATTGACTCCTTGAAATGCATTTTAGGGGGATTTAAAATCCCAATGAGATAGACGTTTTCTACATCCTGCATTTAAACTGCTACAAATGCAACGTGTTCTTATCAGTAGATGTCCCTTTAGAATACAGAATCACCTCTCTTTTGTTCTATATATAAAATGCATAGAAGAGATTATTCAGGACGTATTTAAAGGATAGGTTTTTTAATGAATCTGTAGGAAATTTACCATAAATTACAAATGGAAATGTAAAATCTAATCAAACTAGTTGCAAACTATAAGCAGATCTAATCAAACTATAAGCAAATCCAGATGTGCAGGAGTTCCACTCCTGGGGGAAAATAAATAAATAAATAAAAGCATTGGAGATTATTTGAACATGTAAAGTAAAATTTTAAAGTATTTCCTTAAGAAATTCAGCCTGCACAAAGTGCTGTCATTAATAGAATGGGGAAAATTGCTAGTAAATATTTTTATTAGCCGCTTCAGATGGAAAACCAAAACTCCAGGCAGAAGATCTAAGGTTTTGTATCAGATGCAGCTCTGAGACTTGCTGGTTTCTTGCTGCTCTCCCAAGTGGAGTGGGATTTTTGGGGTGATTCTGCCCAGCTTTATGTAGAGGGATCCCCTGGAACCCAGAGACAGTGCTTTTTCAGAAGCACCTTTCAAAGAACTTTGCTCCCAATAACTTGTCACCCTAACTGGAGGCCTTAAACTCAATTTCCCTGGGTGAAGGGCTTGGTGAGTGGCCATCACCTCCTTTCTCCAAAGCCCTTTGGAACCCCCACCTGAGAAACACCAGGAAGCTGCTGCTGCTGCTGGCCAAGCCTGGTTCAAGCCCTTGTGGGATGCTCTGGAAGTGATGGGATGCAGAAAGACTAAAGTGCCCCAATCTTCCTGCTGCTCCAAGAGCTGGCACTCAGCCCATACCTGACAGAGACTGGACACAGTCATGGAACAGGCTGAGATGGAAGAGGACGTGCAATTTTGCTAGTTTTACAATCATAGGATCATAGATGGTTTTGCTTGGAAAGGACCTTAAAGATCTTCATAGCAGATAATGAAAATAGTTTTTAACATACTGGTAAAGGAACCAATATTGGTGCCAATAGCAAGAAAACATCCCTGGCTTTACCTTCTCTTATCTCCTCTCTTTCTTGCCTCATCTTCAGCTGGAATAGATTAATGAGATGGAAATACTGGCAGCAGACTGCAGCTCCTGAGCTTCCCAGGTGCTGGCATGGGACCATTGGCTGCTGAGTCCCATTTTCCGCTGGCAGCCAAGGCAGAGTGGCTGTCCCCAGCCACAGCAAACAGCTTGGCTTTCTGAGGGGTGGAATAAAGATCTGATGAGAACTTAAAAAGCCCTAGCAGCCTGACTGTGCAGTGATGTGCTGCTCAGTTTCTATGGGAACAGGTTGAGCTGGGTGATTGGAAGCCCACATGCAGGAGAGGCAAGAGGAGTGAGTGGGGCTGCGGATGCAGAGATTAATTGGTGTGACTCAGGCTGGGCTTTTATATAATTGCAGCCATCCCAAAAGGTGCCTGGGCACTGGAGTTGGAATGCAATGAGGAGGTGTTCACAGGAGAACATCTCATCTCTTGTTGAAATTATTGTAGCGCCTACTCAAAAGAAAAAAAAAAAAAGGAAATGGGTGATTTATTTTTGTCCACTAGTTTCTAAATTACCTTTAACTTAGAACCATGGAATCATTAAGGCTGGAAAAGTCCTCTAGGATCATCGAGTCCAGCATTAACCCAGCACTGTCAGTTCTACCATTAAATCGTGTCCCTCAACATCACATCTACATGTTTTTTGAACACTTTCAGGAATGGTGATTCCACCACTTCCCTGGTCAGCCTGTTCCAATGCTTGACCACCCTTCCAGCAAAGGAGTTTTCCCTGATATCCAATCTAAACCTCACTTGTAAAGGTCACTGCTCAGGCATGAGGAGCATCTGCTGCTGGTGGGAAGGCAAGAGGCGGTTCCTCCCCTTGACCTCACCAGTATTGGTCACAGGTTAAAAATTGAATTTTTTTTCCATTTGGGAGATTATGGGAAGGAACAAAAGAAGCCATGGGACTGCTGAGCCTCAATCCTGACAGTGCATCACACAGCACATACCAGCAATCTTTCCTAAAAATGATCCCTAAAAACCTAAAGGGAGCTAAAAACTCTTCCTTCTGTCAGCCTGGAACCTGGACACGCCCTGGCACCATGCTGGGCAGATGCTGGCACATACTCCTTAGCAAGGCAAAGCTGCTGCCAAACTCCATGTCCATGTCTCTCCCAGCCCCTTTGGTATGTTTGGATGCATTTTTCAGGATGGTACATGAGCTGGGAGAGCAGTGGAATAATTGAAAAGCATGTCTAATATGTTCCACTTCAGCCATTTAGAAATGACGAGTAGAGCTACATGCTTGCTTGAAAACAAACCATATTTGGAAACCAAAATTTAATGCAAAGCTGAAAGATAAAGTCTGTTGTAAGCACTTGTAAGAAAGAGTTTAAGAAAAGGATTAAAAGGGATTAGCTGAGCCTCTGAGACAGTGAAGCTCCATCAGTAAATCTGATTATCAGCACTCAGTGATTTAAAACACCAAAAGGCTGATGCTGGAAATAAAGAGGATTTGGAGAGGTGGGCTCCCATCCCTGCCATGGTGGCCACATGTGGCCAGCACTGGATGGGGTGGAAGTCCCAAAATTCTCTCCATGGGGTGGGGACTCCCTGGGATCAGGACATGGTGCTCCCCTCCTGCCCACAGAAGGATGTGTTGTGCTGCCAGGTCCTGGACCAGAAACGGAGCCAGCATTATCATCAAATCATGGAATGGCTTGCAAGAGAAGGGCCCTTAAAGCTTACCCAGTTCTACCCCCCTGCCATGGGCAGAGACATCTCCCACTATCCCAGGGTGCTCCAAGCCCTGTCCAACCTGGCCTTGGGGGTGTTAGCTGGCAGATAGATGAGGTTTTCTTCCTCTCCCTAATGAATGATGCTCAATGCAAATCAGGAGATGTTACTCATGTGTCAGTGGCTGTTGAATTATTCAGTGGTGAGAAAATCACCAGGGATCAGGCAAAGGAAAGCAAAATAAGCAGTTAACTGCTTTCATTGATGCTGCCTGCCTCTTGTTAGTCCACTTCCATGTAGTCAGTAATTTTTCCAAGAGATGCGTTTGGCCCCAGGAGGGATCACAGTGCACAGTGCTCTGCACAGGGTTCCTTCTGCTGGTGTTTCTAGAGAGTGCAAGAAGATTTTCGTTTGTCCCTGTCTGTCTTTCTTCTGTTCTTTGGTTTGGTTTTTTGGTGGTGGTGGTAGTTTTGGTTTTGGTTTTGATTTTTATTTTGTTGTTTTTTTGTGAATTATTGGGATTATTTTTTGTCTTCTCCCCATGCTGAGCAGTGCAGTCCCGTTCAGCAGAGGATGTGGATCAGCTTCCTCAGCGTTCCCTGGAACCTCTCCCTCCTGACCCTGCTACAAAGCAGAGCCCAGAGCTGCCCTGGCAGTGCCCAGGTCATCATCCCCTCGCAGCCTGCAGGGCTTGGACATTCCTGTCACACTCCAGCCAGGCTTTAGGTGACATGCCTGCTCTGGGTGGCACAGGTGCCCAGGGTGCCCAGGGTGACACACACACCTGCTCTGGGTGGCACAGGTGCCCAGGGTGACACACACACCTGCTCTGGGTGGCACAGGTGCCCAGGGTGACATGCCTGCTTTGTGCCCACCTCTGATTGCTCCGAGCTGGGGATGCTCGGAAAGCCCAGCCCTGTGCCACCATCAGCGCTGCTCCCTGCAGGTGTCTGTGGAAACTCATCAAACCTCAGAGTAGGAGAAGTAGGGTGGATTTCTTCCCCACTGTTCTTGGAAGGATTTTACAGCCTAGACCCACCCTGCTACAAGCTCAGAAACAGTTTTGTGATTTCCAGCCTAGATGTAGTCCCCAGTTCATTGCTCATTATCCCTCTGTTACGAGCTTTGTTCGCCAGCCCCTCTCCCTGGGGACAGCCTGACAGAGATGTTCGGGTGCCTGGGGACATTTCCAAGCCCAGACAGACCCCGGGGTGGGACCCCTGTCCCTCAGTGCCCTCTCCCTGCAGTTCCCTCCTTGCAGCAGCAGTGCCATGGCCTCCCCAGCATCCCCAGCCCAGGGACCCCTCAGCCCCTGGAGATGAAATGCACCCTTGGCTTCAGACTGATCCATAGAGGCTCATCCCCTCAGGGTTTCAGTCTCTGCACGGTTTTTTAGTTTTTTTTTTTTCCTTTTCACAAAGATAAAACCTTCTAATGAGCTGGTTTAAACATTGAAAACAGTTTCATTAAATTTACATACAAAAAAATTGGTTGCAATTACAAGAATTAGCTTGCCATGGAAATTGGGTGTGTGAAGAGGAATATAAAAATATTCGTGCAAGAAAAGGACAAAAAATTCACATTCACACTTATGGAAATAATCTCCTTTAATTTGTCACTTTGACTTTAGTCCTGTATTTTAATGTGTGCTTTACACCCCAAGGGTTTAGCTCACTTGTTGAATGATGCCACATATGCACATCCTTGTAGGATAAAAATAATTGGTGTTTCAGGAATTGTCCTAAGTCCCTGTTTTTGACAGTTATGTTTCTGACCTTTTAACCCTCTGTTTTACCCTTTGCTGAGGAGCACCAATGCTTGCTGGATAATTGAGATATCTTGGAGAGCTGAAATACTCCTGGGCATTTGATTGAGAGAAAACAAAATGGTTCTCTTTATATAGGATCTGGAAAGAAAGGGAAAATGAAACAAAGCTCTTGCGGTTTTTAACATAAAACACTTTTGCATTCTTGAGGAGCACAACTGATGTCCCAAACATCAGTGATGTCAGTGTTGACAGTGATGTGTTGTGGAGAAAAAGCAAACATTGCTGGGAATCTCTGGCATCAGCACTCTCAGAACAAAGGCAGAAGAACAAATCTTCAAAAATCTTTTTGTGCTCTTTACAATTTTGCATATTTAATATGTCCTAATGACGTATAAAAGAAAATAATCCAGGGTGGTGCAGTAAACAGAAAGAGAGGAGGCAGGAGAGGGTTGATCTATGGATTTTTCTTGGCCTATTGATAAAGGGACAGCCACTACCACAGAATCCCAGGATGGTTTGGGTTGGAATGAACCTTAAAGGCCAGGTCATCCCACCCTCTGCCGTGCCCAGAGACCCCTCCCACTGTCCCAGGCTGCTCCAAGCCCCATCCAGCCTGGCCTTGGCACTGGCAAGGATGGGGCAGCCGGGGCCTCACCACCTTCACAGGCATGAACTTGTTCCTAATATCTAATCTAAACCTGCTCTCTGTCAATATGAAGCTATTCCCCCTTGTCCTCTTGGTTCCTCTACCTATTGATTAAAAACTGGCTTCATCATCTGCTATTAAGATGAATAAAATGATACATCCACTTCCATCTCTGCCTGTTCCCATCCTTATAAGCTATACAATTTGAGTTCATTTTCTTCAAGCAAGCAGCATTTATTTGTGATTTATGCAGAGGTCATTGCTGGGGAGAGCCATGATCCAAGGTGCATCACAGTTTCCCTCATTCAGTTTTATGGAGCAGGAATATCACAGTCAAGAGTAAATTAAATGGATAAGAATTACATTTATGCCTGTAATTTAATTATTTGAGGTTATAAGGGCACCCATCTGCTTTGCTCCTTTTTTTGCTCCTGTCATCAGCAAACACTCACACAGGCTCTCTCCAGCCCATCTGTCTGGAGGCTCCCCAACAAGGAGTGGGCAAAGTCTGCAGCAAAAAGAGATGGATCTGAACTCCATCAAGTATTAATGCACCAGCTCCCTGCTGCTGGCAGCAAGAATACTGTCTGTAAGGCTGTGCCACCTCCTGCTTTGGCTAATAAGGGGAATCTCCTAAATAAAAATCATGGAAAGGGTGTGCAGAGAGGCAGTGCTGTCGAGGAGGAAGGATGGGGCTGCTCAGAACTTCCCTGCAGAGAGGGAGGGAGTGTTTGGTGGCCAGCCAGGCTGGGCTGATGGTCCCCAACGCCTGCTGCTCTGCACATCCCTGCTCCAGAGCAGCCCATCTGTGCTCTGGAGCCTCCTGCACCCACACACTGGCCTCAGTGCAGGGAAACAGTACTTAGAAGTTAAATTTCATTCAGAACAACTGTAGCCTGAACAAAATTACTCTTACAAAATGCAAATGAGCTGCAGTTCCTTTTCATTTTCCATCTTTAACAGCATTTACTCTGTCACTGGTGGATTTATGGCATTTGGCAGAAGGTTTTAATTGCTGTTTGCATGCACAGCAGTGCCACAGCCAAGCACTAAATGTGCATTTCCATTTTAAATCCAAATGTGAGCCACTGCAGAAAAATTATCAGTGTGTGTGTTTTCATATCAGCTCCATCGTAATTTAGATTTGACTTAGAGCTGCTGAGGAGAAGGGGTGAAGTATATTTGTTTCATTTTGAGCTCTTTGTAAAACACCCAGTGAAGCAGAAAGGAAACCAACCCCACAGCAGAGGCCACACAGGGTCTCGATGTGACTTTGGGACTGAAAGGAAATATAATAAAGCTCGTGTTACTCCAGTGGGATGAGGTGAAGAGCTGGAGGGGCACAGAGATGTGTCCCTGGTTTGGCTGGTGCCACCAAGCCTTGGGGACAGTGTGGTGGCCCTGGGAATCCTGTCACCCCTTCGATGTGTCACCCACCCCCTGGGCAGAGTGTCTTTCGTTTCCAGGTCACACACCATCCAGGTATCTTACTTTCCTTCTTTTTTTGTTTCTTTTTCCCCCTTCTGTCTTATTCCCCGGTTGATCAATTATTTAATACATTTCATCCCAGTGCAGATCTCCCTGAAGTGAGTTGTTTTAAATTAAATACATTTCTCTTTGAATCAACTGGAGTCCCTGAGAAATTTTTAGCTCTGCAAATGAGCTCATTAGAATTTTGGAAGTGTACCTGAATCTCTCTTCTGTGTTTTTTCTTTATTTTTATTATTTCAAATCTCGTTCCACTTTGTGCCAGGTTCAATCTTTTCCCTACAGCAGTGCCCTATGCACTGACTGATCAGAATAATTTCAAAAGGAGCGAATTAAAGGGCTCAACATGAAATTTCCTTAGAGAATTGATGTAGGTTAACTGTCTGTATCTTATTGTGCTGCCTTGTTTGGAAAGCTTCTAGCAACCATCCATTATAGTTATAAGGCTGAGTGATGACTACAGCTACACTGGAAAAAATGGGATAGAAAAAAATAAAAGAAAAGCATTTCCTATGAATAATAGCACCATGGTATTTAAAGCACTTGGCTGCACACTTTCCAGGCAGCAGGTGCTGAAAAATGCATTTCTCCCTTAATAACCTTTAAATCCCTTGTATGATGTGGGTTTTCTCTAATCCTCTAAATATGTTCGGAGGGGACAACAAAAATACGTACACGACAGATTGTGGCTCCCAGGCTGGAAACCATTCCTTCATTTCCCCATGGACACAGGAAAAGCTCTCATTCCAGCTGTGGTACAACAGCTGGAGCTCCACAGGCACAGCTACACCTCAGAGTGGGCAGTGCCAGTGCCTGGACTTGGCTCCCAGGAGCTGCTCCAGACAGGCTGGCAGAGCTGCCAGAGGCTCTGGGTGAGAGCAGGGCTGGGTGCCAGGGCACAGGGAGCAAAGGGAGCCAGGTGAGGGGCACAGGGAGCAAAGGGAGCCAGGTGAGGGGCACAGGAGGGCACAGGGAGCAAAGAGAGCCAGGTGAGGGGCACAGGGAGCAAAGGGAGCCAGGTGAGGGGCACTGAAGGGCACGAGGAGAGCCGAGCTGGGGTTACAGCTCTGGGCACACCCATATCAAGAGAATTGTTTGGTAGCAAAGGATTTGTTTGCAGCCCCAGCTCCACAGCATCTATCTTCATTTTTTTCTCTCTTTTCCACCTGGGGAGAGGTCTGCTCCACTGCATGCTGCCCAAGTGGAGAAATGAGGAGTGACTGCAGAGCTGGGGTCTCCTTGCCCTCTGCCTCCTCCTGACCACACCTGTGACGGGCAATGGGCACGGGCAGGCTCAGGAAAATGATGTAGCTGGGAAATTACTGTGCGAGTCCCTGGGATGATGACAGTGAGTTTTCTCTGTCCCTCAAGCAGATGAGGGCAGCACTGGACTTCTATAGCTTTTAATGCCAAGGCTGCAGCAAACGGGAGGTTTTCACAGAGCCCAGCAGTGCCAGGTGAGCTCCATCCATCCTGCTCTGCTGCTGTTCCTACCTTGCTGTGGCTCTTGGCAAGAGATTTTGGTTTTACTTGTACCCCAGCTCTCGGGGGCACATCATGCACCCCTCTGCCATCCCTGCTCTGCCAAGGGAGTGAGCTCCTCACAAGTGTGGTGCAGGTCTGTTATCACAGGAATCAGCTCTTCAAAGGACAATTTTCACTTGCTTAAAACTTCTCTTGAAACAAGAGATATAATTTACATCTGAATCTGATCCTTTATAATGCAAATGTACAGAACTTCAAACACCAGCTGGCTGCCACTCCACAGGGCTGAACACTCTAACCTTGTTCTGGAAGTGACATGTTTACCCACAAAACTAAAATATTTTGGTCCATCAGGATACTTTGAACCACCAGTGCATTTATGACCATTCCTATTTCCCTCCTGTGCTGGTTGAGCGGGGATACTGCCCCCTTTGCTTGGAGGAAATGCTTATTCTAGACCTTTTTTGATGAATGTCACCTTCTAAGCCTTTAACTGCCTCACCCTCCCAGGCTCTTCACCTTTGCTGTTGTGTGTTCGTCAGGGGACGAAGCTGCACTGCCAAACCATAAAGGATGTGAAACAACTGAGGTGACAATACACATTCCTAAGCCTAAATCAGCAAGGAAATAAATTGGTGCCAAAGTCCTTTGCTGAGATTTTCTGAGGAGCCTCCAGGCAAGCCTAAGGCAGCCTGGTCAGACAGTGGAACAGCCAGGCAAGAGGAGTCACAGAATCACAAAGTGGATTGGGTTGGAAGGGACCTTAAAGTTCATCTTGTTCCACCCCATGCCAAGGGCAGGGACACCTTCCATTAGACCAGGTTGCCCCAAACTCCATCCAGCCTGGCCTTGAGTGCTTCCAGGGATGGGGCATAAATGCTGCAAATGCAAATGTGCCTCAAACGCACTGGAGAATTAATGAGAAAATGAACAAAGAGGAAAAAAATCAGGAAAACAATCCTCAGTGTTGTAGTGAGAACAAGAGCTTGTAGGGCAGGAGACTCTAAGGGAGCCTCTTGCTGAATGGAGCACACACTAACCTGCAGGATCAGGTCCCAAAGCCCTGCCAGGATGGGAAATCACCCAGGTCAGGGGAGATGTGAACCCTGTGCCACCAGTGGTGCTGAATTAGAGCAGTAAGCCCATGAGCTGAGGAGCAGCCTGTTTGTTCCACTGTCTGCTTTTGTGTCACATTTCAAGGGAAATTTTTTCCAGGAATTTACTCCTGGTTTTTAGAGGACACCAGAAGCCACATCATCTGCCTGAAGCTCTGCTGCTCCCTTTCTCTTACTCAAAGAAATCCAAGAGTTAGGAAGAGCCAAACCAGGCACATTTGCATTGAATTCCCCCTGCAGATTCCAAACAAAAGCTGCAAAAATGCCATGGATAAATTTCTTCCTGTTTGGCTTGGGTTCCAGTGTTAAATGGACCATTCTGTGCTCTGGTGGCCCAGCAGGGAGAGGGCTGTAGGTCTGCTGAGCAAAGGAAGCTCAGTCTGTCTGTGCTGTGATTTCATTTTCACCATCACTAGTCTAAAGACCAAATAATCACAGATAAGCCTGAGCGAGCTCTTGTTAAAGCCACCAGGCAAATAACCAGCCCAGGGACCCCACAGAGCCTGGGAATTGCTTCTGCCACTCCATTGCCTCCAGCCATGAAGGACAAGCAGCTTTTGATCGGCCAACACTCAAAACCAAACTGTCCAAGTGGAAATTTCCAACAGGCTCATTTCTTCTAAACAGAATAATTTGCAGTTTGCTCAGAGTTTTTAAGCCAAGCTCTTTCCCTGCTTATTTTCTGAATTTTCTGTTTAGATGAAAGACTTGCCTCCCCTCCTCAACAGCAGCCCTGGGCTTTCTGCTGCAGCTTCCTTGACAGGAAGAATGTCCAAAAATCAGCAAAATACCTCCAAAGGGAGTCACACCTCCACCCCTGGTTCTGGTGGATGTGTGACTGCCCCATGAGAACAGAGGAAATGAAGCTATTGGAATTAAAAGGAAACTGTTTGAGCTGTGTCATCTCTGCCTCATAATGCCACCAAAACAAGAAGAAGATGAGCAAGAGCTGTTTCTCAGTGATGCTGATCATTTGGTTCATTTTGAGGCCCCAACAGATTATGTGTGTTGGGAAGGTTCATCCACTGCCAAGGTAGGCATGAGCCCTAGTGCTCCAACACTGATGGATGATCCCACCCCACAGGAGGCTTCTGCACCCTTGGAGCTTTTCTCCCTGGATCAGGGGATTGTTATTTGGGAAGCAGCCATAGGCTCAAGGTACAGAATCAGTATTTGGGAAAGGGATCAAAAGGGCCACTTAAGCTCCTAAATGGCAAAACCCCCATTTCCCAAGGAATGAAACCCATGGTGCTTTCTCAAAATACCTAGAAAATGGGGTTTAACTCATGACAAGATGTGTCATTTTCTGAACATACCTTGGGAAAAGGAAAGAGGTTGCTTGCAAATAATGAGTTTCATATGTTGGTAACAGGGGCTGTTAATTAGCTCTTGGTGCCACTGCTGGCAGACGCTGGAGGTAACAGGAGTGTGAAAACTTACACTTCTGGAAGTCTTTTAATAGCTCCTTTAATATGACACTTGAGAGGACAGTTTGCCCAGGGAGTCACAGTAGTCTCAAAGAGAATCAGCTTAAAGCCACAGACAGCAGGGAAAGAGAAAGGCAAGACATGCCAGGCTCGGGCAACTGGGAATGCTCTGCCACAGGGGCCTGGAACATCACCTTCTCTCTGGGCCTGAGACCCCTGGACCATGCAAGGGAAATGAATATACAGTGAAGGCAAAACCTCAGATGGTGTTTCCCATCAAGTATTTACCCATTTTTAGGTTATTTAGGAAGAAATTCTTCCCTTCGAGAGTGGTGAAGCCCTGGCACAGGGTGCCCAGAGAAGCTGTGGCTGCCCCATCCTTGGAAGTGTCCCAGGCCAGGATGGAGGGGGCTTGGAGCAGCCTGGGACAGTGGAAGGTGTCCCTGCCCAGGGCAGGATTGGGTCAAGCCTCAGGTCCATTCCAACACAAACCATTCTGGCATTCTGTGATTCCATGATTATTGCTTCTGTGTGGAGCAGAGACAGGAAGGTAGGAAGCAACGGGCTCATCAAGCAGGGTTAGGAGCTCAGTCACGAGTGCAGAAGATTCCTTTGAAGCTCTCTTAGTTATCTGTCTGACTGTCAGAGAAATACTGCACACCTTGGTGTTTTATTCCCTTTGATCTGGCTGCCGTGGTGTTCGCTGCCCCCACCAAGCCTCTTGCTTGGGTCTCCATCTCTGATGTGGGTTAACAATCCCTTCTGGTCCCTTTGATGCTCCTCTAACACTGCTTCTACATTTTTCAGTAGCAGTGTGCCAGGCAGGAGGGGGGCCAAGCCACTCTCACTCGCACCCCCGGCTGAATCTGGAGCCCAGTCTGGACTGGTTGATCCTGTGCACACACAGCTGGGGCACTGGTGAGGGCAGTGAGGGGAAAAGAACCCCATTATTACCTGCAAGTATGGAGTTGGACCGAGTGCAGCCTTGAAATGCCCACATCTCACCCTGCTTTGCTGGAGGGAACCCGCTTTCCCCAACATCTCCCTCAGTGAAGCCCTTGGCCCTTCTCCCTCCATTGCAAGGTTTGGCTGCTGTTCCCTAAAAGCACATGAGAAATTCTGCCCCTAGTTGTGCCAGGAGCCAGGGGAAGCTGCTGCAGGGTGACAGCCAAGAGCAACCACCCTGCCTGATCTACACAGAGCTGCCCTCCAGAGCCCCGAGAACGGGACCTTCCTCATCCTTGAAAAATGAAACTCAGCTTTTTGCTGGGATGCTGAAGACCAGGAGACTTTATTTGACATTAAAATCGTTCATGCTGTGGTGTGCTCGGTGCTAATTGTTGCCACCACTGAGCCGGGGGTCACTTCTGCTCCTGTACAAACACCATTAAATGTCACCTGAGGAACCTGTTGCAGCTCAGCACCTTCTACTTAATGCAGAGCTGGTCCTGGTCTGCCAGTTGCTGATTGATTCCACTTCCTCCTGTCAATACTTGAATCAGGACTGTGTTTCCAGGGTCAGGCAAATTTGAGAGGCGAGCAGCTGCAGCAGGGAGCTCACAGCTTTACTCGGACCCGCAGAGTGGGGCACAACGCTTTGTTGCAGAGGGTTCAGCCTGTTGCACACTTGCTGTCAGCCCCGATGTGTTCCCTCTCAGGGTGCCTGAGGCCACATTTAGGATTTCATGTGCCTCACAAAGCCCCAGAAGCAGGAGGGCTGCTGCTTGCCACCACAGAGCCCACGGGGCGAGTGGACACCGGGGACGGGAGCCCTGGGATGAGTCTGTGCCACCGAGATTCCAGCCCAGCATCCTGGGGGCTTCATGGGACCACCACATGCTGCTGGCTTCCCTGCCGAGGGATCTGATAGTCATGGCTGCTCTCGCAGGCTGTCTGGGCAGGATGGGTCTCACAGAGCTGCTATGGGGTGTGTGACAATGCCAGTGGCACCAGGCTCCTGCTAACACCCTGCTGCTGGGTCACACAGAAAATCTCTCAGGCACATCCCTCCTGACTGCACGGCAGAGCTGGCTGACCTAATTACAGTGATAAATACGACACACAGAGCAGAGAGAGGGAGGGAGAAGCAGAGGTGAGCAAAGGATGTGAGGGGCTGGCAAGCACTGTAAGAGCCCAGGTTTCACATTTTGGCAGAATGGTTTGGGTGGGACGAGATCTTCAAGACCATCTTTTTCCCACCCGCTGACATAAAGCTCATCTTATTTCAACCTTCCACTGTCTCAGGTTGCTCAAAGCCCTGTCCAACCTGGCCTTGGACACTTCCTAGGATGGGGCAGCCACAGCTGATCTGGGCAATGTTTTCCAGTAGAGAATTTCTTCCTAATATCCAATCTACGCCTGCCCTCTTTTTGTTTCCAGGCTTCCTTGTCCTCTGTACTGATGCCTGATTTTTCCTTGGTCTTGCTAAACTTTTTGCAGTCTCAGGTAATGAGTTCCTTAATCTAA
This sequence comes from Sturnus vulgaris, assembly GCF_052056855.1. Classification (NCBI taxonomy): domain Eukaryota; kingdom Metazoa; phylum Chordata; class Aves; order Passeriformes; family Sturnidae; genus Sturnus; species Sturnus vulgaris. Next base: position 6,490,509 of record NC_142271.1, read on the forward strand.
GATAATGGAGAGGCAACAGTCCTCCATGGGAATGGGAAGGAGGGAAGAAGGGGGGCTGTCATGAGAAGTGGGGCAGGAGCTGCATTATCCCGAGTGGAATGTGCTCCAGTGCTTTGGGCCCCAGGTGTTCTTGGGGCTCTGAGAAAGACCAAAGCAGAGGAGTCTGGTAGATGGTATTCTACACAATAACTTCACAAAACTCACTTCCTCCCAGTGGGGAAATAACACCAAAGGAGAAGAATGGCAGAGGGGAGAAGATTTTAAGTTATCAGAGAAAACTGCTTTGAAGAAAAGTGTAAGTTTCCCCTCCAGAAGACTAAAAGCATATTATGTTCTAACCTGATTAAGACAAGGCTCCTTACAAATGAAGCAGGAAACAGCTTTGAACTTGTGCACAGAGCATTATCAGCATATGCTGTGCCATGGAGAGGGACAGAAGACCCCAGGGCTGGTTGGTTGGGGAGTACTTAGGCAGGAATTTATTTCCTCTCAAGGGAAGTTTAAGGCATTTCCCATAGATGAAGGTTTGTTATCTGGCTCCTTTCCTGCCCTCTCCAGAGATGACTAATATTGTCAGGGCATGGTAATCATTAAATCATGGAATGGTTTGGATGGAAGGGATCTTAAAAATCATCTCTGCCATGGGCAGGGACAGCTTCCAAAAGAACAGGCTGTTCCAAGCCCTGCCCAGCCTGGCCTTGGAAACTTCCATGGATGGGGCAACTTCTCTGGGAACTCTGTGCCAGGGCCTCAGCACTATCACAGGAAGAATTTCTTGCTAATATCCAATCTAAATCTGTTCTCTGTCAGTTTAGTCATTTCCCCTTTCCCATCAAAGGGCTCCATAGCCAGGCTCCACCACCTCAGGACAGGGTATAACCATCCCATTGCAGCCAGGTATGCCTGTGCTTATTTGCAGGTGTGAGACTGGGTGGTGGTTCCAGCAGGCTGGAATCAGAACCTCCTGGTGCCTGCAGTGTGTAAAGGCACGTGCTCCATTTATCATTTTAACCATTAAAAGTAGTGTTTTTCTTCAAATACAGTCTTATAAACTATTAATTTTAATTTGCTCCGTCCTTGAAGGTGAGTTTAATACCAATCATACATTTTCATTTATGAATTTGTCAGTAATAAGAGAGTTGGCACATGGGAGAAAGTAACTGCATAATTGCAGCTTACACGCTTGTCTTACTGAAAAACTGCTGGCTCAGGCATTGGCCGTGCCGGGCACCATGCATGAAATTGCAAATAGAATTTAATTTGCCCTTGTATCCTGTAGGATCAGCTTAAAATGATTAATGCAGGAGAAAATGTTGTCAAGATTTTATTCATTACAACCTCCAAGGACTGCAGTGCAAAGCCATCATGTATAACATGACAATGTGTAATATGCAGCTTTCTGAACTTCTTTCCTGTGGCGAACAATCACATTTCTGCTCCTTAATTCCAGTGCTGAGGTAAGCGGGATTCATCCCATGCATATTGTTGTGATCTCCTGGACAGGTGGAAATGTAATTTGTTTAAATCTAGGACATAGAGAGCTGATGTCTGGAGCAGCTCTGGAGCAGGAGCAGTGGAGGCTGTTGGACCTGCAGGAGGGTGCTGTGACCTGCTGCATCACCAGCTGGGAACACGTCAAGCTCTGAGACCGGGACAGTCCAAGAATTGTGAGTTTAGGTGTCTCGGTCCTCTCACTCTTCCCCTTCCTTCCACTGGGTGCAGAAACAGGAGGTGACCAAGCCTGGTGCCATCATCAGCATGAAAACACTGCAGAAGTGCAGGAAGCTGAAGAAGTAAAAACAGTGGAAACCCCCACGGCTAAATTGAAAAGGATAGCCAGGGCAGAACTGAGAGACTGGAGAAATGGCTCAATCTTACAAGAAAGGTCTCTGAAGAGATAGATGCTCTTCCCTGAAACTTTCCTTTCCCCTGCTGATGAGTAGCCAATAAGAAAAATCCCTTCTGCTCCATAGCCACTGGCTAATTGGCTTAACATGGTGAGAAAAAATATTGGATTGTTCTCTTTTTAGTGGTGGGTTTGTGAGGAGGTTATGGCTTAGAAATTGTTCTCATCAGAATTCTAATTGAGGAATGAAATACAGGTTGTGATTATGTTATTGGAATGGATTGTCTGGTAATTATATTAATACAACAGAATTACTGTAGATCCCATGTAAACTGCAGTTAGGAGCATTCCTGTCTCAGAGGAGTAGTCCCTCCTGCCTCTGAGTTAATCACTGCTTTGTGAGAATGAGAAATGGCTCTCCCAGCCCCCTGAGTCAGAGACAAACATCCTTTTTCCTTGGCCTGAAATCCGTTTTACCTTTTTATTTCTTGTTGGCTGATCCACACCGGCTGTTGAAACAAAAGCCACGGGAGCCCTGCCCTTTCCCCTGCCTGTGTATTGCACGGTGATCTCAGGTCCCTCCTGATCCACAGGGATGCACAGTTTACTCCCTGAAGCTTCCAGTTAGGAAATCCTCCTGCAGCAGGTGGTGCTGCTGTAATTGTGCTGCTGTTTGGCTAATTAGGCTAATTAGGCATTCAGAGCACGGCACGGGCGCCTTGGGCTCACATCTCCAGCCCACACCTCGCTGCCTGTGCTGTGGGACAGAGCAGGGCTGGGGCTGGCAGAGCAGCACTGCTGCTCACACAGACTTTCCCATCTCCAGGGTAGACAGTTCACCCTAAAACCACATTTTTAGTGGAAGAACAGAGTGAGCATCAGGGGAGCTGAAATGATGGCAATTAGATAATTGCAGTGAAATTCAGTATAAGTGTCAGATCATCAGGATGCTGGGCAGCCACGATGGCTCCAAGGCACAGGCTCCACACAACTCTGTTGACCCACCTGAGTGTGAGGCCCTGGCACAGGTGCCCACAGCAGCTGTGGCTGCCCCATCCTTGGAAGTGCCCAAGGCCAGGTTGGACAGGGCTTGGAGCACCCTGGGATAGTGGAAGGTGCCCCTGCCCATAACAGGGGAGCTGGAAGGAGATGAGCCTTAAGGTTGCTTCCAACCCAAACTATTCTGGAATTCTTTGATGATTTGGCAAGGTGGATGTCCTTGTCCAGCCTGCACCACCACTGTGAGCACATTTAAAAGGCATCTTAGTTTGCTAGATTCCACTTTTGCATTAATTTAGAAAAGTGCTGCAAGTAGTAATTCTGCCTAACACTCTTTGCAAATCTTATGCCAGATTTTTGTAATTAATTATTAGCAAAGAGAAACATGTCAGGTTTGAAGAAGCCCACTGGGCCTCCTGGCAGGAGCACGTGGACTAATACCTTATTGGTTTAGCTGCCAGTTAAAATGAGACAAATCAATGTAAATTTCATTCTATTACAACAGTATTGATTCCTTATTAAACAGCAGACAAAGCAGGTTATGGCTTTAGGAAAGCTATTTAGGAGTTAAAGAATGTTTTTTCTCGAGAATAAATGAGAAACTAGTGTTTAATACTGGAGAGTCAAAGAGGGAGGAAGGTGTAAGGGAGGTTAAGGGGAGTGAAGGGTACAGTCAAGCCAAGAAATGGCATGCACAGATGTCTTAGGAGAAAGCAGTGCAGTAATTAATGGACACCCCCTGGATGGGGATGAGGGAATACCAGGTTTGACACAGGGATGCTCCAGTCCCCTCCAGCCCCACTGAGTGGGATCAGTGCTCACATCCCATGGCAGAGAGGTGCCAGTCACTCTGCCACTTACCTCAGCTTCCAGCCAGGCATCAGGGGAGAGCACCTGGCTCAGCACAGCAGAAAATCCCGAAGAAATTTCATCGTGGAGAAAACCTCCCACAGCTTGGAAGCCAGGCAGATGCCTCCATATCATGCCTCCTCCAAAGGGTTAAACCAACAGCAGCTGCAGGCCTGGGATTAAGATAAATAATTTTTAACCGAATCAATACTGATAACATAGCCGAAGCTGGGAGCTTATTGACTCCTGGAGTCACTTTTAATGGTTCTTCACACAGTGAACTCCATACCATCTCTCACCCATGTGAGTGCACAGCACAGACAGAAAATTCCCTTCCCTGACACCACAGAAACTTGTCTGCACCAGAGGACAATAAAATGAGGAATTAGAAGCAATTTACACTCCTAATTACCAATGACAAACTAAAAATCAATTCAAATTCCTGTAAAGGAGCATGCAAAGTAAAAACATTTTGATTCCCTCAACCAAATACTTAAATCTACTTACTGTGTAGATATGCCAACAAAATAACCTTTTGGATACCATTTACTGAGTGACACAGTGGCAGGATGAGGGCTGGGATGTTGACATAGTCCCACCAGGATTAGCCCCAGGATGGAGTTATTGTCAGTGTGGAAAATGGGAGGTGAGCTGACACAGCAGAACCAAGAGCAACTCCACTCAGAAAGGGAAAATTTGTTTTAACCTGGTGGCATTTTCTTCACAAGTAAGCTCAGAGTTGGGTTAAGAACATGACTTGGACATGCTCCAGCTCTGCAGCCCCATGGCTGGCTCAAAAACACGTGAATTGTTAGAGGAAGGAGGGGGATTCCTGTGGGATGGAGAAGGCTGAGCACCCCGTAGAGCTGTAGCTCAATCTACTCTGCAAGGAAGTGGATGAAGATTACAGGGATCACAGCCAAAAGTTCTGTGTGTTACACTGAGCTGCAGCCCAGCACTATGCGAGAACAGCCTGCAGCAGCCCAAAGGACCTCAGATTGAAATAATCCAATTTAGGGAAACCAAAAGTATGAATCACAAAATACCAGCTACAGCATGCAGGTAGGAATGAATGGAAGAGGTGTCTGGGTGATAAAACCAGCCTGGCAGGAGCTGGAATATGATGCTGATAAAGCTGTCATCTTTATCAATTTACAAAAATGTGGTTATAAAAGCTGGGCTTCAAGGCAAATATGGGCAGTTCTTGGGAAGTAGTTTGAACGGAGCCTTTGTGAGCTCAGAGCCCTGAGCAATGACAGGACAGTGCTGCTCTGCTCTTCTCTTGCTCCCTGCTCAGATTCCTGTTGGTCAGCTCAGGTCTCTGTGCTGCTGATGCTTTTCAAACACCAGGGGCTTGGGCTGATTAAGCATCTTCCTGGGGTGACAATAGAAATGTACAGACCACAGCTGGACTGAAGAGGTTTGGCACTTCTGGGGGTGTCACACCCCAAACCAGCACTGCCTGCCCAGCCCAGTAAGGACTGGGGGTGAGCCAGGGGGAGAACAAGGCATGGGGCTGGGAGCTGCATCTTCTCCCAGCTGCTCTCCAGCTTTCCCTGCAGCCTTGGCTGAACAATCCAGGCTGGTTTCCAACACCACCAGACACTCCCATCTGGATTTCTGGGGCAAAACCTCTGCCTACAGTACCCTGGGAGCAGCAGGTTTGGTGCCTTCAGGATTTGTGGGATGTCACTGTCAGAAACCAGAGGTCAAGGCAGCAGTGATGCTAGATAAAAATGCCACGGCCTCTCCAGGTTAATTATTTATCTGAGGATTACATACTGCATAAAGCTTTGTACTATTCAGAGCTTAGCAAGGGATTAAAAAAAAAAAAAAAAACAAAACCAAGAGAAGAATGAGGAGTAGACACAAAAGCTGGAAAGAATATAACAGAGCAGGGAATGAAATGGGAAGACAAAAGATCTAATTACAAATTACATTATTTGCATTCTCATCAGCTTGATTCAATTTTGTTTTCTCATTGCTTTAATCTTGGAACTTAATTCAGTGGAACATAGTGGATGAAGGAGGCAATGAGAGCTGTGCATGGTTTGTTCAGGGCAGGATGTGGTGGTGGGTGCAGGCAGCCCCAGCTTCGTTTTTCCATGGGCTGAATATATCAGGTTATTCCTCAGGTTATATAGTCTCCAGATATACCTAGATGTTTCAATTCAAAAAATTAAGGCAATAAAAATTCAGCATTCCTCTCCATGCTTGTGTGAAATGGGATTTGAAACACCTTCAGCTTTGACTGGATACCCAGTCTGACCTAACATTTAACTGATGGGAAAGCACAGGTATCTTAAAGAACGGGATGGAAATAATTCTGACATTGTGTTCTTGATGAGAAAATAGCATTTTCATATCACATCGGGCATTACATTACATTTCAGGTACTGAGGGCGATGCAAGCAATGCTCAGACAGAATCCCATTTGGATTCCCAGAGGGAGCTTGAGATTCTTTGGGGGTTCACATGAGTTTTAAATTAAATTACTAAGCAAAAATCTGGCCCAAAGCTCGAGGACTATATTGCGTATCAAATTTTTTAGATTGTTTCAAATTGTGCTCGTAGTAGGCATGCTGTCAGAGTGAAGAACTAACTAGCTTGAAACAAATTAAGTGGTCTAAAATGCTCAAGCAACCAAACACGGGCAAAGTTGCTCATGGAAAATAATACACCCAAAAGCCAAACCAGTTCTGATGACTCCACATCTTTCCAGTATAAGGAAGAACCAACCTATGGATGAGCTAATTGTCCATTTATATGCACTAAAATTAGTTTAACCAGCTGACATGTCCTTTCCATCAGTTACTGGAGTGTGTTGCTGTTTATGGAATCATGGAATGGTTTGGGTGGGAAGGGGTCTTAGAGCTCCTCCAGCTCCACCCCTGCCATGGGCAGGGACACCTTCCACGACCCCAGGCTGCTGAGACTCTGATTGCTGATAAGAGCTTTGAGGAATTTCTTGCATGATAGAAAACAGTACAAAGGGTTTTTTTAATGGTAATTGCTAAGTTTTCTTTCCCAGGCATGAATTGTAATTTTTCTTTCAGTTTCACAAGGCACGTCATGCACTGCTGAAAGAGCAGAGGACACTGAAATAGGCTTCAATTTATTGAACATTGCATATTTAGTCACTTCTCATGAATATTGAGTGGATGAACAGCTATAGTTTTGAAAACAAAAGGCTCCATGATTAATTTTCCTATTATTTTCCCTCTCTCTTGGAAGAGCAGCTCTTCCTCCAGCAGAAATCTCTGGGCTTGAGACTGTGGGTCAGGGCTCTACACGGCACTTCCCTGCCTGCTCCTTCCCCAGTGGCTCGAAAAAAGACTTCAAAGGGAAACTTCAGACCAGGAATCTGACTTGCTGTCAGAATTTTTTAACCTTGAAGACATAACCCCACCACCATGTTCCAGAATGCTAACAAGGGCTGGGAGGAAGAGGCATTGAAACGTGGGAGTTCAGGAAATTCTCCATCAAGATTTAGAAACAGGACTGAGGGACAAAAAAACTTAATGAAGATGGCAAATATGAGTTAAACCACAGGAGAAGTTAGTAGGACAGCAATCAGGAATTCCAGCACAGCAGACATTTCTCTGGGATGAAGGCCACAGGGAAGGGGATGCAGTGACAATAAACCCTGGGGCCCCATCCCTGACGTTCAAGGACAGGGCTTGGAGTGTTCTGGTGAAAGATGTCCCTGACCAGGGCAGGGGCTGGAATGAGGTGATTTTAACATCCTTTCCAACCCAAATCATTCCACGATTCACTGACCTTGTTACTATTTCCTGAAGTGATGTCTGTCCAACTTCAACACCAAACACCCCCAGACAGGGAAGTCCTCAGATCCTCAGAGGCCGAGTGGTACAGAGAACTGGGATTAGCTATTATTTTCTCTTGGGAAAACATTCTCTCATCCCAAGCCGCATGACCATCTTGTTGGAAGCTGTTGGCACTTGCTTAGCCTGCAGTTTCCTACAGGAAGAGGTTATTTTTCATATACAACATAAGCTTCTGAACAAAACACAGCAGTGCTTGGAGAGAGACGTTGGAGTCAATTTAACAGCATTTTGGGAGGGATCTGAGGTGAGCAATTAAAAAGCTGATCCTCCTCACAGATCAGAGCACAGGGCACTGGAACAGATCTCCAGGCAAGCCATTTACTTCTGTTCTTCCTGAAAACAAGAAATTTTCATAGTAGCCAAATACAAATTAAGTTGTTCTAATAAAAAGCAAATCATCATCTTCTCCTGTTTCTCAATTTCTTTTGTGGGGGATATTTCCTCATTCCTCTCTCCAGACATTACTTCATCTCTGCTTTTCTTCCAGTAGATCACTCCTACTCTTTTACCCCCTCTGTTCTCTTTAGTTTACCCAGTAGCTTTACAAGATCATCTCATTAGAGGAATAGTAGACAAACTTCATTGTCTGCTAAGGTTTTAGGTTTCAGGCAACCTCTGCCATGCCTAGGAACCCAACTCCAAAAGATTAAATTCAAAATTTGACTGAAAGTATATCAGAATCTCCCCAACCAAAACCCCCAAAGTTTCTGCCCTCCTGAGTGTAATACCCCATTGTGATTTAGATGGTGAAGTCATTGCCCTTCAAGGCCACCCTGAGCCTTAGCAAAGGACACCAACAGATTTTATTGATAAAGAAGGAGATAGCAGAACCTCTATGAAATTATCTCCCATTTCTCATCTTCTTACAGTGCTGTTGCACAAATAACTTCAGATTAAGTAAACACATCTGCATACAAAGGGTCCAAATATCTTTTGGTTACTCTCACGACCTGAAACAGAGGTTTGGTTTGAAGTAAATCCGTGGTTTCCACTGAAGTTTACTGTGCTCAGATGGGAACTTCCCTGAGAGGGGCAGTGACATGGAGACGTCCCCTGTGAATATTAAGCAGCTTCCTATACATGGGAACTGGAGCAGCAGGAGCATGAAATTGATATTAAATATTCCACACCATCTCACACTGAAGACAATTTGAATGCAAGGATTTGAACTAGCATGCTCAGAATATTTATTATTGAATCCAGGAATGGTTTGGGTTAGAAAGAAAGATAAAAATTCATCCCATTCCAACCCCTGCCATGGGCAGGGACACCTTCCACTGCCCCAGGCTGCTCCAAGCCCCCTCCAAACAGGCCTTGGACACTTCCAGGGATGGGGCACCCACAGCTTCTCTGGGCAACCTGTTCCAGTGCCTTACAACCTTCACAGCCAAGAATTTCTCCCTAAATGTAAACCTTCTCTCCGTCAGCTGAAGCCATCCCTCCTTGTCCTATCATTGCATATCCTTGCATGAGAGATTTGCAGCCTTTTAATTAATTTTGTTGAGGTTTTTTTCTGTTGTATCACAGGGCAAAATACAGCACAAGCTGTGAATATCTTCTCCACGGAGTGTCAGAACACTTGGTTTATACCTTTGCATTCTCAGGATATTGTCTACTCTATCACAGGCAAAAGGGATACTGATTGCATTATTATTTATCTGGCTATTGATTATAAAATAGTAAAAGTGGAGTTGACAGAACCAAAACTTTTGCAGAACTAATTATAATGAAAATAGTGCTCAGCATCCTCTGCAGAAGTGCTCAGGCTAACATACTAAAACCTAAACAGTTGCAAATAGAGCTGAAATTACAAGTATCCTGGGTTTAAATTAAGAAGCATTGAGTCAGTGTAAACAGAGCTGAGATTCCACTAAATCAGAAGACATTAATGCAATTTATTTTCATCTGGAAAGAGAAAAGCCTCAAATGAGAAAGAAGGAGTTACTTAAGAAAAAATAAAAAAGGCCACCATACCTAACAGCAATTAGTGTGTATGCACACCCTCTACACCCTCTGCTCTGTGCTGGGTGGGTAGCAGGTGGCAGAGACAGATTCCCACACGCTTGGGGCACTGGCAGTCTTTGAAGGATGATTTTGTGTCTGTACTTCCCTTTGAAATGCAGCAAAACACTTTGCTAAACACCTTCATTTGCACTTCTTAATTATATGCAGTTCTTGCTTTCATGGGATAAAGTGTTTTTATTGGAAACTCCAGGTATTTAAAGGAACTTTGCTTTGGTTTAGACTCTGGAATAACTTCCCATAAATCGATCCCCATCTTTTGTGCTGCTTTTCCTAACCCGCCCGCACCATCCCAACAGTCTGTAAGAGCAAAAGCCTTGGGTGGGTCATCTGTGTGGCAGGAGCTTCCGTGATGCAAACCAGGGAAAATTACTTGCTATTGCAGAATCTGAGATGAAGTGGGATGACTTTCCTGCCCAGAGAGGTCCCTCCTGGTTCCAGCAGAGCTGAGCATTGGCACACAGAGCAAGAGGAGCCAAAGAGCCCCGATGGTGCTCAGTTATGCCCATCATCTAGCAAGTTCTGAACATCTCTTTACACCTTTTTACAAGGACAGCGACAGGAATGGATTCCAACTGAAAGAGAAGAGTTTTAGATTGCACATTCGGGAAGAATTCTTCCCTCTGAAGGTGGTGAGGCCCTGGCACAGGTTTTCAGGGAATCTGTGGCTGCCCCATCCCAGGAAATGTTCAAGGCCAGATTGGATGGGGTTTGGAGGAACCTGGGACAGTGGAAAGTGTGCCTGCCTGTGGCAGAGGGTGGAATGAGATGGGCTTTAAGGTCCTTCCAAACCATGCTATGATTGTGTGACCTCTACTGCATTGCCAGGTACAGCAGAGCTGTTGCAGGTACCTGCTTGTACAGACAAAGACATTGCAAAGCTCTTGAACTTGTCTGTCCTGTTTGTCTGCTCCTAAAAGCAGTACCAGTGGAACCACAGGTTACAATGCAGAGTGTTCCAGCAGAGGTGGGAGTCTGGTGGGTGATAGCAGCACTTCTCAGTCTCACAGCTTGATGTCAAGCCAAAATGAATTTTGGTCACACCTCACCAGCCTCTGCTGCTGCATGTCACACTCAGACACCCCTGTATATGTGATCCTGGGGAACTTGAGTTCACAAATCACATTTTTCCATGGTTTTACAAAGTTCTGCAGAGCTTCATCCAGCTCCTCAGAAGGGCATATAGAAGTTCAGAGCCACCAGCTTTGGGAAGCAGTGTCGAGCTTCCTCCTTTCCATCAGATACTCTAGACCTGGCCTTTGGCAAACCATATCTCAGGTACAGCGTTTCTCACTCTGTTTCCACCTCCTGCTGTCATTTGTTACTGAATTCCTACCCCTCCCTCAGCCTCAGCCAGTTTTACATACAGTGCACGGCCCTGCACACGGGTTCTGTAAATGAACATGGTGACACTCCAGTGTAGATGAAAGTGAAAAATTGATGTTGCATTCCTGGCTTCATTTCACTGTGGCACATTTCATTGGTGCCATCTGTCTTAGTCCTTTTTAAATGGCAGCTCTTCTTGAGTTGATTGACAAGTGAATAGATTTTCTGCCACAAAGTTTTGAGGTCAATCAATCACTTATGTGTATTAATTATGAAGATCTTGAAGCTGCAGTGGGCAATTTTTTTACTTCAATGAGCTACACATACAGCGTTGCTTAAACTTATTTTTAAACAGCTTATTTTTCACTCTTGGTCAAAACTCTGGGCTGACAGATTGAAAAAAAAATGGATTGGCAGGTCCTGAAAGCAAACTATGATTTCAGTACACACCACTGTTGGGCTATATCAGTGATGGCATAGCAGGAGTCTGAGGACACAGAAAGCCACATCTTCCTCCAGATAAGGAAAAAACCCAGTTTCTTAGACAGTTAAAGGTTCTGTAACCCTTTCTGCAAGAGAAGGGCTATATAGAATCCTCAAATGGTTTGGGTGGGAAGGGTCCTTAAAGCTTATCTCATTCCAAACCCTGCCACTAGATGAGGTTGCTCCAAGCCCCCTCCAACCTGGCCTTGAACACTTCCAGGAATACTGTGGAAGAAATGAAGCCTTATCCAATTCCTGCCCAAATTCTGCCATTTCATACAGAAAATTAGTTGCATCCTGGCTGACAGGATGCTGCCCAAACTCCATGGGAAATAGCAATGTAATAATGTTGCCTCATGTTATATGGATTTGTAGTGCTGCTCTGCACAGTTAAACAGATAATGATTCTCAGCCAGAGACACCTGTAGTTTTATAGTCAGAGCAAAGATTCTTTATAAACACAATATTTTTCTATACAGAGTTGCTGACATGTGAAACAGAAAATGCAAGAGATAAGGTAGACTGTATGTATATCTATACACACATAAATTCTAGTTTGTGTACCAGTTTAACTTTATAAAGGATTTGAGCTTCTGAGCACATAAAGGGGCAACTTAAGCAGGTGTATGTTCTGTGAATGTTGAAATTTTCCTGGATTTCGTATAGCAAAATTCTGTCAGTATTTCAGGCTACTTCAAATGTGGGTAGTTGCAGGAAAAGAAGTTTTTTGTGAGAACAGGTTAAAAAGAAACTGGTTTCCTCTATTATATGAATTTAATCTAACTACATCCTGATGGTGAGAAAACGTCTAACAACCTCTGTGTGTTATAACAAGCACCAGAAAAGAAAGGAGCTGGTTATTTTGGGAGGTTCTTCACTGGCTTAGCTAATTGCAACCCCTGCAAATGCTGAATTGTGTGAAATTTTTAAGCACATTTTGGGGAACATTGAGAATGCTCAATTTTCTCTAGAATAGGGTATTAAGAATTTTGTAAAATCCCCCAGCTGCAGCAGGGAAAGTATTTTAATATCCACCTTGGAAATGAGCACAATGTAATTAACACCTGCACTGAGTCTCAGATGCAACGGAGGCTTCCAGAAGAACAGCTCGGAGAAGAAAGGGAAATGCTTTAATCCAGCAGTTCCTGGGAAAAGTGCAGCCCCCACCCAGCACTCAGGTGAAGGGGTCTCTGCAAGACCCCTGGCTCAGGACACCCCAGCCACAATATGGCAAAGCGGGGATGCTGGTGTTTGGCCAAAGGTTGGATTTTGTGATCTTGGAGATCTCTTCCAACCTTTCTGATAACGATTCCGTGATCCTCCCCTGGGAAATGGAGAGTGGCTCTGGCTTTGCCGAGCCAGCCCTGGGTGATGCACTGGAGAGCATTTCCTCCCAGCTCGGCTGGAAGTGGCTCAGCTCCACCACTGCTGAACAAATACTGGCAGCACATCTTCAGCTCCTGCTCCAGCACTCAGAGAGAGAAGCGTCCATTCCATGGAGCTGGGAGGGGCTGGGTGCTGTTTCCCACCTCTGAGCACCGTTTTAACCCACATGCAAAGGGAAATCTGGAGGCTTGAGCCCTATGCTGGTGGACCCTTGAGAGCTTCAGTGCATGAGAGGAATTTGTAAATGATGCAATTGTAATAATTTGTATGTGAAACAGCTCGTCATTCACCTACAAATTTAATGCACCCAATTGCAATTCCCAATCTCTTTTTAGGAGAATAGCTTGAAGGAAAACCCGAGGCTGCAGCCCATCTGTGCTTGTAAGTTGCTATTTATTGCAAAATAATTTCCCATTGCTGTTTTCTAAACTGCTTTGACAGAAACAAAGCAGTGCATTGGAGTGCTGGTTTCCCTGGGCAGTAGCCATGTGGAATTGCAGGTTTGACCTCATTTCATCCTCTGAGTATTTAGAGATTGCTTTCATGCCCAGGAACCATAGTAGAAGAATACAGATTCCTTCCAGAGTGTATCGAACTTGGAAACAGTAAGTGACTTCTGAAGTCGAATTCTATAGCCACAGAAATGAAGAATTCCTTTCTTTAGGAATGAAAGAAACAGGTTTTAGATCAACACAGAAGAACAGCTGCTCAACTAAAAATACCCAATAAAGCGGAAATAGAAAAGCTGTTTCCAAATTGTATCTTTTTGAAGAAATCATCATTATTTCTGTGATTCCCTCATGCTTTCCATATCTGTGTTGCTATCCAACAGCAGAGGCTGCAGAAGTTAAAGGATGTGAGTTTATCCTGGTGTCCCTTTGCAAACACACAGGCACAGGGAAGCTATGGCAGAACTGTTACTCGATTCTATTCCAGGTAATGGTGTCCTGGCTGGAAGAGCTCCTGTGCCAGGTTTAGGCGCAGTGCCAGGCTGGGCCAGGAATGCTGAGGGCTCACCACCCTGCTCTGTGCCATCTTCAACCCACTCAGTGAGTTTCAAAGGGCTTTTCAAACACTTCACATCAGGCCATAAATGTGTATCCATTAGTTACCAACCCACAGCATCCAGGGGAATGGAAGCAATTCCTGAGGCTAACAGGGAAAAAATAAATCTCACCATTTGGAAGGTGATAGCATAGAAGTAACAAGTGCACATGTCTAGATAAAAATAGATGAATACTGCAGGGGCCAAATTGTCTTTTTGACAGATGATATGAAGATAGGGTCATAAAAATGTTCTCTCCCATAACTGCATCCCCCTTGATTTATATTAGGAATAATGCCAGGAGTCATTATGGATTTAAACACAGCATTTTGCTGCCATGTGCTGTGATGTTTCCAGCCAGATTAGGAGACAGCAAATGGAAATGGCTCATTATACTGTCACTTCCCAGGATAGGTGTGAGGAGTTTGCACACCTTGGCATCAGCATCGTAACCCCGTGGGAGTGATGGCACCAGGAACTGTCACAGGTCAGGGACCACTCTCCTCCCTTGGCTGCAGCAGCACCAGGAAGGAACACTGGGAATCTTGAAAAGCTGCATTTTGCTTTGCAGCCATGGTCTTACATCCCAGCCTGCAGGCATGGATGGAAACCCCTGTCCTGCCTTGGTTTGCAAGCACAAACCTTTGGTGCTTCAACAGCTTCTGCTGCAGCACAGTCTGGAGCCAAGCAGTGGGTTCATTAATTTGGGGTGCTGATGTGATCTCCAGCATGCACAAGGGGCTCATGCCAAACTCTCCACAACCCCTTTTGGCACCTGCCATCCCCGTGGCACATCCCAGTATGGTAACCAGTAACTACCACCTACATCCTCAATGGAGCAAACCAGACCCTTCCTGACTCTGTCTGAGCCATAAGAACATTAAGCAAAAATTGCCTGGAAATACCCAAACGAATGTGAAATAAAGCTGAATGCAATCCAGAGCCAGCTGCAAAACTCTGGATGCTGACCTGCCTCCCAAAATTCGGAATAGTTGCCGGTGTATGGGACAGGACCTGGAGTGTCACACTCGATTAGCACCTAACTGAGATACGGGGCTCCTATTAAAGGTGATTATTAGGCCCTGATGTTGTTCATGCTCCTCTGCTCCTCGTCAGACCAGTCTCTGCCGCAGCTTCAGAGGCTTTTGGTGCAGCAGAAGCTCCCAGGAGACGGATCTTAATGAAGGGCTCCCTAATAAAGGCTTTAATTGCTGGTAAGAGGAAGGGCGATCCCCTGAGGTGGAACATCTCAAAGATAAAAGGCTGCTCCCAGTCTTTCTCCCACTGCTTCTTCTTTTGACTTTGGTCAAAAGGAGAAGCACTCTCTTAACACTTGATTTATTTATTTCTCTTCCCGTTTGGCAGTCATGCAAATTAAATGGGAAGGAGAAAAAGCCCAATATCAAAGAGAAAAACTATCATCTTTAAAAACTTGAAAACTTTTTTTTTTCTTAAGTAATACAGTTAAGAAACCCCAGAATAACCCAGCAGGGAAAAAAATAGTCTTTAGGTGCCTTGGGAGCTTGGAAAGCAGAGTGGCTGAAAGAAGCTGTTCCCTGTGAGGGTGGCAAGGCCCTGGCACAGGGTGCCCAGAGCAGCTGTGGCTGCCCCAGCCCTGGAAATGTCCAAGGTCAGCTTGGACAGGGCTTGGAGCAGCCCGGTCTAGCGGGAGGTGCCCCTGCTCATGGCGAGAGGGGGAAGGAGATGAGTTTAACATACCTCACAGCCCAAACCATTCCAGGACTCTAGAACAGCTTCCAGATCCCAACCAGCGGGGCCTCCCTGTGCTGGGATCCCCCGGTCCCAGTCACTCTGCTTTGGTGATGGAGTGTGCAAAAGCATTCCCTGTACAGAGAGGCAATGGTGCTTTAGCTCCCTTTCTCTGTCAGGAACTTTAATCAGTTGTCCCCAGACATTCTAATTAATTTGTTCTGAGAGGAAATAAATGTCTCTAGATTTCCTTTGTCATTTTCAATGTCTCTTTAACTCCCATATGTTTCCTTCATGGTTTGTGAACTAAAAAAGAAAGAGGCGAAAAATGGAAAGGAGTTGATTTGAATTTTCCTTACCGAATGCTGTTACCATAGTGGGGCCCTGGGGATGCCACAGAAAGGTTGCACACGGCTGTGCTGAAACCTAAACAGCTGGGAAATGCCCTTTTACTGTAAATGTTGCATGGAAGTCATTAATGAACTGCAGTTTCACTAGGTATTGCCAGATGTTGCCTGGAGAGCTCAGAGACCAGCAGGAGGCCAGCAGGCAGCTGAGACAGAGCAGTGGCAGTGCCAGGGAGGGGAATGTGTCATACTGGGCTCTCTCTGCAGCAGAGGGCTCTTGGGCAGACAGGGACCCCCATCTCTGACCAGCACAGCACTGGAGCTGGGCTCTGACTGCTGCCCTGCCCTGTCTGAGGGCTTGGCACAAGCACAGTGCCTGGAAAGGTTGGGAATGCTTTCTTCCTTCTCTTTGTCCCTTCCTCCTCCTCCTTCTCTGGTGCACTGCATGATTCCAGGAGCAGCTGCCACCCCAGACACATGAGGAATCATGTTGGGAACAAACCTCTAAGACCATCAAGACCAAGCTGTGCCCAATCCCCACCTTGTCAACCAGCCCAGAGCACTGAGGGCCAAGTCCAGTCATTCATTCCTTGGACACAGGAACAGGGATGGTGGCTGATGGATAGTGGGTACCAGGGACCAGCAAAAGCCACTGCCATGCCCAACCTCTGCTCAAAGAGGCAGTGAGGCTGTGGGAAATGCTGACTCCTACAGATGGAATCCAGTGAAAGGCAACCCAGTGCTTGGAAAGCCAATGACATGGAGGAGACTCTATTAATAGCCAGGCAAATTTGAATCTATTCAGGTTCTGGAAGCTCAAGTTCACCTCTGATGTCACCATCACCTGCATTGTCCATGAGAAGTCGCACACTAGAAGAGCACAGTGATGGGTGCTCTAACCACCTCTGCTCCCCAGCCCATCCCTGGGGATTACCCAGGGCCACCCCAGCTGCAAGTGGGGCCTGGAGGTAGGAGCAGGGCATGAGGCAGGACGGGCACATCTCAGCTCGGCAGAATGAGGCTCTTTCCCCTCTTCTGCAGAGGATAAAGTCAGTTATAAAGCAGCCAAGACAATTCAGCTGGAAGTGAGCAGGTTGTTCTATCTGGCAGCTGATTTTCATAGCTTTTTTATATGGTGCATTGACAGAGCAACAAACCCTGTTACAGTTTAATAAACATGATTTCAGACTGAACACCCTTGTTTCAGGGCTGGCTTGTGTTCAAAGAGCAGGACAGCCAGCTCAGCATTCACTCAAGAAGCTGGGAAGTGGTCTGAAAGCAAAAGAGGACCATAAATGAAGCAAAAAGCTCTTACCTACATTTGGGCTTTCTCACAGCTCAATGTTCTAGCTAAATGCACCAGCTGAACACCTTGATTTTAAAGTACAGGGTTGGATGGCTGTGGAGGCAGCTCCGGATGAGACAGCATGACCACCTGCTCACCATGACCTTCTGTGTCACCTTTATTGGCAAAATGAATTTACCCTCCATGTAATTATAGAAAGAAAATCGTTTTGACCTCAGCTTCATACTTCTCAGCTTAATGTGTATAATTGCTTTGCCAGCCATTTATTACTGTCAACATTTCCAGTCGGGGCAGTGGAGAGCAGCAAGGGGAGGGCAGGGGGGATGGGGAGGTTGGGCATGTGCAATAATAAAAAGCTGTTTACAATTGCATTTTAATCATAGATACAGACCTGGGCTGTCCCACTGTTCTCAGTCACCAAAGGTTCAGAGGTGTTGGAGGAAGCATTGCTGCATCCCATTGCTGCCTTGCCCTTGTTCTGCCTGCTGCAAACTTCTCTCCTTCCAGAGGTGTCCAAGGCAGGTACGTCCAAGACTAATGAATTATTGACCAGCAGATAATAGGAGCAGCTTTATTTCTAATGGCTGAATTGCTTATTGATCTGCTTCACACACAGAGAGTGGGAGGACTGAACACTCACCATGTGTTATTGCCACTGCACGCTTGTCTAATTAACACTCCCCTTGTCTAATTAACACCCCTCTGGGGTGTGTGCTGGAGAGGAACCTCCATCACCTGGAGTTGTCTCTGCTCTTTCTTCTCCATCCTCCTCCCGCCATCCCCACACACCTCTCTCCTCATACTCACCACCTGGCTCCTCCTCACATGTGCTGTGCCTTCCCACTTCCCCTGCCGTAGGATCCAGGCTGCTGTGGCCCTGAGCAAGTCTGTTTGGGGCAGAAGGGCATTCTGCAGCCCCTGGTAGGAGGTTATCTCCTGGCTGCCCTTTCCCCCTGTCTGGGATCCACTAAGTACAGCCACGGAGTTTGGAGCTAATGAAGGAGGAGTGAGGACTCACAATGACCAAGTCCTGATGGAGTGGCTTCTGGCACATTTTCAAACTGATTTTAAATAGGAACTCCCTTTAATCCTCCTCCCTTATCTCATTCCCCACCTCACTGATTCCTCATCAAAGAGTTTAAATTAATTTGAGCCTGCTGTTCTCTGCCCTGTTATCTTTTCCACCCTCATTTATGAATTTTAAATCAACTTGTTAACAACCTATTTAGTTGCATAATTTCCCTATAATAATCCCTGCCCCTGGCCTATTGTGCATTAATTCTGGAGACAGCACACTGAGCAGCCGATGGCACAGCTGTGCTCACACTGCCAACAGTGGCTGCAGTGACAGGAAAATTACTTTATACAGACCAGTAGCCCAGTGACAACTGGAATTTGGGCTACCAGTGCTTTGCTTCCAGCCTGTGCCCACTGTTCTCCAATGCAGACCATGCCACAGCACTGTGGTGTAGGCAGGAACGGGGGATCTGTGGCTCTGTGCTGCACAGGGACACTGGGGCACAGGACAACTTCATTGCCAGCCAGGTAGCCCTGTTATCTCCTCTGGCCCTTCCCTACCATCTCTATCCAATCTCCCAGCCCAGAGGCTCTGGAGCCATTTGTGATGCTGACAGGTACCATTTCCAAGATGGAAACTGTAGAAAAAAATCTATATATCATTTCCTAAGGGTTATAATAGTGGATTATGGATTAATAGGAGAGGGTAGAAAAAACACAGGAAGCACTGGAGGCCATAAATCCTCTAAATTAAGTAACTCTGTGTGTCAAATGATGCTGGCTATGTGCTCAGGTCCTTGTGTGGCAGCAGATGGATTTTCTGCCTTGAGGAAGTTTTAATTCTCACTGGTATCAAGGCCAGGCCCTTGCCCTCAGCTTCCCAGGAAAGGCTGAGGGACAGCAGTGCTGAATCCTGTGGGTTTCCTCTAGCCTTCACAGGTGAAGGTCATTTCAGTGAGATGCTCAGAGTTCCATCTGTGTGAAGTTTAATTCCCCTCCCATGCTTTGCTTTTATTCCTTCTTTCTTGTTTCTCTGAAGCCACTGAGAGCAGCACTTCTTTATTCAACCCTGCTGTGCATTTATCCTGCTTGTTCTATTTGCAAAGGGACATTCTTAGAGTGCTGGTACATATTTTTCCCACTTTTTGTTGTTTCGGTTAGTTTGATTTTTTTAAAGTTCAAGGCCAAAGAAAGCTGTAGTAGAATAGAATTATAGAATCATAGAATCATCAATGTTGGAAGAGAACTTTACAATCATCCAGACTAACCATCAACCCAGCATTGCCGTTCTAATCCCTAAACCACTAAAGCACATCACCCAGTGCCAGATCCAGACACACTTCTAGAGATGATAATTCCATGCCCTCCCAGGCATTTCAATGCCTGACCACTCTTACCAGGGAAAAAAAATTATGTCTAATCTGAATCTCCCCTCTCTTGTTTAGGGCCATTTCCCCTGGTCCTCTCACTGCAGAAGAGACCAGCCCCCATGTCACTACAGCTTCCTGCAGACAGTGATGGGGTACCCCCTGAGCCTCCTCTTCTCTAGACAAAGTCCATTAAATATAACAACAAACTAGCCAGAGGACCAGCATAGAACGGTGTGTCAGCGTCAAGTATTTTACTTTAGCTGTAGAACACACCTTCTCTTTTCAGCCTGGAGAAGAGAAGGCTCCAGGGAGAGCTGAGAGCCCCTTCCAGTGCCTAAAGGGGCTCAAAGAGAGCTGGACATGAACTTTGGACAAAAGCTTGGAGTGGCAGGACAAGCGGGAATGACATTGCACTGTCAGAGGGCAGGGTTAGATGGGACACTGGGGATAAGTGGGATATTGGGGGTTGGTAGGATATGGGGATTATGGGGATATTGGGGATATTGGGGGTTGGTAGGATATGGGGATTATGGGGATATTGGGGATATTGGGGATATTGGGGATATTGGGGATATTGGCGATATTTATTGGATGTTTATCGGGGTTTGGGGGTTGGTGCTCACGGCAGCCCCGTCCCTGCCATGCTCCGAGGCCGCAGGGCGCCCTCTGGCGGCCCCGCCGGAGCGGTGCCAGCCTGGCCTTGGCCTGAGCCGCGATCCCCGCTCTGCCCCCGATCCCCCCTCGAGCGCCCCACACAAGGAGGACCTTTCTTGCCCAATAATTATAAATAGTTAGTAAGCTGGTATTCCAGGGCGATATCCCATAATTAACCATAATGATTTCTTGGTGTTTGGCTGAGCGAGAACCAGACATTTCCAGCTAATGGCTTGCTTTGCCTTTGATTTGGCAGTTATTAGATCCCCATATGGGCTCCAAAGCAGTTATTAGCACAAGTATCCTTTTTAATTAGCTTTGTTCTGACTTGCATGTTACTCATTAAGTACCTAGCCTTCAGCCAACAGGAGACCTTGACCATTTTGATACAAGATATGACACAGCTGCCCCAGTATCTGTCACCTGCCTGGACAAGGCTGTGTTGTGATGCCCAGCGTGGGGCAGCACAGGCCCCACACTGCCACAGAGAAGGGCTCACAGGCAGCACCGCTCCTTCCAAGGCAAAAATTTCAAGGCTGAGGCCTGAAAAAAGCGTGCACTGATCTGAACCTCATTCTGGTGATGAAGCTAAGCAGCTCTGGCTGCCCCAAGCATTGGGCAGTGCTGTTTCCCAGTGAGACACCACTGCTGCCCACATGGACTGGGAATAAATCACCCCATGTTACTGTTTTCTTCCCTTTATGCAGGAAGAAATTTGAAAGAGAGCTCCTAAATTATTTTATGGACATGCTCAGCTGTTTCCTCAGCTCCTGCATGAGATCTGGCACAGGCTGTTCAGAGCCATAGAGCTGTTTGGTGAGGACATACACTGAGGGGAGTGATGCCTGTATCTGCACATTGTGGGTGGGTGCAGCACTGGGGCTGCCTGAGAGCCTTTGCTGGGATGCTGGGACTGCAGCCAGATGTGGCTTTTTCTCCCTTTTCACCTTTAACTTTCCAGAAGGATAGGGTAGCAATGCCAGCCAGGGTTTATGCCAGATGTCATATGGTGTCATAACTGGTTTCTCAGCCATTTCCTAAGTTTGGGTCTGCCCTTATGCGGGAGCAGAATTTGTTCTGGGTGAGAGCAAGTGTTTTAGAATGTTATTAATGCATTAGTCTCTCAGCACTCTGCTCCAGCCTGAAGCCCTGTCACAGCTGTGATGTTCTGTAGAGCCCCACAGGGCACCCTGCTGGCATCTCAACCAGCTCAGCATTGCTCCTGACTCCTGCCAGGCCACACTCCCACTGGAAAAGCATTCCAAAGCCCATTGGGCTGCCCTTGCCACCCCACCACCAGCTACCCACAGGTGCCAGGCAGAGCTGCAGGTGCTGGCAATGCTCCACAGCACCTGCTGATGGCACACAACTAAACTCTCTGCCCTGGTGCACTGGGATGGATCCTCTGGGGATCCTCAAGGGATTAACCTCTGAGATGTCTCTGGGAAGGGGATAATCATCAGCCCATTTGCTGCAGTCTTGGTTGAAAAGCCATGTGGTAAATCTGCTCCCTCCATGCAGACAAAAGCAATGAAGATATCAGATGTGTCACACCACAGTGGGGGACTCAACTCTTCATTACTGGGCCATCTGACTGCAGGATTGATTCTATTTTCACATGGTTTAGTGCAGTCCAAAGCCTTCTGAGCTTCACCATGGCATTGTCTGCAGATCTTGGGCACTCCTGACACGGACATCAAAGGAAGGAGATTGATGCAGGGGTCAGTGGGGTCTCAGGAACATGTGGGAGCAGCTCAGGCTCT
The DNA here is from genome assembly GCF_052056855.1 of Sturnus vulgaris. NCBI lineage: Eukaryota > Metazoa > Chordata > Aves > Passeriformes > Sturnidae > Sturnus > Sturnus vulgaris. The sequence goes on from NC_142271.1 coordinate 6,512,480, forward strand.
TGGCTGAGGAGCCCTCATGACACCACTTGGACACTCCCTGCCAGTGGCTGGGGACACGGTGGTGGGGAGATAGGAGGCCAGCATGGTTGGATGGGGAATGAAGGGAGGTCAGCACAACTGGAAAAAGGATGCAGCTCCCAGTCTGACAGGGAGGAAGGAGATGGAAATGACACACTGATCTGTAATTGCAAACAATTAAATTGATGAAAACAGGCTCATTCTTATGTACAACATGCGGCCTCAAATTACATTTCAAACGTGTTTCATTTTCTGTCTTTTCCTCCTTGATTTTCCATAGAAGGTAATTAGCAACCTTTCTTTCTGTGGGTATGTAGTTAATTAATACTTTGTTAATTGTGGTCAGGATCATACTGGTTTGATTTAATCAGTTTTAGTTTTTTCACAGTGCAATTACTCCCAGCTCTCATGCCCAGAGCCACAGGTGCAGGAGTCTGGAATAAATCTGCACAGCCCTGCCCACAGTCCCTGCAGAATCCTGTCCTGTCTCCCACTGCACCCCTAATACATCAGTCTCCCCACACCCTGTGTCACTGTGCTCCCACCTCATCTTGCCACGGGGGGAACCGCTCCCAGCAGGAATATCTGAGCTGTGGGAGCTGCCAGGCTGTGGAGTCCAGCCCTCCCAGTCCTGGGCTCTGAGCGCAGTGGTGGCAAGTGTCCTGCTGGGGCAGCAGGGCCGTGGGTGGGGTGGTTGCCACGAGAGGGTGCTCATGGAGCTGGATCCCACTCTGGAATGACTGTACAGCCTCCTGCCTGCACCCTGCTCCTGCCTGTAAACTCTTCTCCTAGTATGGGTCACTGATGCTCTGCCCCAGCCCTAATTTTACCAGTGACCACCTGCTCTGGCTGTAAATCCTGGTGGAGCTCTACAAGCCACCAGCACAGCCCCTTCTGATAATTAATAGTAATAATTATATTCATAATCAAGCCACAGAAAAACAGCACAGGGCAGCACAGCAATAAAAGCTGCTGTTGAGACACTGATAGCCCAAGGGAGAGCAGGTGATGCTCTGTGGCCCCAGGAGGCTTTACTGATTTACAGGGAATAAATTATGGAATCAAGGAATATCCTGAGTGGGAAGGGATCCACAAGGATCATCGAATCCAACTGCTGGCCCTGCACAGGATGACCCCAACAATCCCACCCTGTGTATGAGAGCATTGTTGAAGTGCTCCTTGAGCTCTGGCAGCCTTGGGGACGTGGCCACTGCCATGAACAGCCTGTTCCTGTTCTGCCCACCTCTCAAGGGAAGAACTTTTTCCTGATATCCAACCTAAACCTCCCAACACAGTTCCAGCTGTTCCCTTGGGTCCTATTGCTGGTCGCTAGATAGAAGAAATCGGTGCCTGCCCCAATGAGCATCTCCTGCCCTGAGCATCTCCTCCTTTCCCCAGACTGCAGGGCAGGTAGAGGAGGGAGCATAGATGGGCATTTGGCTGAGGCACTGGCCCCAGCAGCTTCAGGCAATTCCCACGTGCCAGCACTGTAAAGAACCTGGGATGCTCATGGTGTGCCTGGGCCCATCATGGGGCCAGTGCAGCCTCTTCCTATCATGCACAGTCCAGCCCACACAGGACCAATCTGCCCACTGTGTGCCTCCAAACAGCTTCTCCTCCTTTAACTCATGGCCCAGACCACCTCTAGCCCTCTGTGGGGACATGGCAGCAACACCTCAACCTTGCCTGGACATCACCACACAGCCCTGACCACAGGACTGTTCCCTAAAGCTGCACCTGAGCAACATGGGGATGCCAAAATCTCTGCCTGAAGCAGAGCAAAGGTCCTGGGTCCACCCAGGGGAAAAGCCTGAGCAAAGTGCAGCAGAGGTTGTCCTTGGCAGTGTTTGCAGTGAACACAGGCTGTGCCCCATCACCACGTGGCATTGGGGCCCCCCTCATGCCCTCTGGAACAGCTCCATGACAGCGGGGTATCCCTCAGCACCCCTTCCCAGACCAGCTCTGTGCTGGTGGGGCATTGCTCAAGCCCCCACCCTAACTCAGCAAAGGGCTCTCATTAACAGAATATAATGTGCACTGCATATAATTGATGATCATCCTGCAGCCATTGATTGTCTGTCTCCTGTAATTCTGCTTTACTCCTGTTAAGGGGCTGTAGTTTTTCCCCACAGAGTCCAGCCCAGGCAGTAAAGGCTGAGCCGTGACCCTCTCTGTCTGCCCACTCCTACACCTCTATCCCTGTGCCATCCGTGCCAGCAGGCCACGGGCAAGGCTCTCCAACATCAGGGCTAAATCAGGCTGCCCATTGCACAAGGGCGTTTCGCCGGTGCCAGGGCACAAACCCAGACACACCCCCATCCCACAGGCAGCCCAAGGTGGAAGAAGTGAAAGGGGAAGGCTTCCCCGCAGGCCAGGAGCTCCTCCTACAGGTTCCTCCTGCTCCTCAGCTGCAAGCAGGGTGGCTTGAGTGATACTGGAGGAAGCTGCAGCCATGGCTCATCTCAAAACCTTTGTGGGAATCAGGATGGGTACTGCACGGCTGTGGTCATCCCCATATACCCACCTGCAGCAGGAAGGTGGCAGCTAGCAGCAGCAAGGTGAGTAGCATTGATCACCCTGCCATTTCTTGGCAGTGTTCAAGGCCAGGCTGATGGGGCTTGGAGCAACCTGGTCTAGTAGAAAATGTCCATGCCCATGTAATGGAGTGGAATGAGATGAGCTTTAAGGTCCCTTCCAACCCACATCATTCCACGAGTCTGTAATTCTCTCTGCCCCTGTCCCAGCCAGGGCAGACAGGCACAGCCAGAGACAGTGCTGGCCATGGGAGCGACAGACCTTTCCCAGCAGCTGCCCGGCCCAGCCCCACAGCAGCGGCTGGGAACAGCAGCATTTGTTTGCAGAGCAGCAGCCCAGAGTGCCTGGCCAGAGCCGCACACTCAGCATAACCCAAATCTCCCAAAAGAACTGAATAAAGTCCCGGGGCAGAGCAGGAGCAGGCAGGGACCCAGATCCCCTCCTCATGCTTGTCACATGAATGAGCTCTGCAGCCGGGCTCCCCTCACCCCAGGAAGGGGATTGTGCTGCGTTGTGGGGAGGATTAGGCTATTTCAGGATGTTGGGAATGTCTGTAGGGCTGCCTGGCCTCTCGTACTACCACAGGTACCATGGCCCCACAGACCAGGGAAAATGGGGTTGGGGTGCATTTGGGCAGCCCCCAGGGGGGCGATGGAGGATGGCCCAACACCACAGCAGAGGCAGCAGCAGCTTCCCAGCCCATAACCACTGCATCCAGAGAGCTCACCGGTGAACTGCCCCCCAATTCCCTAACAGAGAGAAGGAAGGAAAGGAGGGAGGGCAGCTGGGGTCTGCCTGTCTCAGCCCAGCTCCCACCATCAACAGGTCTGGCTGCCAGCAGCCAGCAACTGGAACAGCCCCTGCTCCTCTAGGAGCCCCCAAAACCCCCAAGCAGCTGCTGAGCATTTCTGGCCAGCAACTTCAGATGTTTGGGAAAACAAACTGCAGGGGAGCTAGCTCCCAAGTATTTCCTCAATTCTGCCTGCTATGAAGAGAATTTTATTTTTCTATCCTGGAGGAAGGAAGGCAACATGGCCAGGTGCATAGAGGAAACCTGTGGAAGAATGGGGGGAATCTGGCCAGCAATACTCCCACTACCCACAGCTCCTGGCCTGTGGAGCAGGGAAGCACACATGTCCCCGTGGATGTACTGTAGGCCTTTGCTAAAGGACCACATCCAGCCGATCTCTCTTTCCTCCAGTTAGGCAGTGCAATGGGTTCAGCCTGCAGGTCATCCCTGGAACAGAAGGGCTGGTTTGAGCATCCACTGCCCACTCATTCATCACCATGAGTAAAGCCAGGGCTCCCACCTGCTTTTGGAGCCCTGAGCCTGATTTTAGCTCCTGTTTTACAGGTAGATGTAGCAGTGAGGCTCTGCGAGCCCAGGTCATGTACTTCATAGCACTGCAGATAACTTTGCTTGCAGAAATAACATGACTAAATATAGTTCTGCTGCTCCTGAGAGCTGAGCTAGGAGCAGGCACAGGGACAGCCCCTGCCAAGTGGGAGAGGCTGGCCCAGGGCAGAGTCCGTGCCCTGGAGGGGTGCCATGCCCGCCATAGCAAGGACAGTGCTCTACCACAATCAGGGCACCTAACAGTTAATAGCCTAATACAAGCCAAGAGTAAGTTTCTCCTCCCAATCCAGCAGACACCTTCTTCCTCTCTCACCTGCATTTCGACAGCATTGGATCATAGGAACAAGTCCCACAGGAGACCCTGGAGCAAGGACAGGACTGACGCCCAGCTCCAGATGGGGCATGGAGGTCATCAGTAGAGAACAACCAGGATTTAAAGTGCTCCCAGCCAGCCACATCCAAGCAGCAGGAAATTAAATATTTTAAACACTTTTTACCTTAGAAGCAGGGTTGGCTTCCTGCCCTAGCTGTGTGAGCCTCTCCCAGCAGCGCTGGCTACAGGAACACCCATGTCAGATGTGGACATAGCCCAGACAGGACCCCCAATGCCCACAACTGTAGGGACCAGCAGAGAAGGGCTGAACGCATCCTGCATTGCAGGGGACAGATGCTCTTCTCAACAGGCATCACCAATGCTTGCTCTGGCAGAAAAGCCCAGGCCCTCCTGCAGCCCTGAGTCCCACCACAGACTATCCCACACAGAGAAGCGACCTTGTCTCTATCCACAAAAGCTTGGGTAACAGGGGCAGTTTCCCAAGGGTTGATTATTGTGATGTGAGCCCATCTCTGTGGCCCACCAGACACCCCAGCTATGAAAATACAATTACCTGGCTTTACAGTATCAGAGCTCAGTAACTGTACAACATCCCCTTGTACAAAATACTCCCCGGCTTTATAATCTACAGTATTAAAAAACCCCAACAATTCAGGCTGATTTATGAGGTATTTAGACCAAAAAAAAAGGCAGAAGAGGCCTTGCAGAAAAGGGAGAGCAAGGAGAGCAGTTGCAATGCAGGCCCTGAAGCTGCCACAGATCCAGGGACTCTAGAACAACGCCCTCAAGACCACCTTCATTTAACATCTCATTTAGTTTCAGCCCCATACAGGTGTGGTTCCACTCAGCTCAGAAGGAAACAGCAAGAGCATCTGCACATCATTCAGGCTTTTAACTGCATGTCCCTTCCTCTCACAATCAAGGGAGTTCTCAAGGGTTTTTACAGGTTTCTAAAACCAGAGGGCATGAGGGCACTATGCTGTAGCCATCCCAACTGCTAACCAAAGCAGCTTCCAGCTGAAAAGGAGCATCTCACCTTCTCAGTATGTGTCCATCTTCCACAGGGTGCTGGAACAGCAGCCAGGCCCTGTCACAGCCCTACTCACCCTCTCCCCAAAACTGACCCTACATCTATGTGATGTGGCACATAGAAATTGCACTTCTAAGAAAGAAATTCAACATTTGATGTGTATATTGTAAAAAAACAAGTTTATTTGAAAAAACTCAGCCTCTTAACATGAATTCTGATCAACATTTACTAGAACTTGAGAGCCATTAACCTGCTCCACATACGTTGAGATATTTTCCAACACTAAAAAATAAAAAATAAATACGTACAAATTCTTTCCTCCCCCTTACGTGTCCTAGATGTGAGAGGTTCAGCATCCATCGCCTTAAGATCTCAGTTGAACAGAAGCAAGTAAAAGAGGTTTCTCTAACAGATAAAAGAGCAAAAGCAGAAAGTCTCAGGGATGTACCATCTCCACCCACCTCATCACTCTGCCCAAGGTAAGGCACCCAAAAACACTTGGCTGGATGGGATGCTCTGGTGGAAACCCACCCCAAGGGCAGGATGGGGCAGCACAGCCAACGAAGTGTCAATGCCAGCACCACAACCTGAGCCCATTTCACATCCCCCAGCACTGGGCTGAGAAGAGGCACTATTGAGGCAGAGTGGGGAGGCAGGGGGACCCCAACACTCCCCAAGGAAGGCTTGGGCAAGCAGGGCTGCCACAGCCCTGGAGTGGGTGATGCTGCCCAACAAGAACTGAAGCCATCGTCCTTCAACCTGAATATCCCATGAGAGAACAGCTACAAAACCAGGGATTTTTAAAGAACTACAGTAGCTAAAGTGTTTTCAAAACATACCTAAAAGACCACCTAGAGAGCCAGGAGGCACTAGGCACAGGGTTTGAGGAGCACCTCGCCCCATGCCTGCATGTCCCCTGCAGAGGGCCTGCAGTAAGAAGCGTGTGAAGCAGTATTCATCCAGGGCTGGCCCTGAAGCCCATCATGCTTCAACAAATCCAGTATCCTGCTTTTTATGGCTTTTTAACAACAGAACTCCCCAAAACACACACATATCCCCCCACCCCCAAAACCCAAGCAGAATACAGAGCTAAAGCACAGTTTAGAGTTAAGGCTCATTCAGATTCAGCTAGATATGGAGACTGTAAGGCACATATTAGTACATTCATGTTACTGTTAAAAAGCCAGACTATAAAAGCCCCCCTGCCCCTGGACACACGAGGATACTGCATGTGTAGTCCTGTTACCTTTGTTTAACACAGATGGAAAGACAATTCAGAGCCTGTTTAAAAATGAACACCCGGTTTAAACACTTCTTACGGCCACCCAGCGCCAGCAGAGCTCTGCCCCAGCCGCCACGCCAGGGCAGCAGCGCTTCCCCGACACTCCGGGATTGAGACCGGTCCCTCACATGCGGCTCTCCTCCTCTTTGACACCATCCTCCACGTTCTTCTGAGGTGAGGGGGCCACATCATTGTTTGCCTCTTTCTGCTTCTCAGCTTCATCAACATTGGTCTCTTCCTCCTTCCCTTCATTCTTCGCTTTCTCCTCCGCCTTCTGCTCCTTTGCCACCAGGCGATAGTTGATGCCCATCCCAATGAAGAGGTAGATCCCAGCGATGATCAGGACAACCCCGCAGGCCCAGTATGTGTACTTGTAGTCACCATACATATCATTGAGCTTCCCTAAGAGATAATAGAAGGGACAGTTTAGCAAGATGCCCCCAGAGCAGCTCCAGGTCATGGAGATGCTCCCAAAAGCAGCCCAAGCCCATCACCCTCACATTCAGGCAAGGACCTGTCCCACATTGCTTTATTCCCTGCTCCCCCCACCCTGTGCCAGGGGTTCAGATCCCACTTCCTTGGCCATTTTTCAGATGCTGGGGTGGTCTCCTGACCATTGCCCCAGTGCCAAGGGCTGCCCATGGCTCAAGGGAACCCACCATCACTCAGCAAGTCCAGGCAGGACAGCCAGAGTCAAAGAATCATAGAATCATTAAGGTTGGGAAAGACCTTTAAGATCATCAAGTTCAATCACCAACCCAGCATCACCTCATTAAAACCATGTCCTCTCAAGTGAGTTCTCTGGGCATAGCACATCCTACCTAGCATAGGGGGTCCCAGAAGTACAGGGCAGCACTCCACGATGGTCACCAGGCCAACAGCACTGGAGAACCGCTGAGCTCCCACGAGGTCCATCAGGGTCTCAAACAGGATCGAGCTCAGCCAGCCAAAGGCAAAACCAAAGAAGCCAGCATAAATGCAGAAGCCAGCATAGCTGGTGGACATGGGGACCAAGAGGTGGCAAACCCCATTGTAAATAATAGAGATGGCAAAGAAATACTGGATGCGGGGTCTGATCCACTTGGTGTTTGCCACCAATCCCATGGAAGGTCTGGCCACCATGTCCACAAAGGCCAGTATGGAGAGCAGGAAGGCTGCAGAGTCACTAGCAATCTTCTTGCTCTTTGCGTAATTGCTGAGGAAGACCAAGGGAGCGAACAACCCAAAGAACATGATTACATTGCCTGACAGATAGAGCAGGAAGCCCCTGTGTGTGAATAGAGACAGGTCCAAGAATTTGTTGATTGTCTGGAATAATGAGGTCTTCTCTTTCTTGGCCTTTCCATCAATGAGGTCTGTGCTGGTGTCACCATCATCCTTTTTCCGTGCCTTCCCAGCCTCCTGCTGCACTTCCTTACTGGCCTCTTTCTTCAGCTGATCCGGCTTGGGACCTATGGGCCGCATCAGGGACCCAGCCACGCAGCAGTTGAGCAGGAGGCCACCCAGGATGAGGAAGCTGCCACGCCAGCCAAATATGCCAAAGAAGAGCTGGTTGACAGGTGCCAGAGTAGAGAGGAAGACGGGGCTGCCCGCCATCGCCAGCCCATTGGCCAGTGGACGCTTCTTAAAGAAGTACTTGCCGATCATGGTTAAGGCAGGGTTCAGGTTGAAGGCAAGTCCAAGGCCTGCAGGAGAAAGATAAGGGGCTGAGAAGGGCTGGTGGGACAAGCAGGGTTTTTTGCTTCTGGGGAGTTCACAGCTCCATTTACATCTTAGAATCATGGAATCATTTAGGTTGGAAAAGCCCTCTAAGAGCATGGAGTCCAACCATTGCCCCCAGTGCTGCCAGGTCCACCATTAACCCATGTACCCACGTGTGACATCTACATGCTTTCTGAACACTTCAGGGATAGTGACTCTACCAGTGCCCCAGACAGTCCACTCCAACACCTGACTCACCCACTTCCCAGCTGCAGGAGCAGGAGTCAGCCCCTGCTGCCAGCTAAAGATGAGGCACCCAGGTGGTGACAAGAATCAGAATTTATGCAAATTCAGACATCAACTAATAATTACTAGGTTGAAGTTGCTCTTTTCACTGCCCCACTAGGGCAGAGCTACCACTTACCCCCAATGACCCCAACACAGAAGTAGAGCTCCTCCACCGTGTTGCAGAAGGAGGCTGCAATCAGCCCACAGCCGGAGAGGCAGCCGCCTGCGATCATGATGGGCCGGCTGCCATACTTGTTCACCAGGATGCTGCTGATGGGACCTGGGCAAACAAAGGAAATGCATCCAGAGAGAAGTGATCTTGGCATGAGAGATTAAACACACACATGCAAGCACACTGCAGCTTTACTGCCAGAGGATTCCAGCTTTCATACAGTGTTGCTTCTCCCAGTGAAGGAATTGGGATAAGTGGAAAGGGCAGGAGGTTCAGAGGCAGGTGGAGATAAGAGAATCACAAAATGGCTTGGGCTGGAAGGGACCTTAAAGATGATTTTGTTCCAACTTCCTGCCATGGGCAGGAACACTTTCTGCTAGAACAGGTTGCTGCAAGCCCCATCTAACCCAGTCTTGAACATTTCCAGGGATGAGGCAGACACAGCTTCTCTAGCCTTCTCTGTGCCAGGGCCTCATCACACCTCAGGGAAGAATTTCTTCCTAAATATCTAATCTAAACCAACCATAAGAGAGAAAGAATTGTTGAAGCACAGAAATCTTTGACTTCTCTGAGCAAGCTGCCTTCTGTGGGCTCAAATAGGAGCTGCCTGGCCACCAGCTGCCTTCAGAGACAGGCTGAAGCCACCTGCCCCATGCTGTGCTGTGGGCCCCACCCTACTTGTGACCACCCACCCACCATAGGCTGGAATCTCAGCCACAAAGCAATTGCTCATCTCCCGCCAGAGGTTTCTAATCAAGACCAGACAAAGCTGTGAGAAAACACCTTCTCTGGGTGCAGGTGAAGTTCCCCAGGGCAGAAGCAGCACTGCCTCAGGAAAAGGGGTGCTTCTGTTTTCACAGCTACTCCTAAGGCAGGCAGGGTCCAATTGCCCTTTTAAGTGGTTCACTATCAGGAGCTTTAATCCAAAGCAAACAGTGATTAGACACTGCCAAGCATGCTCTACAGACACTAAAATGTATTTAAATACGCTGAATGAACAGCCATTGAATATTAACAGACCTTGCTTTGCCATTAACAGACAGGGAGGTTGTCAACATGTTATTCATGGGTCCTCGGATGGTACTTGACCTTTTTGCCCAGTTTAAACAAAGCCTGGAGCAGGTTACAGAAGCCTCGGTGCTGCAGAGGTTGCCCCTGTCCCACAGCATTCTGCTCTCTGCTACCAGAGGCTCCAATGCAATGCCACCAGGAATGGGCCATGGCCCTGGTCCTGTGAGAGGCAGCAGCAGCACCTAGGAGCTGCCAGATCACAAGTCCCAAGGAGCACTCAGCACTTTGCAAAACCTGGACCTTGAACTCAGCAAATGTGATGCCCCTGAACAGAGTCTAAAGGCAGCCACAGTCTTTCCTCCGGGAAGTCCACCTGGAAACAGCATGCTCCAAAGGGCAATCAGCAGGAAGCCACCCAGCTGGGCAGTGCCAGGTACTCTAGGGGCAATTCCCCCACACTCCCCCTTTCTTTTTTTTTTTAAAAAAAGAAAGTAATTCACATCCACTCCTATTTTCTAGATTCACAGGAAGCCTTTTTGAGTAAACATACTCAATCTAACTTGATTGCTCAAGCTGCCAAAAATGTGTAAGTAATGGAATCCAACCCCAACATGAGCTGACAAGGGGCATTTGACACCACAACATCCATGCATCCTGATGGTGACTGCACAGGGCAGCTGTAGGAAAATGTGCTGCTTCCTCACACCTAACCCTGCCCAGGACAGGAGCTGCCTCAGCTCTGTGAGATTCCATCAGCCCAGAACATTCCTCCAGAGGATGAAATACTTTTTCAGCCTCCAAGCAAGCAGATGTCCTAGGAGATAGGCAAAATGGGATGCACACTGGGACTGCTCTGGTGCAATTCAGACTCTGTAAAGGGTTGGATTTCAGGCAGGAATGAGTGGGGCAGCAGCAATTCCTATGGTTCAGCAGTTGGGGGATGAATCATAAAAAAATCCTGAGACAGAAGTGATCATCAAGGATCAAGTCCAACTCCTGGCTCTACACAGGACAACCCCAACAATCCCACCTTCTGCCTGAGAGCATTGTCCAAAATGCTCCTTGAGCTCTGGCAGCCTTGGGGCTGTGACCTCTGCTCTGAGAAGCCTGTTCAGTACCTGACCACCTTCTGGGAGAAAAAAAATGCACCCAGGTAGATCTGGGGTACTTTCAGCATCCCTGCCACCAGTATATGGGCAAGCAGTTCAAGACCAGCAGCTGCTGGAATTTAGTGACAACAGTTCAGTGGAAGCAGGAAAGACAGTATCAACATGGAGGGAGTGGGACATGGGGACAACCACAACTCCTGTAACTGGAGGAGGGAGCTCTTACCCCTGCTGCCAGGCAGCTCCAGACAGTGCCCCCAGAAGAACCAGCTCTGAGCTATTGGGAGAGGAGGCATGGCCCAGATTGGGTCTCATTAAGGCAGTTACATGGTTTACAAGCTTGTTACAACATTGGAGCAGGGAAATCTGCTGGTCGCTTCGCTAGCTGAGCTAGGACAAAGCAGAGCCTGTTCCCCGCAAAGGAAAAGCCTCGTGCTCAGCCGGGAGCTGACGTCAGCTCCTTTGGATGCACAAATCCAACAAGGCTGCAGGCAACTTGCCAGCTGGGGACTGGCAGCAGGGACAAGCTCCCATTTGCCTCTGAAGTGGCCACAACAGCAGGCTCACAGTGTTTCTTTCAGCAACACTGTGTTTGCAGGCACATACAAGACCCCAGGGTCTGGAGACCAGGAACACTTCGCACACTTCTCACCCATTAAAAACATGCATAAAGTACTCACCTTGGGAATTAAAAGCCTTCAAAAGGCAGCTTCTAAAGGACAGGGGAGGGAGGGAGGGCAGCTGTTTTAGTTTAGGTGGATTTGCCTTATTCTGCTCATGTCTGTACCTCCAGTGCACACTGCCATCCTCAAACAGCACAAGCTGCCTGCAGCACTACTTGGCACCAGCAAGCAGTAACATGTGGCACGAGGCTGACAAGAAACTGGGGACAGATCCCTAGATAAACCCACTATTCCCTGAATTGAAAAAAAACCCCAAAATTTAAAAATCAATGTCTTATCTGAAAGAAAGTGCCGCTGAGAGCAGGGCTCCCACAAGTGGCACAGCTGCTCCCTGGCCTTCAAGAGGGTGCTGGGAGCAGACACAGCACCTGCAGCCCTCTGTAACAAGGGCAAGGGCAGAATTACACAAGTTGTAATTCCCCGGAAAGATTTTTCAGCTTTGCAGAGGAGGACAGATTAACCCAGTTTTTGCATTCTGGGTATTAAATTGAACTTTTTGAGCAACTCCTTTAAGAAAACTCATTAAGGGAGGTTTTGTTCTCATATAAGGAGAGAATTTCAAGTTTTAGCAAAATTTTGGTCGATGTCACTACAGCCAGGTGGGAATCACCAGCCCCCAAAGCAGGAGAGCAGCATCTTGTGCTGATGCAGGAGCATATGTACCACTGCCTCCAGCCCACTTACCTCCTGCATACATAACAGCCAGCATGATGGAGGAGATCCAGGAGACTTTGCTGCTGGACGCATTGAAGATGACCTCAATCTCTTTGAAGAACACTGTGATAGATTTGGGGAAGGCATAGGAGAAGCCAATGGAGATGAAGGCTCCGATGACCACAGCCCAACCCCATCCTCCTTCAGGAGGAGTGTATCCTACAGGGCCTCCGATGGCCGGTGGCATCTTGAATCAAGTTGGTGATGACTCGCTTGGAGATCAAAGATCTGCAAAGGACAAAGTGTTGTCTCAGCTGAAAGCAGAATCCCTGTTCCTGGCATACAACTGCATGGCTGAAGCTTTATTTGCAAGGCTGGCACTGCACCAGTGCCCCCACCACCATGAGGAAAGTTGATCCGTGAGGTGAGAGCACATCAGGATCACCAGCCCAGTAGGCCACCCCAAAGCACACGCTCAGATTGCAGCTGGCCTTTAAGAGCCCCAGTCAGCACACATTTGTAAGCGACAAATTTAAGATGCGACACCCTGAACTAAGCTGGAAAGGGCAGGCAGTGTCTCTGACAGCAGCCAGGGCCCATCTACATAGGCAGAGCTCCCACAGCATCTTCAGGAGCGTAACCCCAGCACTGCAAAATCCCAGGAAGCCCCAGGCCACCTAGAGCAGGAGCTGCATACCACATTTATCAAATAAAAACAAACTGAGGGGCAGTAAGTCCCCATGCATGAACCAAACAGGACACCCCTATTTCTGCTGAAGAAGGGCAGCTGGGTGTCACAGCATATCCACCGTCCCTAAAGGTCAGGGGCTGTGGCTAAACTTAGCCTGAGCAGTGACTAAGGAAGGCTCCCATATGCCACCAGGGAAGGGGGAGGTGGATCCACACAGAGTAGTCCCAGCAGAGCCTGGTTCTCCTGTGATTCGGTACATCCTGACCCAACTGCATCCAAACCCTCCTCCTTGATCAAAACGGCTGAGAGATTTCACAAAGCACTCAAGTATAAAAACAATTCACCTAAAGAGCTCAAAACCAGAAGTGACTAGAAAACAAAATAAACAGGAAAATGTCATTCAAAGTTGCTGCAGTATGGAATCCTGCCAGAGAGGCTGACTGGGAGTGATCCAGAGGGCGTAGGGTCAGGATGCTCATGCATGGGCCCATGCTGCAGCAGAACTATATCACACTCCAGAGCTGCTGTTATTCCAAATGAAGGCTGGTCCAGGCAGCAGAGAGCAGCACAAGGCATCGCAGCAAGGAACCTTAACAAGGGCATCTGCTCACAAACAAAGGTCACAACATACAAAGCAACAGCAATCACTACCAGCTCCAGAAATCCTGTGCACTCCCAGGGATTTCAGAAGGCATTTTCTGATGGGCTGCGGCCCTCCCCAGCCTCACAGCCAGAGACACCCCCACCTCACCCACCCATATTAAGCGGGACCACACAAGGCTCAGGTTTGCACTCGAGGAAAAGCCACTTACGAGCAGGAGAGCCTTTTCCAGAGCTCCTGAGGCCATACCAGGCAGAGTGACAACTTCAAAGCAGTGTTGTGCTGGCTCAGAGAGGTACAGCCTCCTATTTATAGCCTGTATCCGCCCCAGCTCACAGCGATTACCATCTCATCCGTGGCTGCTCACATGCCAGCATCTACCTGGCACATCCCTATGGCACACGCTACAGGACTACGGGCTCCTGCCTTTTCACTCACTCTGTGTCACCTGGTGCACATCCAAGGCCGGGATCCCAGTGTCCTGGTCGAAGCACAGCTGGTGATCCAGAGTCATGGGGAGATCCTGCTCCTTCCTACCTGGCACTGGAGGTACTGGCAGCAGTTATCTGATACAGCACCAGGTTTGCCAGAGCCACCTGACACCTGGCCGTGGTGATGCCTACCAGGTGATGCCTCAGACCCACACGGGCCAAGAGGAAGGCACAGGAGGTCGGTCTCTGTAAGCTAAGACTGGTTTAGTGTGACCCAGACAATGGTTTTTCCCTGGCAGGGTATTTTCCTGCATCCTGGCCAGTGCAACACATGACCATCACGAGCAGCTCCAAGCCACCCACTAGTCCAACAAAGGAATCATTGACAAGACGCTGCCCCTGGCACGTCCACAGCTGAACTATGCCCAGGAGCCAGAGCCTCTTTCTTCTGATTTCCCCTCTGGGACTCACCAACACAAGCCCCCATCTATGGCAGACCCCTGGGCCAACACACATCTGTGGACACCCACCTAGGACCAGCAGCCATTGAGGGAACTGCCAGGCTCCACAGAGATTCCCAATGTAGTCCAGTCTCTTGGAACACAGAGCAGCACACCCACCCACCATGAGCACTGGGAATTGCTGAACATGCCCTCCCCACACAAGCTGCACATTGGAGTTTCCACCACCTCTTGCTTTGAGTCACACTGAGCTTTCACAGCCTTCAGTGAACCCTAAAGCATCATGCAACCACAATGATTTATCCAATACATTTTTGAAAGCTGAAACTACCAGGTGTTGGCTATAAAAGCTCCCAGCAAGGAATATAATCTACTTATGAGCACTAATTAAAACTACAGGCAATAAAAGCCATCCAAAGCAAAGGCTGAGGGGGTTCTGATGAGGTGTTGGGGATTTTTTCCTCTTGTTTCTGAGACTATACACTGGTTTAATTCTTCCAAGAGAAGGAGCTCCCAAGGAGCTCAACTGCTTCAAAATGACTGTGGCTTGGTTCATTTATTTTTTCTTCCCCTACAAGCAGCAATCCTCCTCCTGTGGGTGCTGAGGTGGCATCTCTCTGTAAAATTAAAGGCTCCTGGCAGGTTAGACATGACCTCTCTTGCATTGCTGAGGCACAGTGAAAAAATTTGGGCTGAACAAGGTTTTAAGACCAAAGATTCCCAAAGTCTGACACTAGAGAGTTTATACGAGGAGTTCTGCATGCCACAACACTTTTCCCTGACTCACTGAAAATCCTTATTAAGAAAGACCAGTTTTAGAAAGCTCATCCTTCAATCACATTAGGTTTCTTGACTATTTACTCCTTACCCCAACACACAGGTAGTTTCAAACGAGCAAGGAAAAAAAATAAAGTGCATGTTAAGGTAGCCAGCCTAACTGGAAAGACTGTCTCCCTTTTGCAAAAAGGGAAATTAAAAAAAAAAACAAAACAACCAGAACACATAGTTATGACATTGTCAGCTCTGTGAAATTCTTCAGTTTTGGAAGAGCTGCAACATGTGATTAGAAATGAAATTCACAGCTGCCAGGCAACCAGCTACAGTTTGCCCTATTAGGAAATAAAATAACCATATTTGCAGTAATTAAGACTGATGAGACCAAGTAATGACTGTGAGTATCACAACTGCTCCCTATAAAAGTCCTGACTAATCTGCAGGAATGGGTAGCCTACAGCCACCCTCCTCTGCACAGCAATAGTGAGAGCAGGAATTGAGGCAATGATGACAGTATCACCTCAAAACAAATCCCCCAGGAGACTGAAGCCTTGCCATCTCCCAGGTCCCACCCACAAGCAGTTATGTTTTCTCCAAAGGGGCGCAGAACAGTATGATTTCAAGTCTTTTAGTTACATAATGCAGTAAATTGCTGCGCTTTTGAAAGCTCAGATTGGCAGGACTCCAGCACAGAAAGACAGAGGCTCACATTTATAAAGCGCTGCAAATGCCCCTAAGTATTTCTGGGGGAAAGCCTTTATTGAAGTGGCTCACACTGCTCCTTTTTGGGGTCAGAGGAAGAGGGACATTCCTTCACCCAAGCAGAGGCCCTGCCCAGGCACAACACACCTCTGCCTCTACTCACATATCCCGCCAGCTCAAGGCTTCCCTATGCAGGGCATACACTCAGCTGCATCTGCTGCCCTATGAGCTCACAAAGCCTTTCCCCTGGAGCAGGACAGGCAGGGAGCCTCAGCTCTTGCTCCCATGGAGCATGGCAGGCAGAGAGCCCCGTATCTTTCTCCCACAACTCATCATCAACTTAGTGCCCACACAGGCTTGTGCTGCTGCCAGCAGAGGTTCACTGGCATCTTAGCAGGTGAAATCCACAGTAGTTCATCCCAGCCCTGCTGTCTTTGCTTCCTGCTTGCTGCTCCTCCTGTGCTCCCCCAGCTTCTAAGATGGACACAGGATTGTTCAGAGCAGGATCTCTACAGCAAAAAGATGTCCAGGGAGGTCCCAGCTATCCAACGGCCATTTGGGCACCTTGTACCTTTGTCAGCTGGACCCAGCCTTTGGCCTGGGAATGTCAACACTGGAACACCTAGGCCAGGCAGGACGGGCACAAAGCTGTCCCTTGCTATCACCACAGATCACACTCCCCAAGGGAGCTCTTCCCTCAAGCCCCCAGTAGAAAGGGGATGCTGTTACCAGGAGCCCGTTCCCATCACCCCAACCCAAAGAATTAGCCAAAGGATAAGCCACATCTACCCCTCCCAGCTCACCACAAGAGGCTCTTCCAGTGCTCAGCACAGGGCCATAAACATCCATGGGACATTTACCCAACCTGGGGAGCTGGCTGGCTCCAATCCCTGAAACTAAATTGAGATCTCTTGCTGGGGAAATGAGGGGGCTGGCAATCACCAGCTGTTCACAGCCAATAACACTCTATAGCTTCAAATTCGGCTTTTTTCTGGCCTGAAGTAAGATGAAATAGAGATTGTTGGGAGTCAAGACACCACTTTCACCAGTTTTAAGCTGGTTTAGAGCATTATGCACAGAACTGTAATTCCAGAGGGCACCCACAGCCCGGGTTTAACCTGGCCGCACATGGCCTACGTGACTCCCCAGCGCTTCCAAGGGCTCTGCACCACGACAATAGTCAATTGAGGCCCTGCTCAGCCTCAGCCTTTGCTGCCAGGGTGAGCCAAGGTCAGCAGCACAGGCAGGGCTCACTCAAGGCCAGCAGCCCGCACAGGCAAGCTCAAGGTTTTGGCCAGAAGCAGCCCAGCCCACTCAGTGCCTCTTCCCATCAGGGATGGCCAACACACTCCCAGACATGCCCCGGTCTGCCGGCCCGGTTTGCCAGCACCAGCGTGCAGACAGACTGACGCCATGGGGCACAGCACTGCCAGCACGAGCCTCAGCCCGCAAAGGCACAGATCATCCTGCTCACCCCAGCAGGCACGACCGCGGACTTTCCCTGACATGAACAATTGGTCTCTCTGGTAGACACAGACCCCCAAAACACTCCCAACATGGCATAGGGCATGAAAGGCTGCAAGCTGCCCTGCAAAGTGAGATGTTGGGCTAGTTTGTTGGCAGCTTTGGGGGAAGCCAAACAACCAGAGACATGAGCAGCTATTTCTGTCCACCAGATAAGCTCCCATCTGGGGCTGCTGTGCCTGGTTGCTAACATCAGCAATGCTCAGTAAGGACCATGCATCTTACTGGCGTGAGAAAACATCAAGTCAAGCTTAAGCAAGTCCAAGGGAGAAAGCCTGGCTTATTTCTACACCAGAGCCTTGCTGTGGTCATGGCTCTTCTAGAGCCCTCAAACCCAAAACCCTGTAGCCAGAGGGGTTTGCAGACCAGTTACAAGAATGTTATGTGAAGGAAGCAGCTCTTGCATGCCTGGGCTCACATCAGCTCCAGCCCCTCTATAACTGTCCCCCAAATCCCTAGTGAAAGGGATTCTCACAGCACCAGCTGCTAGCCAAGCCCCTGCCCCAGGAGGAGACAGGGAGTGCTCAAGCCTCTGTACAGGGTTTCCCAGTCACACTCTGAGCACAAGCCATGCTCTGCCAGGACACAGAGTTGATCCTCCCCGCATCAGCAGTGCTCAGGAACGCTCCCAGGACACCCTGTGCCCGCCCGGAAATCCTCAGAATGAGAAAAATGTAGAATGGAATAGCATCGGCATTCTTTCATTGGAGACCCGCAATGCCAGCCAGAGACAGCTCCGGGTGTCTTGGCAAAGCAGGGGGCTGCAAAATCACAAAAAGTCACAGCGGTCACCATCAAACAGAACTGGCTGTCCCTTCCCTAAGAGCAGGACTCTGACTTTTGATCCCAACCACTGCCACATTATTGTTACCTACCTTCGAGCCCTCAAACCACAGATGAGTAAGCACCAGGATGGAGGTGGGACATGCACACCAAGGACCTAAAAGCACAAGGATAGAGGTGGGAGAGGAGGTCACACCAAGGACCCAGGAGTACACAGATGGAAGTGGGACAGTCACAGCGAGGACCCAGGCTGCACTGGGATGAAGGCAGGAGAGGAGGTCAAACCAAGGGCCCAGTAGCACTCCGGTGATTGTGGTTTCAGTAATTAACTACAGCCCCACGTAGATTTTCCTTGGCTACAGAGCAACTACTCTGCAGCAGCTCTAAGGACACAGTGAGTCATACCGATACCACTGGTAAGAGGCTACCACTTTAAAAGTCTGTTATAGACTGATTCCAGAGAAGGAAATGGGAAAAGCCATTAAAGTGCAACAGTAGATTTACACTACAGGGCTTAATGAGATGCACCTCCCAAGCCTACGTGCGGCTTTTCAAATCCTCATAAAGGAGATATAAAGTGACAGCATGAAAGTCACTGGGTGTTTTCCACCTTAGCTGCCAGATAAATCCAACAGGCCAACTGTGCCAAATACGAGGCAAGAGAAAGCACATGCGACCATCCACGCCTTTTCCAGGCAACACCTTCGGGAAGGGAACAATGTTTCACACCTTCCCGAGGGGCTAGGACAGCCACAGGCACTCCCACCACTTTGGGGCAGGAAGATTTGCCATAAACTAGCAGAACTTGTTTGTAATTAGGAAATCCATCATCCCAGCAGTTCATTTAAGACCAAGAAAATTCCTCCCCAATAAAGGCACTATCAGGAGCTTGGGGAATTTCTTTACACCCAGCACACCGCAGCTGTTCCCTGCCCTGGCCCATTTCTCAGCACTGCTCTCTTCCTTCCCGACATAGCCAAGGAAACTTCAGTGCAGAGAAACGTAGGAGAATCCAACAGTACTAAATTACCTCACTCAGCATGAAAATGGGATGCCTGTGCACCACAAAAAGACTTAAGGCTCACAGAAAGGCACAAAATCAGAATCACTATAGCTGCTTCCTTGTGATGCAACTAAGAAGACCCACCTTCTTCCTCAGAAGAAATTTAAAGCTTTAGAATATGAGTAACCATTGTGAAAAAGGTCCACCATTAAAGGCCAAGGTAAGAGCACTCAAGTCATTTACTGTTTCAGGACACAAATCCCACCTCTCCTGCCACAGATACAATCCACAATTTCCTTCTGATCCCCCTGTTCGAACTCATTCCTTTGCCTGAGTCAACTTTCAAACCCTCTGGCATTGTTCATTTTCATGATACATTTGTGCATCCTTCAGCTGCAGAACCCTCGCCCGACCTGCAACACTCACTCCAGCAGCATGTCTGGAGCCCAGTCCCACTGAGCTCCCCAAGCATCTCACCCTGGGGCCAGCAAACATCTGCCAGAGGCCACCAGGCTTCAACCAGAGTAGGCCCCAGGACCAGAGCTGGTAGGTGCCGGCTCTAGGAGCGTTCTGACAGCCCCTTGCTGCCCAGCGAGTGTAAGCTAGCACCGGCCACCAGTGAACTTCAGCAGCCCCAGCTTTCTGCGGCTGGTCACCGCAACGCCTCGCCGGCTGAATGATTCGCACACCAGAGGGTGGATGCACGCCTCAAACATGTGTGGGGCCATCAAGACCTTACTACCATCTCCTCTCCGAGCAAGGCAGAAACAAGCACTAAAGGCGCCTTTCCTGGAGCCAGAGCACGCAGTCCATCCTGGCATCGCAGCCAGCAGGGGATCACGGTGCTGAAGGACTTGCGTGAATCACGCACCTGAGCGGCCTCGAATGCCCGAGGTTCAACTCTGAGCACCTGCCAAGAGGAATCACCTGAAGGCCGGTATGAGCGGCATGACGATGTAGTGCTCACCCAGGTGCTGAAGGCTGCAGGAGTGCTCCCCATGGGGACGGGGAGTACCCCCGTGCATTCCTATACCCACTCCCGGGACTTGGCTCCCACGCAGCTCCCTGCCTTTATCAAGAGCCAAACACACACAGTGATCACCTCTTCCCTGCGCCCCAGCGTTTATCAAGCACCCGCAAATGGCGCGGAGATCCCCCCCAGGCCCCACAAACACTCCGGGGAAGTGGCCTGAGGGGCTGGGCAGGAGGAACGAGGAACTCCCCGGGACAGGGAACCCCCACCTCGGGGCAACGGGGCTACCCGGGCCCCCCGAGGCCACCACCATTCATCCTCACCGTTCGCCGGGAGAAGGAGGCCGGGGAAACGCCGACCCCAGAGCGCTACTGCTGGTGAGAGAGGGACGAGGGCGGTCGGGGCAAGGTACCGTGGGATCCTCACCACGCGGCCATACCAGAGCGGGAACAAAACATGGCTCCCCCCTCAGTTCGGGGGCGGGAGAGGCCGAAGCGGCGGTTCCAACACAGCCAGAAACGCCGGTGTAGAACCAACCGGCCACCGAACGGACCAGCTGCGCGACCGGCCACGGGGACGGCCCCCCAACCCAAGAACGGCCCAGGACCGTCACCGGCTCCAGGACCGCTCAAGCCGGGCCGGGAGAGGCGACTCCGGGTAGCGCGGAGCCGCCAGAGTACTTGGGGCTCCCAGAGCCGGGGGCCTGGCCCCGAGCCCACCCCACCACGTTCCCTCACCCGCCCGTCCCGTCGCGCCACGTGGGCCGCCCGCACCTACCTGCGGGTGCCGCCGCCGCCGAGTGCGGCCGCCCCCGCCCCCGCCGCTATAAGGGCGGAGGGGCGCGGGGCGGAGCGTGCCCGGCCGAGCTCCGCCCCGCACGCGCCACGCGCCGGGCCCCTCGACCCCTGCCCGCCCCCACGAGCCCCGCGGCTGGCGGGCTGGGCCGGGCCGTGCGCCTCAGCACGTACCGCCCCGACCCTGCGGGCCCCGGCGGCGGCGGGACGGGGCTGGGGGCCGGCTGTGCTGGGAGGCCGCGCCGGATGACACTGCCCGGCGCAGCGGCAGCGCGGGACTTCCCTGAACTTGTCCCACGGAGTGACTCGGCGCAGGAATTCCACTCGCTGGGCAGGAACAGGGGGTCCCCTTGCCCCTCACTGCCGGGACCTCATCCCTCCCGGGGGTCCTGGACACGCTCCCGAGAGTCATGGCCCCACTCGTGAGATTCCTGGCCCTGCTCCCGGGGGGCCCTGACCCCGCTCCCTGGAGCCCTGGTCCCATTCCTGGCATACCTGGCCCTGCCCCAGGTGGTCTGGACCCCTTCAGGTGCAGAACGCTGCACAGTGTCTGTATTAAAACCTGTCAGCACTTAAAAATCCATTAAAATCCATTGCCTGACGATTGTGCTTTTGTGTTCACCGTAACATTTCTTCGTGTCCCCAGCCCTCACTGGCAGCTGTGCTCCCATGAAGGTAAGGACACTGCCAGGGGGGACATTTGTGGTGGATCACAGTTATTTCAGCTGGGCTTGTGCCCAGGGTTGTGAAGGAGCTGGATGCCCTCACCATTTCACTCACAGTTTGGTTCTGCAAGGTGAAACAGTCCCGAGCTCTGTGTGCCGAACGCCTCGGTGTGTGGGAGAGGCCCTTGCTGGTAGCATGTTCCCATCCCAAGCAGAGCTCCTTATCTCTAGATGCAAACCAGCCTGTGGCAGCCGTGCATCCCATGTTCTTCACTCCCTACATGTCACAAGTCCTGCGCAAAGGGACTGTTACCTGGGAGTGTTTTTCTCTGGCTGCTGTCTCCCAAAGCGTAATGATGCTACTTGACTTCTGGGTCGCATGTCTAATGCTGTATTTTTTTTTACAGCCAAAGGAAGAGTAGTTAGTTCAACTGTGAGTCAAGGAAGGAAAAGAAGGGAATAAACAGTGGCACTCCACAGATGGAGACAGAGCAGCTGTGAGGAGGTGGAATGCTTCCATATCAAAGGAACCACTGCTTCTCCATCAGAGCAAGTATGGTAATGGGTATACTCTGAGCGTGTTGAGGCATTGAATGGACCAGGTGCACTCAATAAAAGGCCAGGGACTACAACCAACTCTTTCACCCACTTCTGAGGTGAGACACCATAACCCAAAGAGTGAGTGGGTGGGAGGACCTCTTGATCCATCTGTTCCTGTGTGACTGAGCAGGGAGAGGCCTGCATTCTGTTTTGCTTAGACAACAAGATAAATAACAATTGAAAGGGGCAATTTTGGATCAAACTCGAAGTGACACTTGGCTCTGCTGTTAAGATCCTACCTAGGCTAAAGTGCTCTGCTCCACTGAGGACGAACAAGTGGAAGTGCTGTGGAGAATCCTAGGTGGGACATGGTCTTCCAGTTTCCTTTGAGAAGACCTAGTGCTGCTGGGATGAATGAAGCCAGAGAGCATGTCCTTCATCTGATACTGATGTGCAATGCCTCAGTGTGTGGGTTTTAGAGTAATGTGCAAAAAAAGAGGCTGGGGATGGCAGAGCTCAAGTGAGCAGAGAGCTGCCAGAGCAGTGATGGGCTGGAAGGGCAGGTGAGAAGCTGCAGAACATCTCTGCTGTTCCCGTTCCTGCTGCTCCTCCATCTTACTGAAAATGGGAAGGAGTCCTCCCTGCACTGTGCTGCTGCATTTTTGTCTTCTTTAAAAGACGGATTTAATATTAATCCTATGAGGAATTTTTTTCTTGTGAGGAAAACAGGGTATTGTTTCAGGATATTGGGCAACAAAGCTGTCCTTGAAAAGCAACACTAAGCAGCCTCACAGTCTTGCTTCTAACTGCATTTGTGGTGGACACTAATCAAGGTCAGCATCCGGGACAGCCGAACCATTTCATTTCCAGAATGTGAGAGAGGCCTCAGCAGAGCAGTACAAGCTCAGGTTTTCTGTGTTCCACTGTAAACACTAAGGGCCTCTAGTAATCTCAAAACAATCATTAGTTCTGATTTCTCTTGGAACTAATGTCTCTAGCAGATGTAGAAGTCTAGTCCTCATCTGTCATGAATACACATGTCCTGCTTGATAAGAGAAGTAACAACATGAGTCCAAATCCAGGAACTATTGGAATCTCTTGGGAAGATCTGTTCTATTGAGATATCCATCCTAGTTTCCTGACTAGGCTTTGGAAAAGGGTTTTCTGAACTTTTGGATTGACATTTGACTTCAACTAAGCTTCCATGCTCTGAGTTTACCCCATGACAATGGAAGTAGAGTAGAAGGCATCAGATCACTGTCCTCACAGAATGTGCAAGTTTTCCTCCATGGATGATATAGGTATGACATTGTTCAGGGGTATATTGGTGTAACAGCATCTGTCATTGTTTAGAAAATAATCTGCCTTAGAAAGAAAGGGCCTGCTAAGATGTTCAAAATGGCCATTAATACCATGGAAGACCTCTGTGGTTGTGTTCATTTTTATGCTCTTGTAGGTCAACCCTTTTTAGCTGTCTGGGCTCCCATTGCTGCTCTGTTGCTGCCTGTGTCAGGCTCACACACGCGTCCCCCAGTGATGCACTTAACAAGGTTGTGTGTCCCCAGAGATCCCCCTTGGATCTTGACACTTGTGGCCATTTGCCAGCATGAAGAGCCCCATACTTGTTACTTAGTGGAAGTGGAGATAATTCCTTATCAAAATTGGCTGTTGGGGCACCGTGTGACAAGTGAGTGGTGAGACAGACAGTGATTTGGGTCATGAGATGATGTGAGGCCAGCAGAAAGGATAATCTCCTGTAGTCTTTCTCAGGAGCCCTGACCAAAAGAGACTGCCACCTCCCTGTGAGATCCAGGGGAAAAGGAGTGAGGAGGATGGTATGGGGTGGTGGCAGTCAGAGGCAAGTGGCAGCAAGTCAGCTGGTCCTGCTGTTCCAAATGGGAAGAGGGTAACGGTGCCCTATAGAGAGCTTTGCCTGCTATATTTGCTTTGACCTGGCTTTGCTGCATCCTGCCTAAGAAAGAGAAAGCTGTGGTGGCTCCAGTTGCATCCTGGCAGCTGCCACTCCTGCTCTTTGCTGCCAGAAGAAGCATCCTCTCCCTGGAGAGCTTGCCTAGAAATAAGGGATCCTTGACCACATGGAGACCACATGGCAAAAGCTGAGATGTCACCACTGCTGTAGTCCTCCCTTGTCCCTTGCACTGTACCTCTTCCTCATGCTTTGGGGTAAGAGCTCCCTGGTTCTGTTCAATGGGCCCCTCACGCTGCAGCCTGCACAAGCACATCACCTTTTGCCAAGGAACTTACCAGGCACAAGAAATAGTATCTCTGTTCCTCCTGCCCCTCCATTCCTGGGCCAGAGGAAAGTGAGGCTGTTTGATGTCCTTTTTCCAATACTAATTCAATGTTCTGTGAGGACTCACTCATGAGGGTCTCTGCTCTCTCTTCAAGGAGTCTGTGGGGTGCTCTCCTTCCCATATGATTGCTATCCCACATGTTCCCAGTGCAGTGACTTGTTCTTTCCACATTCTCCTTCCTTGTTTCCCAAGTGCTGGCTGCCCGACAAGCATGTCTTGGCAGCACCAGTCCTCACTCAAGCAGGTAACTCATCCTTTAGGGTCTATAGCCAGTGCTGCCAGTGCATCCATGCAGGCAGGGGAAGGGACTGGTGTTTCCTCTGGCACAAGGGACTTGGTGGGTGAATATCACCCCAGGGAATGACAGCCCACTGGAATGGAGCATCACCATGGAGGAGACACAGAGGTAATGCTGCTGGATGAACACCCAACTGCATCCCAGCCACACTGTTGTTGTCTTCAAGCTGGGGTCACCCAAACCAGTCTGACCAGCACAAGATCCTGTTCTGCTGCATACACCAGACTCTGGGCTCATCTTTATCCAAAAGCTTTCTGGCAGTGCTGGGGACCCCTGAGGCAAGAGGCGAGGGTACTGGGTCAGGCCACGGCGGTGGGTGTACTTCTTGCTGTGTCCAGCTCTCCCGTGGGATCTCCACTGTCCCAGAACATGCTGTTTTAATGACTCTATTCCTGTTCTTGGGGTGGGGAGGAAAAGGTGGGGGCTCGGCAAATAATTTAACTATATCCTGCACCAAATAACTTCATATGTCAATAACACTAGCTCACCTACATTTCATTCTCCATTGTATCCCTGCCCAGAGAGGCTGCTTCCTCCTGGTTTCAGTGTACTCTGCATGATCCCAGGCTGTCAAGAGGTTGGTGGCATTCCTAGCCATGTCTCTTGATCTCCAAACAGGCTTCAGCACCTCTCCCTCTCCGCACAACACATCTTTAGGATCAGTTTCCACTGCTGATGGGTTTGTTAACTAGGCTGCTTCTGAGACGATGCTACCTTCAGTGAGCTCGGGGTAGTATCACCATGGGGATGAACTGGAGCTCTGGGCTGTGCTCCAGTTCTGTTTCTCCTTTTCAGCATCTATAGTAGCTGTTTTCTTGGCATATTGCACAAAGCCAGGATTCTCTGTGTAGTACTTGACATTTTTGGTCCTGCATCATCTCAGGGGAGCTTGTCCGCCAGTAATGAAAAGAGAGAGAAAGGTGGTACCTGCACCACACTGCCAGCAATGCCCCAGGCTGTGCAGCTGCCTATCTCTTCAAATGCCCAGCGTCCAGCCCGTCAGGCTGCATGGAGGTGAGCAGAGGAGACAGGAGAGCCAACACTGGCAATTTCTTTGTGGCTGAGTGTGTCGCTGTTTTCATCTTCCCCTTGCTGGCAGGGTCCAGTGGCAGGATGGCCACAGTGTGCCCCCATCCCACACTGTGAGCACACAACCTATTGTGTGCATATGTAAATACATATTTATGCTGCCTTTTTCCAAAATCCCTCTTGTTCTGTTCCCAAAGAACCTGGACTGACAATGTCAGGAAAACTTTTGTCCCCCTGGCTTTGTTTGACCATGCTTGTTTGGAGGAAAGATCCCAGAGACGAGCTCACTGCTGCTCCGACAAGGGGCAGGCCCTGACACAGGCTTGCTGCTGACAGGGAGTGGGCCCCAGCTCTGAGCAGGGAGAACACCCTGCAGGCTCTGCTCCCTCCTAGGGCCCAGCCCAGCATCATTTCTCACCCTGGGCAACAGAGAGCAAGAAGCAGTGCCTACGGCTGGCTTGCTTGGGGACAGCTCTTTCTGAAGTGGGTCAGGTGCCCTCCCTGCACAAACACAGGCCTAAGTCCACCAAAGTACACTGACACTGGAGGCAGCCCTTGCCCCAGAACAGGTTTTGGGGACATTGCCTTTTGCTACCACGGAGATGGGATTTCATGCCCTGCCAGTAGTGAAGCTGAGGTCAAGATTCAGGTGGCTTGTCCTTGGGAAGCTGCTGCTTCACTGCCACATCCACCACTTGTCAGCACCTTCCTCCCGTCCCATCCCATCCCACTAGGATGGTCTCCACACTCTGCCCACTCACCCTACTTGTTCTGCCCATTCTGCAGTCGTCAGAGAATCAGAGAAACATTCCGGTTGGAAGGGACTTTACAGATAATTTCATTCCCACACCTCCCCACAACAGGCAGAGATGCCACACACTAGATCAGGTCCCACTCTTCTCTCTGAAATAGTGTTGTGCACAGTAGTAAGCAGAAAGAATGTTGTTTTGGGGAAGAAAATATATTTACAGAGCCCAAGTCCTGCCTTCCAAGTCAGCGTTACTGGAGATAATGTTTGGACACTGTGAAGTGTCTATCAAAACTAGCTCTCACTGGCAAATTCAGTCCTGCCTTCTCCACGTGCTGCTTTGTGTTGGGTTTACACACACTCTGGTGACTGAGCTCTACAGGCAGGAGGAGTTACATAAAGCAATTTAATGAGTCTTTTGTGCAAGCCATAACTTCTTCTGGAAGAAGGTGCCTCACGAACTGACTTTTGACCCATCGTGGTGGCACAACCACCCATGGCTCAACAGCTACATAGGCACAGGGTGGGTACACCGTGCTGGCTCCAAAAACCCTCAGCAGAAGATAGTTGCAGCAACCCCAGTTACAAATCCCTGATATTCCATAATCAGAGAAGAGGGTTAAATGCGCCTAATAAGCTCATTCTAAATTGCCATTACCTCTCTAATAATAGTCGATAAGCCAGTCTTTACAGGACAACAAACATTTCTGTTATTCCCCAAGCCCAGCTTGGGGATAAATAAAGCCAGCTCTTGTTTTAAAGCAGGAGGTCATGCTTCATCTTAGGATAAAGGCACTGCTACCCTTTCCCTGGTTTACAGGCTTAAAGGAACAAAATTGAGTGATACAAAATGTCAAAGAAAATTAGAGGAGCAGCTAAAGACAAGTCAGACAGACTGGCACTGAGTTCCCTCCACATGTGTGTTTAGCAGATAATTTATCATCCCAGCTCAAAGTAAACCTGCTGGAAAGCTGCAGTGGGAGAGTTAGTTGATCTGCAGTGTTTCAGATTTCCATGTTTCAGTTAGGCGCAAACAAAAAAACATCAAAAAGTTTGTTTTTGATTGAGCCTGTTGCTGCCGGGTACAAATACTTACCTTCTGGGTGGAAGTTCATTAGGGCACAAGCATCAAACATGATTAATCACACAATGACCAGTGCCATGGCTTGAGTGGTGGCAGCTCTCAATGCTGCCCTGTGATTTTCACTTCCCTGTCCTGAGCTGGAGAGATGAGGGAGGAGGAGGATGACAGAATTTCCTTACACCCCTCTGTCTTTGGGGATTCAGGCACCAGCCCGGGTGGGCCAAGGTCTCAGACCCCTGCACTGTCCACCCTCCTTCCCGAGCAGCACCGTGAGTTCCCATTTGACTCCAAATGTCCCAGTGCAGAGACACAGGGACTCCTTCAGCTCCATCTTGTTGGGCCTGTGGCAGGAAGCTGTGGTCAAGGCTGTTTGCCTGTCCCAGCTCATCTGCTATTCTTACACACCTCGCGGGGGTGAGCTGTGTTTTCACTGTCTCAGAGACGGGATTTGCCTCTGTTATGCTTTGGAAAAGCAGCCAACTGTGGTGCAGGGAGCGGGAGGGGAGGCACGCGGTCTGGGCTCGCAGCAGATATTTGTTGTACGGCTACTGGCAGCTGCAGACACTGCTTCCAGGTATCCTGCAGCATCCCAGCCCCCTTTGCCTTGTGGGATGCCCTGACCATGCTCCCCTAGGATGCCTGGGGCTCAAGTCTCCCAAGATGGAGAATTTCCCTCTATGTGTCTGAGTTCTGTGAGAACCAGCCCCGCACCTCTGCTGCATTCCAAGCTGTGTGGCTGCCTCTTGCCTCTGCCCCAGGAGCCCATGCTGGGGGCAAGAACCTGAGCCCCAGTACCACCAGGGCAGGAATGGCCACTCTGCCACCTCGCAGTGTTCTCCAGGGGCTCAGCTCTCTGCCACAAAGCCACAGCACTCTGTCCCAGCTTCTTGTGTGTCTTGGAAAATCTCAGGTCCCAGCTGTCACCAGCCACCCTTGACTAAATGACCCCTCCTCTGCTGTCTGGTCTCAGATCAAGCCTCAGCAAACATACATCCCGGGCAGGTCCTCATGTGTCACCAGCCATGGCCTCAATAGTGCTGCACATGCACACGGCTGTGTAATGCCATAACAAGATTACACTGTGACATGATGGTTGTGAAATAATCCACAGTATCATTCAGTAAATCCCAGGATCCAATTACGTTTCCACATGACACCCCTTCCTGGGCATAGGGAGGCCAAGGGGCTGCAGCCCAGGGCCCTGCCCTTCCAACAGCCTCCTGCTTGGCTCCTCAAATCCCCTGCACCTCTCTGCCTTGTTGTCATTTAAGATTATCAAGGTTTGTGTTTCTCTGCAGGAATCCCGACCCTCTGCCAGGCTCCGCTGCATTTTCACAGCCACCTGTTTGCTCCCCAGCACCGCACTGACCCCCCTGCCCAGCCAGCCCTGGCTCCCTCACCACCCCAGCAGCACCCGTCCCAGCTGAGCTGCTGCTCAGGCAGTGATACCAGCCTGCCCAGGGTGCGGCGAAGGGCTAGTCTGGCTGGCCACGGGTCCACAGCATGCGGGAGTGTTGAGCACAACTCTGGGTGTTGAACCCAGAGAGCTCTGGCGTGCACCCTGCCTCCCACAGCAACGGTGTTGTTTGCAAACATTTTTTTTTTTTCCAGGTCGTTTTCCTTGTCCTGGCAGAGCTGCTCCCAGGAGCCAGAAGATCCCTTTCTGTGAGAATAAAGCCCGGGGCACAGGTACAGCCGCGCTCGGCGGCCCGGCAGTGGTGCCAGGGCACGCACGGTGCCCCGCGGCCAGCTCAGCGCGCTCCACTGCGGGCGCCGCAGTCGCTCCTGGCCCTGGCAGGTGTTCAGACACCAGCGCTGTTGCCAAGTCAGACAGGGAGTGTGGCCAGCTGCAAATTTCAGCTTCGTTTTTGGAGCCTTTGAATCACTGGCCAGCAGCCAGGGTTGTTATTTGTTAGTCTAAGTATTTTTTTCCCAAGTGAATTTCAAGCCGGCGAGAGGAGCCAGGCAGAGGAACTTGGCAGAGGGGCCTTCAGTATCCTCAGTGCGGGGGCAGTGGGAGTGAGGGCAGGATACTGTGGAATGGTCTGCCAGGCCCCAGGCAGCAGGACAGCAGGCTGCATCAGTGCTGGCAGAACCTTCACACCACTAAATCTTTAGTTTCACTTCCCTCGTGGGGGAACTCAGACAAAACTCCCACTTACAGGGCAGAATCCTGTTTAGGACAGGGACCAGCCTGTTTGGAACAGAGTTTGCACCTCAGTACATCTCTAGTGCTGCATGGGTCTCGGTGAGCTTTCAGAAGCTGTGACCCCAGACATGGATCCCTGCGGTGAGCAGGGGATTACTATCACCCAGTTCTGTCTGAAGAAAACCAGAATCCCACCTGAGCCAGAGTTGAGGCCATGCTGAGGCTGGGGTTCTGTCCCATCTGGATACCAGAGCCCAGGAACCCTAACTCTGGCCCTGCTCTCTACTGCTATGCTGTCCACCCACCCTCTGAACTGCAGCTTTGTGCTTGGCCAGCTCGTACTTGCTGAGCCCAGGGTGCAGGCAGCTCCCTGGGAAAGGCACCTGGCTCCCACCCCCATCCATGTGAAGGTTTGGGCAGAACTCACAGAGGGCTCATCCTTACAGGAGTGGCCCTGGGTGCCAGGGAGAGCCATTGCAGCACCTGTGAGCTGCCCCAGTGGCAGCAGCCCTGGCTTCTAAGGCTGTGTGAGAAGAGACAGGAAACAAAACAAAATAGGGGCAATTTGCAGGGGAAGAAATCGCTTTTCTACCTTGGAAACCTGAGCCACAGTTCCACTGGCTTCCAAAGAGAGGAAACAAAGACTTTGGGAGGGCAGGGCTGGCAGGTCCTTGAAAGAGCAGAGAGCCATGGGGCAGGGAGCTGTGGGACAGGGAGCCATGGGGCCAGGGATGAGACTGCAGCCCAAGGGAAGTGCCAGCAGAAAGAAACCTGCCGAGATCTGGTGGGGTGGTACACAGGAAATTGGAGCATGTCCTGTCCTTCCCCCCACACTTCCCATCTCTCCATCACCTTTCCAGCCATTGTTTGGCAGCCCCAGGGGCTGAGGCACAGCATGGAGAGAGGTTGCCCGTTCTCCCTTCCTGCCCCTCCACCTCTGCTCCCACCCCACCACCTTGCAGGTGATGTCTGAGCCCTACCACCAGGCCTCAGGAATGTGGGTCTGGGGCACCCTGTGTTCTTGCCTGCTCCAATGCCCCACCACTGTGGGGAACAGCAGCTGGCTTGTCCCAGGACAGTGTGGCACCTCCCCAGGAGCCAGCCCATGGCCAGGAGCAGGGCAAGGATCCAGCTCCACACAGCCAGAGACAACCACAGCAGTTGGAGAGGCTCCGTGGGCCTCTCTGTTTAGATGGATAAATCTTCCATGATCCCATCTCCAGGCAAAGCCATTTCTGTCGTGTTGCCTCATTCTCCTGACATTACCGTGATGGATTCTGTAAGGGACCTTTCTGCCGAATTGTCTGAGTGTCTTTTCTGTGGTTCAGCAGGGGCCACTCACTGGCCACTGCAGCCACATCAACCCGTCTCTCCCAAGGGCAATCCCTGCCCACCTGATGGCAGATTGAAAGGCTGTTCTTGCTGATAGAGGGGGGAAAATGTCAGTGCCCATCCAGTATATGGCACAGTGGCCTGCAGCTCTGTGTTGGGGAGACACTCCAGACCCCTGGAGATCCCTTTGTGTGCAGGGATCCCGCTGACATTTCCCAGCACAGAGCTGGCAGCCCATGAAGCCTCATAAACAGCACAGGGGGCACGTGGGAGCCCCCAGTGCCACAGCTGCAAGTCCCACACGAGCCTGAAAGATTAATGACCTTTTCCCAGTGTTTGCTTTAGGCAGACGCTCGTGCTCCAGGGCTTTGCTCAGATAACAGTCTGGTATGAGAATAAGCTCCCCTGGTGAGGTACAATTTGGAGAACTTGAATGGGGACTACAAAACTACTTGCAAATAAAGAGATTAAGATCAGTATTTGTCCTTTTCTTTTCCTATTTCCTTCCTAGTGGAGCAAAAATATTCCTGTTTATTGCTATAAACCCTTGGGGGCTGTGTGGTAAACTCCCAGTGGGAATTACTGTCTCAAGAGATCAGAGATCTCGAGAACATCCCCTTGCCAAATTTACAGTTATCGTTAGTTCTAATTAGCCTTGTTTATCTCTCCCTGCAGTGGTATTTGGGAAACTAACTCAGGTCAAACACGGGGCAGTTCCCTTATTGTTACTAGATATCCAAAATCTCCCTTCAGGCTACACCAAACTGTCACACTGTGGACACCTTCCTCAGGCCTCTCCTGGACCCCAGCTCTGAGCTCCTGCATGTCTGCGAGGAGGAGTAAATGGCTGCTGGGAAAAGGCCAGGAGAAGAGGACACCCTGTTATCCCACCCCCAGCATAGCTCCCGCAGCCCCCAGCCACCCCAGCTGACGCCTGTGCAGTCACACTCTCCCTGCTCTATATTCTTCCTAAGAAAATAAAGCATCACTGTCCTGTTAATTATGTGAGTTCTGGAGCAATATTTTTCCCAGAGTCACCTACTGGTTCACATATTCGTTTTCCAGGCAGCTTAGCCAGTAGCCTGGCAACATGGTGACCTTATGCTCTGCTCAGCTTTGAGCATTTTATTAGCCACACTGGACTCTCTCCACCGCTCCATATTGCTGAGCCCCTCATTAGTACAATTAATAAGCCGCTTCTGTCAATTCAATCAAATGCCAGGCTCGACAGCAGGAGAAAGCTTTGGCAGATCAAGTAGGGGAGATTCTGGGTAGCACTGGGAAATTGTAGGAAACCTTTCATCTCCCCCAAGGAGCCGAACAAGAATGGAATTGTGGGATTGGGATTCTCTCAGGTCATGTTTATTTATCGCTGGCTCGTTAGTATAATAAATCAGGTCCCCTGTCACTTTGAATGAACTCATAGGTTTGCTGGAAGGAACTTGGCAGAACACCTTGATATTATTAGTGCTGGTGTGGACAAGGCCCCCTGAAAGGCTGGGGTGCATGGGCACCTCACACGCACCCACTCAGCCCCACACCCCGCCAGGGACTGGTGCGGTCATGCCAGGGGACCAAGATTGTCTTGAGACACACCACACAGCATGTCCCAGGTACTCAGTAGCCACAGAAATGGATGATTCTCCTGTTCCTGTGCTTGCTTCAGACCTGTGTGGTGGGACACATCCCCTTGGCCTCACATGTGTGGCCAGTGCAGAGCACCGGGCAGACACTGCGGGCGATGTCCTGCACTGGCAGTCACATGGATCAGGCACATGTGACAGCACTTTGCCTTTCACACCTCTCAGTGTCCTGCCAGACTTTGTCCTGGCTCTGACGTCGGTGTGCTCTTTGGATCCCATGCTGGTTCCAGGAGCTCCTGCCACAGCAGCGCTGGGAGGTGCTGCGGCTGCAGGGCAGATGGGTGGCAGGCAAAAGCCTCGTGCTCGCTCTGGTGCTCACTTGCTGCTTGGCTGTGGCTCCTGAGCCTGATCCCTGTGTCCTCTGAGTGGGATCTACCAGCAGCAAGGGACCAGGAAGCAGCTTTTGCATTTCACCTCCCCCAGAACTGGGCACACCCAGCGGTCTACCAGAGATGCTGGAGAGGTTACAGTCTCCTTGCCTCGATCTGGCATTTTTCCACACCAGAGACCAGATGTGCAAGTTGGTTCCTGCATTGGAAATAATGCTGAACGACAAGAAGCAAGAGTTGTGATTGGTGTCGTAGTCTGAGTGCCCCAATAGAGCAGCATCACAAGTGTATGTCCCAAAACCTTCCTCATATAAATTCCCCAGGAAATCCCTTCATCTGGTTTGATGACGAGAACACAAATTTGAATATAGCTTAAAGGTAACAAAATCACCCTTCTGTTTTATTGTTTAATGTAACACAGTGTTTAATATTAAACTGTTCCTAATTTTCTTTTCACAGACCTTCTCTTTGAAGACTTGCACCTTTCACTTTCACTGCAAGTCAACTCCATCATCTTTGAACTGGCCCTGCACCACCCTTGAAATGCAGGGATTCCCAAATCAGCTGTATGTTGTTGGAGCATTCCCCATCTCTATCCCAGCCTGTTGCTAGTCTATAAGACTCTGGGAAGTTCCTGGGGCCATGCTCCTGCTCATTAGCTCTCTTGACTCCAGCTGACCTATAAACGTTGAAGGAAACAAAACAAACTGCTGGGAGGGAGAGGAAGGGCTCTAGGTGTTGGCGACATGTCAGTAGAGCCAAGCCAGGCTCCAGCTGAAGATGCTATTGTGTCCCAGTGATTTCCCTGGAAAAACAGGCCTGGAGATCTCCTTACTGTTCCTGGGAAGAACTTGATGACAGGGAGGGTGTGGATTCAGGGCACCCAGAGGGCTGTGGGAGTGTTGGAGGCTTTTGGCAACATTGCGAGTGTGACCCTGAGCAGACACGATTACAAACCCGCAGGACTGGACAAGGCACCAGTGCTCAGCTCCAGCACAGATGGCTGGAAGTGCCAAGGCTCGGCTCTGGCTCCCAGACAGACAGTGGGTGTCTGCAAAGACGTACAGGTGCTGCACTTGGAGAGGTCCAGAACACAGATACAGCAGCTCCTCGGCTGCTGCCCATCAGCAGCTGCAGAGTGGTGGTCCATTGGCCACCAAACCCATGGACTGGGAGCCAGGAAGGAGATTGTGGCAGTGGGAGTGCTTCCTGTGTGTGCTCTAAGCAAGACCTGTGAGCCCTGGCCAAGAGCAGCACGGCTGCTGCTCTTAGGGCTTTGTCACCCCTTTCAAGGGCAAAGTTCAAAGTTCGGTCCTGGTTTGTTGGCAGAGTGGATGAAGGAAGGTTAGTGTCCTGCTCCTGGAGCAGGTGCACAGCAGACTGCTGCATCCCAGGGGTGTCCGGGAGAGGCAGCAGTGACACCTGGCACTCAGCCCTTCCTCCCAGGAAGTGCAGTGGCCTGGATACTGGGGCCATGGTAGACACAGCCAGGATCGCCCATTTGCATCTCACCCCTCAGGGCTCTGGGTGCAGACACCCTTCGAATGGATTGGAGGAGACAGGAACATTCCAAGAAACCCAGCCAGAGCCCAGCTATCTCTGTGCCATGAGGAGGGTCTGTGGGTGATGGAGTCCTCCCCAGAGTGCCAGTCCAAAGCTTCACAGGCAAATCGCTTTCATCTTTTTAAACATCTGGCTTAAACCATCACCTGAGTATCCCATACATCTCCAGTCACTGCCCACACTCAGCATGGTACATGGATAGCTGTCTGGGGACACAATGCTATCCTTCTCCTGCGCTACAGGGGAACCTCCTGCATCCGCCACCCCTGGATAGTCCGTAAATGCCCCCTCCCTCCTTATCTTTCCCTGAGCAGCAGGAGTCTTAGCATCTCCTTAGCCCCTGTTTCCTCTTCCAGTTCCTGTTGACACAGTGGCCGTGGGAGAACAATGGGGCCAAGGGCAGCAGAGAGACAATCTGTCTGTTCCTCTGGCTGTCCGCTCACTTTCCTGGGCACAGCCAGGCCACAGGCACCTGCAGCACAGCTGATGGGGTGGCAGCATCAGGGAGAAGGCGGGGCAGGCTGACCCCACAGGAGAGCCACAGCCTGGGCAGTCTGGCACTGCCCCATACCAGCACCACAGCTCTGGGCATCCCACAGCATAAGGCCACCCTGCATTGCCTGGATGCTGGTGGAGATGTCCCAGTGAGGAAAGGGATGCAGATGTACCTCTGTGCTGATGAGAACAGGACTGAGAGGGCAACAGGGGCAGATAGAAAAGTGGCTGCTCAGGGATTTGGGGGAGATAAAAGTTTTTGTTGTGAGCTATTGGCCAGGCTGGCACCCTCTGCCCTCCAGCAGTATCATTGGCACAAAGAAGGATATTAAATAAAGAGCTCGTTTCAGGCCATGCTCGTCAAGGCCAGCAGGTTTAAAAGCCTCCCTGAATTTCCAGCCTGAGAGGAGCAGGGAGGTAAGCTCACCCTTATCTGGAGGGAGTGCTGGTCAGGAAGAAAATTGCGTACTCCTGAGGAGCGGCTGGACGCCCAGCCGGAGGTGCGGCAGATACCGTTCAGCCAAGGTCAGAGTCCCGCTCCGAGCCAGCCACCGCCAGTCCCGAGGGCGGCGTGGAGCGAGCAGACCTGAGGGGCTGGGAGCCCGGCACCTGCCAGCACCTCCTGGCACGCCCCGCACCTCTCAGCAGCCTCCGGCACCCCCAGCCCGCAGCCCACAGCGGTTTGCTCAGCACCCCGAGGCCACCCAGGCTCCTCTGCTGGGGCTCGTGTGCCATCCAGTGGCGAAGACAGTTCCAGGACACTCTGAGCCTTTCTCACGCTGCCGCTCAGAGGAAGCCGGGAAGGAGGGAAGCCTGCTGAGCTGGAGCCTGAGAAGCATCTCTCCGTGCAGGACCCACCGTGGAAGCTGCAGACGGCAATGGGATGAGCTGAGTCTCCATTGCCACCCAGCCGGGAGGCATGCCCAGGCCAACGATGCTCTTGGCAAGGGCGGGGGGGCGTTCTGCTGCTGTAGCAGGATCCCAGGCTTCTCCTCGGAATGCTGAGGGAAGCAGTGCAGGTTCTGAGAGAGGAGAGTGGCCCGAGGGAGATGAGCAGGGCTGGGCTGCAGCAAAGGCTCCTGCACCTACCCTAGGGATCCGAGATCGACCTGTGCTGGGGAACGGGGAGATTCCTCATCTCAGGGAGTTAAGTCCTTCCATGGCAAGTCCCTGACCACTCCATCCGTCTTGTCCCAGCCAGGAACAGGAAAGGGATCGAGTGCCTCCTCCATTTTAAACCACACAGACACTGATGGCTGGGCTGGAATTACCTCCAGCAGGATGGTTTCAGCTGTACCCCGGGCACGTCACTGCTACCTGCTCTGCAAGGGCTTGTGCCCACTTTAGCATGGTCAGCAGGGCTGGGCTTTGAAACACCTGTGGGAAATCCTGGGCACACAGGAGGTGTTCTGTGTATAGCACTAGCCCTGCCTGGGCAAATGGATTCCAGAGCGCCCCCTTCCCCTGTGTAGGGACACAGAATAGGTCAGCTTGGAAGGGACAACAGTGGGTCATCTGACCCCTCCCATTGACAGAACAATTGTTATTAGGACTGGGTGGAGCCTGTGCTTGCCCCACCCTCTCCTGGCCCTGCCCCTTACACCTTCAGACTGAAGGTGGCGGAGGAGCATGTGGAGGGGCCCGCTCTTCTCCCTGCAGACCGAGGGTGCGATTCGAGGTGGCGACCGCGTCTCTGACGCTGCTTGCCCCTGCGCCCGAGCGGACCCGGCGGGGCGGGGCGGGGCGGGGCGGGGCGGGGCGGGGCGGGGCGGGGCGGGGCGGGGCGGGGCGGGGCGGGGCGGGGCTGGAGGTGGTGCCCCGCTCCCCTGGCTCCGCCCTCCGCTGCCTCCCAGCCGCTTTACGGCCCCGTGCACGCCCCGCCCCGTCCAGCCCCGCCTGCGGTCGGCGTGGCCCCGCCCCTCGCCGCCTGCGCGCTGCGGTGGCTCCGGGCGGGGCGGCGCGGCCGGGCCGGGGATGCGGGGAGCGGGGCCGGCCGTGCGGGCCGCCCGCGGGGCGCTGCCGTGGGCTCGGCCGCTGGTGTTGCTGCTGGCGGCGGCAGCGCTGTGTGCGCGGGCGGGCGACGCCGAGCCCTGCGCCGCGCCCTGCTCGTGCCGCCGAGGCCTGCTGGACTGCAGCCGGCAGCGCCTGCCCAGCGGGCCGGGCCTGCGGAGGATTCCGCCGCTGCCCGCCGGCACCACGGGGCTGTGAGTGAGCGCGGCGGGGCTGCGGGGCTGGACGGGCGGTGGGCTGTGCGCAGGGCTCGGCCTCGGCCTGGCGGGGGCGGGGGCTGCGGGCCCGGGGCCCGGCGGCGGGGGCGGTGCGAGGCCCAGGCTGAACGGCCGGCGGGGCTCGGGGCTCGATGTTCTCACCTCTCTCTGTAACTCCGTGACAGGAGGGTGCAGCCAGGTGGCGGTCGGGCTCTGTTCCCAGGTAACAAGCGATCAAACGAGAGGACCTAGTCTTAACCTGTGCCGGGGGAGGTTCAGGTTCTACATCTGGAGGAATTTCTTCACAGAAGGGGTGATTAGACATTGGAAGGGGCTGCCTAGGGAGGTGGTGGAGTCCCAGTCCCTGGAGGTGTTCAAGGAATCACTGGACGTGGCACTCAGTGCCATGGTGTGATTGACAAGGTGGTGTTTGGTCCTAGGTTGGACTCAATGATCTTGGCGATCTTTTCCAACCTAATTGATTCTGTGATTTTGTGCGCGGGATATTCGCACGGAGTCCGGAGCGCTGCGGGCAGAGCGGCCTGGCACTGTTGCCTGGCTCTCTCGGGGGCAGCGCCGTGGAGAGAAAGGGTCTGGCCCTGAAGGCTCCATGTGCCGGGGTCCCAGGGCGCAGTTTCACTCTTGCTTTGCCCTACTCTGTGATGGCAACAAGTGAGAGGAGGGTGCAAGCACCGGCAGGTTGTAGTTAGTAAGTCACTTATTAATGCCATTCAGTCCAGGATTTAGTATTGTTTCAAGTTAGGCTTTAGGACATTGTCTTTTAGGATTGTGCTTGGAAGTTCCTTCACTTCCTTCACAAGCACCAGCCTCAGCTGTGTTGTGGTACTTCGTGTTGCTTCTGGTTTCTTCTGCATCCCACTGCTGCTGTGCACCTTAGTGATACTCTCCTTTTCCCTCGTTGTGGACTCCCCATGACATTTGCTGTCATTGTTTTTCTAAAGAAATCACACAAAGCAATTCAGTGCCACCCTTAATCTCTGCTCCCAAGTGTTCAATAAGACAGTGTGCTAAATAGTGTTCACACAGGTCAAGCCTTTGACTTCTGCTGTCACAGTCACCATTGCTTTTGTCACCTTTGGCTACAGCATATTTGGGAGGAAGAGGTGCTGGGATATGAGGGAGATTGAAACTTGCTTCTATGCACAGAGCTCTTAGTCCCTCTTGGAGTTCTCAGTCTTTCTAGTTGATAAAAATGACAATATTCCAGACAAGAGAAAATTAAGCCTGTTGGGAAGGTACTATAAACATATAGATCACTGGAATTAGCTCCAGGAATTCCCTTAGCAGGACTCAAGAGTCTGATCTGTGTTAAAAACTGGACATGTCCAAGGAAGCTTATCACCTTCTTGCCCCTTATGATGTTCTGTAGTTCTCTCCATTTTCTGCACAATCAGCAACTGGAAATATTTAAGAGAAAACATGTATTTCAGCATAGAGCTACAACAACTTGTGTGTGAAACCTTTGGTGTTTACAGAGGTACAAAGATATTGGAACTTGTCAGGGAAGTTGTCAGTATCTCAGGAATGGATTTGGCAGTTCATCAGGAGGCTAAGAAGCAAAATGCTATCTGTGCTGTTTGAAGAGCAAGTTTTCAAGCTTCGACAAATACTTGTATCTTTGTTCAAGCTGATAGAGGGTGTGTTTAAAGCTGTTTGGCACAACCTGCAGTGGGAAGAAGCCCAGCTGACACTGTGCTATGTTGTGCAATCTGACATACTGCAAACAATAATAAGGGCATCATAGACTGGTTGAGGGACCTAAAAGCTCATCTTGTTCCACCCCCTGCCATGAGCAGGGGCACCTTCCACTAGAACAGGTTGTTTCAAACTCTTATCTAACCTGGCATTGAACACTTCGAGGAATGGAGCAGCCACAGCTGCTCTGGGCCATCTGTGCCAGGGCCTCAGCACCCTCACAGCCAAGAATGCCTTCCCGAAATCCCATCTAACCCTGCCCTCTGGCAGTGGGAAGCCATTCCCCCTTGTCCTGTAACTCCACGCTCTTGTCCCCAGTCCTTCTCCAGCTCTCTTGGAGCCCCTTTAGGCCCTGCAAGGGGCTATGAAGTCTCCCTGGAGCCTTTTTTTCTCCAGGCTAAACACCTTCAGCTGTCCCAGCCTGGATCCAGAGCTGAGGGGCTCCAACCCCCAGAGCGTCTCTGTGACCTCCTCTGGACTTGCTCTGACAGCTTCACGTCCTCCTGATGTTGGGTTCCCCCCAGGGTGGGACGCAGCTCTGCAGGTGGGGGTCTAATATGACTGGGGCAGAGGGGCAGAATCCCCCCTCCCCTCCTTCAGATGGTGGGGGGGTCAGCCCAGGGCACGGGGGGTTGTGTTCTGGGCTGCAGATGCAAGTTTCTGTTGAGCTTCTCATACACCAACATCTCCAGAGCTGCTCTCAATCCATTCTGTGTCTGTCCTCTGTTGTGGCTTTCAGGATTTTGGCATATGAAGCGTGGGTGATGTTTTTTTCTTCACTAGGACTACTCTAGCAGTTCTGAATCTAAATGAGCTATAATATATGCCTGCTGTTTCAAATTAATCAAAGCCGAA
Source organism: Sturnus vulgaris (assembly GCF_052056855.1). Taxonomy (NCBI): domain Eukaryota; kingdom Metazoa; phylum Chordata; class Aves; order Passeriformes; family Sturnidae; genus Sturnus; species Sturnus vulgaris. The sequence continues at coordinate 6,552,356 of NC_142271.1, forward strand.
TTTTTCTCACATGATCAAGTCCCTGATGTGCTTTTCTCTATTAGTTCTGTGATACCATTTGACTGGCACTGAGGACTGAAAAAGGGTTTTTTCCTAATTCTCAAATTGCAGATGGTGCTTCCAATATGTGTGCGCAGGTTGGTTTTATTTTCACTTTTTGTTTTTAATAAAGCCAGGAGAGCAGAACTTGGTTTTCCTGATGGAAGTACTCAGGCAACTAACTTCATTTTTCTTCTGAAGTTATATATGTTTGTGGCTAACCTGGTGGGTGATGAAAAGCATTGTGAAATTAGGGAGTTAGGAAATATTTTTTTTACGTGTCTGCCTCTTAACATTTCTTTAGAGCAAGTTAGGCTAGCCCTGTGTGTAGGGGCAGCAGGAAGCACAATGCTGGCGGTCGCTGCCTCCAGTCCCATAGTAGTAAGTGTGTTTATATATCCTGGTAACCAGAGAGATGATGAATAAAAGTAGTTTGGGTATCCGTTAATTATTTCAGCAAGTTCCATTCACAGTAGATTTTTTGGGTGAGCTCAACTGACTGCCTGCATTCTGCATCAGCACCTCTACAGTGCCACAGTATGCTCAGCTTTGCTGAAATAAGATCATTCTTCATCATCCATAATCAGTTTGGTATATGTGTTCTGTTTTATTTACTTAAGAAATGAGTACCGCTTAAGCTCGAAATGAATGTTTAGGTGATGTTATATACAATACTAGATGAATCTCTAAAATACAAATTTTGCATATTTGCTCTGTATTCTGCACCGCTTGGGCCTCCCAGTTACAGTGCAAAGGCTGCTTAAAGGATGGGTTCTTTGGTTTTGGCTTTTTTAGAGCAAGGGGATTGCATCTGGTTGTCCAGGATAGCAGGAATCTTAACTGTGTGATTGAATGAGCTCTAAACACAGAAAATCAGCCAATGTATTTAATTTTGTATTTTGTGATTTGTGTCTATTTGAAAAAGAAAAGCATCAGTAACAGAGTGTAGATATAAATAATGTCAGAATCACTTTAAATATCAACTACACCCAACTTCTTGAAAGAGGACTTACTGTAATAAAAACTTTATTGTAGTCCAAATCTGAGTAATAATAGGAAAATACTTTCCTCTGCTTTCTGAATTAAAATCTTAATTTTTAACTCAGTAATTAGACAGTAGGCTTTTGGGGGGGGATAGCTGGATGTTAACACGTCCTCATCACCCAGGTCCCATGGCTGTCAGTGTTTAAGAGAAATTTGGATGGTGTCCTAAATAATTTTAACTTTCAGTCAATCCTGATGTGGTCAGGCAGGTGGACTAGAAGGTTGTTGTAGGTTCCCTACCTGGATAAAGTACTCTATTATATTCTTCCTGAAAGCCTTAGAAAAATCGAGTTTCAGTTTTCTTTCCGTATTAATCTTGCTTCCAAGATCTATGTCAGTGCCCACTAGCTGTGCCTGACACACAGGTTGGTCTGGCTCAGGACCCACGGCCTGGTTTTGCTCATCAGTAGAGTATCTGCACACCTTGAGGGATGTGTTCTCTTCCACGTCCGTTGTGTCCTTCCCCCGTCTGTTGCACACCGGTTCTCTGGCAGCAGCGTGGCTCAGTACTTCCAGCTCTGCTTAAACGCATTGCTTCAAGATTAGACTGCTCAGCCCTGGCTGGGTGCCTGCATGTTTGAAAAATGCAGGAAAGTCTGCTGCTGGGATTTGGGATCGTGTCTCCCTCTACCTGTCTGTGCCAGGCTCCTGTGGATGCCCAGAGGCTGGGGCTGAGCTGGGTTCAGGGGAATCTGGGCAGCTGGAGTCTCGAGCATTCGGGCCCCTGAAGTGGGAAGCCTGCTGAAGAGCGTCTCATACCTGGTTGTTTTTGTGTTTTATCTAGTGTTCAGGGCTGCCTTAATTACCACATGTACTGAGGAAGTAGAGCTGCAGAATAGTTCTGCAATTGGCTGCAGTTTTTCTCTTCTCCAGGTTCTCTTGATTCTTTTTGTTTTGTTTCCAAACCCACGCTGCTCTATCTGTATAATTTGCATATTGGTGTAATTGAAAGAATACATTAACAACTGCCTGACTTGCCGTGACACCCATGATTTTAATAATTCATTGTTAGAACGGAATCTTTGTGCTGAACCTGAGTGAAAGTTAACAACTATAACTATAGTGTAGTCAATTGTCAGTCCGTGCTGTCTCTTAGTAGGGTTTTTGGTCTTACAGATCAAAAATAGAGCTCAAGGAGTGTTTGGACAAAGCTGTCAGGTACGTGGTAAAATTTTGGGGTTGACCTGCTCTGGGCCAGGAGTTGGACTTAGTGATTTTTGTAGGATCAAGTTTGGCCCTCAGTGTATTTGGAGTCAAGCACAGGCTCAAAGCTATTGCAGGAACAGAGGAGCGTGTGGGTGCTGTGGCTTGTCCAAACCTGGTTGTCAGTGGAAATATTTTGAACTCATTCACATTTTAGTATTAATGTTTTTTGATTCAAACAGAAATAGAACTGTTTAGACTTTTATTGTACGTGATCATTAGAACAAGTACTTTTCTTAAGTGAAGGAGCAATTGTATAAAATACATAAATACAGTTTCAAACTTGAGATTACATAAAGTATACATGTTTTGGGTTTTGTTGAAGGTTTTTTATTATCATTCTAAGAGCTAAATAACTTTTTTCTCTGTTCTCTAGGGATTTAAGTCATAATCATCTATTATCATCCAATTGGAGTATTGATTTGTCTGTCCATACTCTCCAAGAAGTGTAAGTTGTTTTTTATGAGGATAGAGTCTAAAGATATCCTACCTAATTCTAATAACGTTTTACTGCATGTCAAGATACCTGGTCTGACTTGCAGAAGTATTCAGTGTGAGTTAATTAAAAATGGATGCTCCATAGCAGCACATTTTATGTAGAAAACTGTTCTGTTGTGAGCAGAAGTCTTTCCCATGAAACATCAGAAGACCAATATTTTAAAAGATAAATGAGGAGTAGTTTTTTTAGCTATAGCTGAGTTTAAATGACGGAAAAGTAATAGTATCCATGAAAATGGGAAAAGCTAGCATGTTTCACTGTTCAAATTGTTCGTATTTAAGCTCTTGGGGAATCTTTTTTGTCAACTACTAAGTATTAATAATACAGTAAAATTATTAAATGCATTGGTATGAATTATTTCTACTGTGTACCAGAAGGATTTTTCTCCTCTTTGAAGTGTCAGTAATTTTTTTTGCTCTCTATTTAAGCAAAATGAATTACAATGAGCTAAGTGAAATTCCGTATTTTGGAGAAACAACTTCCAATATAACTCTTCTCTCATTGTAAGTAACAGCTCATCTGCTTTTTTCTTGTTTAACAAGTGGGAGAACCATGTTAGAGTTCTGCTATCAAATAGTAGGAAAACATTGTCTTTTTGCTTGAAATACTGCTCATATAAAGAGCATCAGGGAATATGTAATCACTCTTTAAAGAAATACAAGTCAGTCAAGTCACCCTAATTACCAACAAAATGCAGTCAACCAAGGCAGGCAGCTTTGAAGGGGTGGGATTCAGTCCAGGAATGACACTTCCCACAAGGACCAGCTCAGCTATAGGCCTCAGAATTTGAATCTGTTCATATGTCATGGTGGCAAATGGCTCATGGGTTTGGAGTACTGCTTTAGGAATTAATGTTTTTGGAAGCATGTGATGCATGTCCCATTCATAAAGCTCACTACTGCTGTTGTATACAGAATCCTATTGCTGTCTCAGCTGTGCAACTGGAAGGTGAGATGTTGTGATAATCGTATTTATTGATGATCTTTTTCAGGGTGCACAATGCCATTCCAGAAATAAATGCTGAGCAACTCCAGGTCTACCTTTCATTGGAAAATCTAGATCTTAGTTCTAATCTTATCTCAGAAATTAAAGCCTCTTCCTTTCCACGAATGCAACTGAAGTACCTGTAAGTATGAGTGATCTTCTGTCTCTGGGATTCCTGGCTGTACTATGATAATGTTGGAGACCTCATTTACTCTTAAATCAGTGTCTTAAAGTCAGCATTGTTACAGTGCTTTGAACTGATAGGAGTGCTTAATGGAGCTACAGATGTCCTTGAAATAAAATAGTTTTCTAACTAATCTGTATTGTATTTTCCCAAATAACATGGAAAACAACAATTGCTGTTGTCAGAATGCAGGTACATAAGCTATCAGAGACAGGGTATAATTTCTGCCCTGTTTGAGTTGATCGCTGTGGACATTGTGTTAACCATTTCTAACTGAAACGTGGACATGCAGTAAAAATCAACTCCTCAGACTGATACCTTTGGGAAAAAGGATTTAGCTTGGTATCCCAGAATTCAGATTTCTCATGTGACTTCAGAAGAGTCTTGGGCTCTGTTAATCAGTGGTTGCTCTGAAGTGCTTGTGCTATTGTGTTCATCAAATTCTCTATGTTCTGAAAGGCCTCTTTCCTTCTTGTTTCCTTCCTTAGGAATCTGAGTAACAACAGAATAACTACTCTAGAAGCAGGTTGCCTTGATAACTTATCTAGCTCACTAATGGTGATAAAACTGAACAGAAATAGGATTAGTATGATTCCACCAAAGATCTTCAGATTGCCTCATGTGCAGTTTCTGTAAGTAACAGTCTTGAAAACATCAAAACAACATTTACAGCTGAGCTGTTAATCTCAGCATGTTCTTGACTTTCACACAGTGGTGCTTTTTGCAAGGTGTCTGAATATTTGAATGTCATCTCTATAAAAGGGAACTGAAAAGGAACCGGATTAAAATAGTGGAAAGTCTTACATTCCAAGGATTGGAATCCTTAAAATCCTTGAAAATGCAGCGCAATGGGATAAGCAGACTAATGGATGGAGCATTCTTTGGCCTGGGTAATATAGAGGAATTGTGAGTATGCCTGGTTGTGGAATTTTTTTAGCAAAAAGAAAATGGCTCTGGAAAGTTGTGTCATGTATGCATCAAAGCTGTGCTGAGATATTGATGAAATCATAGGAAAAGCGTATTTTCTCATTATTTTTATGTCATGTCTGGTTACTTTAGAAGTAGAGAGATACAATTCCCTATTCCCAGAAGTGTTCAAGGCCAGGTGGAATAAGGCTGAATGGGTTGAATAGAGCAACCTGGTATAGTGGAAGGTGTCCCTGCCCATGGCAGGGAGTTGGAATTGGATGATCTTTGAGGTCTCTTCCAACACAAACCAGTCTTCTGATTCCTTATCTTGGTCCTCTTTCCAGCTACTTCCCACATGGTGATGTTTGCCTCTGTAGTTGCTTTTTACTGCTTTTCATTTGCAGTCCCCATAACATGGAATTGTTCTTTCCTCTTTGACATTGACAGTGTGAGCACAAGGATTATGATGCGATGATTATGATGTTAGCAAAAGACTTCTTTGTTAAAAAGTTATTTTTGAGAATAGAGATTATAGTTTTGTTTCTGTCACTGGATCTCTGAAGCTGGTTACTCAGTTGTTTGAGTTACTCAGTTCTTCATATACCTTACTTCATTTTTTGAATTTCAATAGATTTGAAAGAATCATACATTTCGTGTTGTCTAAGGCTTAAAGTTAGTAAATAATTTTGAGATCCACAAGGTGAAATTTTGTAAGTAGATGTTTCATTGATTATCTATTTGACAAATGTATTTTCTGTCTAATTCATTAGAGAACTGGAACACAATAACTTAACAGAAGTAAACAAGGGCTGGCTGTATGGGCTGCGGACATTGCAACAACTCTATGTTAGCCAGAATGCCATCACCAGGATCAGCCCAGATGCATGGGAATTCTGCCAAAGACTTGCTGAGCTGTAAGTCCTGGACTGCTATTCATTGGGTATTTTTGGAATGTTGCAATGATTGATTGGCAAGAATGAATTACCAAAGGAAGTACTCCATTTCCTTGTTAGACTCATGGTAATGATGTATTTTAATTGTAAGTATTCTGTTAGAGAAATTAGAACACAATAGTTCATCAAGTCAGATAGTATCTTAATAATTAATCCCCCTGCTTGCCTTTAAAGTGTGTGTTGAATGTTTCCAGAGACTTGTCATACAATCAGCTCACTCGCCTCAAGGAGTCTGCCTTTGTGGGACTTGGCTTATTGGAGAAGCTAAATCTGGGTGACAACCGCATTAATCACATTGCTGATGGTGTCTTTAGAGGTCTGAGAAATCTCCAAACCTTGTAAGTACAGAAAACTTCAAACACAAATTTCAGTTTAATGCAATTTTAGTTTAAGTGGAGCTTTTGGAAGTAGAGACAATGGATATTGCACCATGGAAGCCTGAGATCATTGTTGGTGCTGTCCTGCCTACAGGAGTGGTAGGACTGATAATCTTTTGGCTTGCTTAAGATGACAGAATTCCAGCCCAGCTAAAAGAAGCTAACCACTCAGTTTTAGAGGTGGTAAGAAACAGAGACTTAGTGACACTGAGTGCTCAGATGTGTGCCCTGCCAGTTCTGAGAGGTGTGGGTACTTTGCGTATCCAGTTGTGGAGCAAATAGCCCGGAGCTCTTTATTCTAGAGGATTTCCTTAGGTTTGGAACCTCAGAAACCAAGGACTGAACCCTTTTGTGTTGTGGTTTAGCCCATCCTGCTCATGTGCTGACTCATAAATGTAACAGGGGATGTAGAGTTGCTTCTTGCTATTGAAGGCACAGCTTTGCACTTGCCAGGACCTTTTGTGGCAGATCTTGGATATTTCTGAAAAAATCCAGTCCTGTGCCAAGTAGATCTGAACAGTTGTAATTATCTTAAACAACAGTACTTGAGAAAGGAGTGAAAATTTATAACCCCTCTATCACTTCATTAAATAAATGCTTAAATAAGCAAACTCACCAGAGAGATTTATGTAAGCAGTCATAGTCTGTTAACCTTAATGCAACCTTTTAATAAAATAATTAAACCTAATTTCTTAGATTTAGAGTAGCATGAAAAAACAAGAGCAGATTAATTAGTAGGTGTTCCTGGGCTCTCAGGGGTGTCAACGGCGAGGGCCTGGCCCTTTGCTTTGGGACTGGAATGTGCAGGATGGAGAGCAGTGGTGATTAACAAGGCTTCAAGCATTAGTGCCCAGCCAGGCATGAGGAGCCAACTCCTCTCTCACACAATGAGGGGCTTTTCTTTTGGGCTTCTCACTGGTTTTGTTGAGTGGTCTGAGTAGTGGAGTGTAAAAAAACTTTAAAAAACAAGAGATACGATGTGGTTTTAGTTCCATTGTTGGTTGTGTGCTGGTTGTTTGGTGCTATGGCTGGTGTACATATTTCTGTATGTTCAGCTCCTGCCACTCTGCGGTGTAGAAGAATAAACTGTAAAACTGTTCATTAACTGCAAGTTAGGATTACAGATGTATCTAAGAATAGCACTGAAGTTTTGAGGTTTTACGTATTATCACATTATTTATTTCATAATATTGTGAGCAGTTTGGCATTTGTATTCTCCAGCACTCACAGTCTAACATTCTGAAGCAGATTTTGAGATACTTCTAGAAATGTGTTTTAAATCACAAGAATTAGCAACTTGGAAATAAAATTGGCATATTATTCAAATAGATGTTATTAGCTCAGCTCCATGTTGGGTACCTTAGCCTGAATAATTTTCAAAGAGGAAAAGATTTAATGTGAGCAAGTTTCAAGGCCATATTTGTTCAGACCTTGTGATGCATGAAATATGAAATTCTTTTCTTTTTGTCCTAAACTTGGAAGTGTGTAAATACAAATTGTGGAAATGACTGCTGTGTGTGGTTTTAAAAAGACTTCTATATTTCAAAGTAAGGAAAGTAAGAAAATTGTGTGTTACCACTGGTGTTATCCTAGTTGATCCTGGTCTCTTCCACGATGGTGTTCTACGCAGTTTACAGTCTCACATAATGGGAAAGTAGATACTTCATTTTCCCCTCATTAGCACAGAGAAAGAGGTGTTTATATGAGTGATATATACAGTTACCTGTGTATGCAGTGTATGAGTTGACTCGTTTGGATGCTTCATCTAGCTGTTGCATAGAATGTCTGATAAAACACAGGGAAGACTTCTTTGTTAGTGTGATTTCCTTTCAATACACTCCTCTCTGTGCATGGTGGTATCAAAACAGATGCTCTTGTCTCAGTCTATGCCGTTCGGGCTAAAAATGCAAGTGAATTTATTTCATCTTCTCTCTGAAGAGCATTTAATCCTCTCCAAACTGTACTGCTTTATCGCTTTCGCTGTTTAGACCTCTCTTCTCCATGAGGGGCTGCTGTGCTGAGGTCAGTCAGAAATCCCATTAGCTGATAACGAGATTTGTGAGCAGAATATCAACTTCATTTTGAAAATCCACCACGGTGTGCCTGGCAGGCCTACACGGTAACCTGGGCGTTATCCGTTAATATGCTAATGCTGGTATAAGCCTGTTACTTGTGAAGATTAATGCTGCTGGTGTATTGGTTAATTCCCTTACATGAACCAACTTGCTTCAGGAGCCTCTCCCAGCTCCTGGCGAATAGCTCATCACATGAAAAGTGCTTGTCAGACCTTGGCTTTCCTTAAATGCCACATCAAGAGGTTGTGCTGCAAAATTTGTTTGTGGTGCTGACTGCAGCACTTACCATGAAGTGGTAAGTTTTGCCCCTCTGAAATGAGAAATTCATCTCCTGACAATCTTAAAAGATTTGTAAAAGATTTGAGACCTTCCAGGTGATGTTGTGCCAGAGCCCCATACCTGACGTGTCTTCCCAGCTCACCACTAGCCCTGGTCACAAAGATGTTCCAAGGCTTGCTTCTAAGAAATGTCTTCTCTTGCAGGGACTTGCGGAACAATGAGATCTCCTGGGCCATCGAAGATGCAAATGAAGCTTTTGTGGGACTCAGCAGGCTGGATAAACTGTATGTATTACAAATTAAGGGAGCAACAGCACTTCCCAGGCAGGGAGGGAGAGTGCAGAATACTAAGTAGTTGTAAATCAATGACACAGCCGCTCTCACAGTGTGCCACAACCTCTTGATGTAGTCCTAGGTTCCTTGTTCAGGAGCATCAGATCCATGTAGCACTGCATTTCCTTACAGCACCAATTTGGTGAGATTAAGCATAAGAATATATGCATTTATTATTGAATACTTCCCTCTGTGTGATTATTGTCATTTTTTGAGCTTCTTTGGTTTGGATAAAAGTTACTCTTTATCAAAAAAACAACCCCAAAACACAAAGTATTTTTGAGCAAATTTGAAACACCACTACATTAACAAACTTCTTGATACTTAGACTGTGCACTTTTCATCCAGTACCACGTGCTTTGTAGGAAGCTCAATCCTGTGTAGCTACAAATGTTGCTTATAACAACTAGCTTGGTATGAGGGTGCAGTCCCGGAAGTTGCATGGTGGTAGCAGGTTGGTACTAGGAAATTACTGCTTCATGCCCAAGTTCTATTTATTGCTGTTTCAACCTCCAGACTTAAATATGTTCTGACACATTTCTAGCCCAAATCTCTTAAGTTGAAAATAGAAATGAAGCCCTGTTCTTGGGAAAATTAGTTGAGCCTTTAAGCTAAAAAGAATAGTATTTAGTCCTGTATCTCAGCTAGAATTAGGAAAAAAATGTAGTTAAGCATCATAGGGAACTTCTTTTGGGTCCTGTTTGTGAACTCATATTGACATTCAGACTGGTTTCTGGGCCTTTATTTTCAGAATCTTGCAAGGAAACCAAATTAAGTCAATTACCAAAAAAGCATTCTCTGGTCTTGAAGGACTTGAACATCTGTAAGTATTTTAATTTGTAGAACTCCTAATTTGTCATCTTCAGTCTTGTGTTCTCTGTGAGATTTTCAAGAATTTAACTGAAGGCAGCATATGAAATCACACTGAGTCATTATTGTGCTCTTTGCTTAACTTACAGAGATTTAAGCAACAATGCAATAATGTCCATCCAAGAAAATGCCTTTGCCCAGGCTCACCTGAAGGAGCTGTAAGTTCATGACAATTATTTAGAGATTCTTTACAAGCCCTACCTTGGAAAGAATTCTTCAGCCATTGTAGGCTTGTTTGAAGTTGTCTGAAATGTCTGCTTTCATCATGAAATATTTGCAGCAATGCTGGTAAATTATCAACTCAAAGTTGGTAACAGTATATTTAGATTTAAGGTTTGATAAGATCTTCACCTACATTTCCGTAGTTGCAATTAGTAGGAGTTAACTTTTTCTTGCAGTACTAAACCATTAAGCTTTTCCTGTCCTATGATTTTGCAGCAAGCTCAGCACTGCATGTAGGCAGTGAACAAAACAAATAATTCATCAGGAATCTCTCAGGGGGAAATAGCAAACCTGTGTTTTTTCTTCCTATATTTCGGGGCTAGGGAAAGGCTTTAAAATTCACAGCTAGATAAGATTTTGTAAGTGCTCAGCAGATGTTTAAGCTGGTAGGGTCTCTTGTGGTCTTCAGACATCTGAAGTAATATAATGTGAAGTGACCTTCACACTCGAGAATAATCCTACTGTAATGCAGTCTTTTTTTTGTGAGATAAAGTCTCTTGACTGTTGTAATCTGGTCTAAAACTGTTATTCCATTAGTTAACCTTGGCCAGATGGACTTAGTCTGCAGGATCTGCCACCGTGAGGAGACAATTTCAGGTGTTAAAGACTTTTGTTGCCTTCTCTGATGTATTTTAAAAGTGATTAGTCATTGATATGTACAGGCAAAGAGCAGGATGGAATCTTGGCTTGTTTGGTGCCTCTTTTCTGCCATGGCTGGCTTCATCTTAGGGAAAATCACTTCTTGTTAAATGCTGGACTGTCTCAAGTCAGTCATACTCATACTTGGAGTATGGCAAACAAAACTCAGCCCTCCAGTGTCTTGAAGTCAGTTCAGAGGTGGCATCTGGCGCTCCAAGGAATGAATAATACTTAGGAAACTGTAAAAGCAGGTGGTGGGAAAGAAGACACCCATCATTATTTCCTGTTGGTAGGTTTTCTGCGGAGCAGAGAAAACGAGCTGCAGTTGATACCTGTATGAAACAAATCGCTTTTGGCCTTAAATATTTATCAGCTGGCATTAAAATGAGAGTTGAGGCTTCTGCTCATTTCATAATGGCAGTTGTGTTAAGTTTGAAATATGGACCAGCTCTGCAATGTTATGTTCTTTTCAATTGCTTTAAAAAGGGATGAGATAATTGTAAAGACAGGCTTAGTGGTTTGGGGATTGTTTTTTTAGAAGTTGAAACTGAGTTTATATTCTCCAGGATTAAAACGAAATGAAAGGTTTTAATGCTGACATAGAGGGATTGATTCTAGCATAAACACCTAAGCTTTTATAATAAATACCCATACATATAAAATAATAATGTAAATTTGATGTTTCTGTATGTGTATACTTTAAGTTGCATTGCTGTGTGAAATCACACGTATGCATGTAAAATAAACTTCCCTTACCGTTTTGTTTTGCCCTGTTTCTGCAGAGTGTTGAACACAAGCAGTTTGCTTTGTGATTGCCAGTTGAAATGGCTGCCCCAGTGGCTTAGTGAGAGCCGTTTGCTGCAGGCTGTCAGTGTCAGCTGTGCTCACCCTGAGTGGTTGGCAGGACAAAGCCTTCTCAGTGTGGACCCTGATGACTTTGTTTGTGGTTTGTATTTTTAGTGACTTTTGATACAGAAGCATGGTAACACAAGTCTTGTAGCTGAAATCAAGCTGTAGTGCCGGGGAGGTACTTGGTCCTGGCTGTGGTGCCCATGTGGGCCCATGTACATCACAGAGTCTGCTGTGAGTTTGGGGTTTAATTCTGCATCTCTTCACTCTGTTTTGTGGTGTTTGAGCACTGAAGATAACCTAAGGGAGTAGGGCTGTTGGGCATTGTTTTTTGTTTAGTTTACTAGTAAAAATGGATTATGCTTCCATGCTCCCTGCTTATGGCTATGTCTAGCTTTGTAAGGTCTCTTTGACACTTTTTTCCTGGTTCTTGCCCATACCAGCAGAATCTTAAAATAGGTTGGCTTGGAAGGGCCTTAAAGATCATCCAGTTCCACCCCCTCCCATAGACAGGGACACATTCCAGGAGAATAGGGCAATCTGGCCGTGAGCTCTTCCAGGAATGGGGCAGTCACAGGTTCTCTGGGCAAAAATTAGAGTACTTCAGGCTCTGGCACATTTTCTGGTACTCCATATCTATGATGTTTATGGTGGTCTCAAGCTCTTTGCTTAGTCTGGGTGAAGTCTGTGGCAGGCTTGGAATTAGTCTGATGTTTTCTTTTCCTGGTGAGCAATCTTATAACAGTTATTTTTGCTGTGCAATTCTTTCATTGCTTTGGTGGCAAAGGCTACAGTAATAACCACGTAGGTGCACGCACCCACTTCTCCACTCCAGTACCACCAGGGTGGGTGCCTATGAGAGTGTCTGCTGAAATAATGGATATGGAAAGCAATTTCATCGAGTGGGATGAGATAGCAAACTGCCAGCTTGTTATACTTTGTGCTTGTAGAACTTCAAGGCTCTTCAGGATATTTAAACTATCTGAAAGTAAGTCTCAGTCCTTCATAAAATGACCCGGCTCTTCAACCGAGCAGGATTTTTGAGTTTGATCTAAATATAGCAAGTTTCAGACAGTTGCACAAAAGGCAGGACTGCTCAGCACTGCACTTGATTGTATTCAATGCTGATTCTTCTGCTTCCTTCACAGCTTGATTTCCAGCTCAAAGCAGCTGAATTTGTCAAGCTTGACATCTGTTCCCAAAGTTTTGGTTGTGCTTGCATTGTCTTTTGAGTGAGTTTTCTTGCAATATTAATTCAAGTTTAAGAGGAAAGTGGCTAATCTTGGTGCTTTTCTTCTCAGATAACTTCCCTAAACCGCAGATCAGAGTCCACCCAGAAACCACAGTGGCCCTGCGAGGCACAAATGTGACCCTGATGTGCACTGCTGTGAGCAGCAGTGATTCACCCATGGCCACGGCCTGGCGCAAAGACAGCGAGCTCCTCTATGATGCAGAGGTTGAGAATTTTGCCAGGTACCAGCAGCAAAGTGGGGAGGTGCTGGAATACACCACTATCCTGCACCTCTTCAATGTGAATTTCACTGATGAAGGGAAATACCAGTGCATTGTCACCAATCACTTTGGCTCCAATTATTCCAACAAAGCCAAGCTGACTGTCAATGGTAAGTAATCATGGTGAAAAAGGAGAAGCACTCTGAACCTAAAACTTAAGTAGCTGAAAGTCTGTTTTTCACTAAAGCTGGCCCAAAATAGTCTTGCAAACATCAATGGGATTTAGAAGTATCACACATCATTTTATAAAGCTGGAAATAAGTGATGGGTTTTTTGGCTGATGAAAAGCCTCTATTCACTTTTTGAAAGCGGCAATTATCTCCTGTGCTTTATTAGAACACAGTTAGTTGTTCGTCTAGTTAATTGCAGGTGGAATTCTTTAAATTAAAAGCTCCCTCCACTGTCTTATCTGAACTCAGCACCTTTCCCACATGTTTGTAAAACTGGGAAAGACTCATCTGTGAGTGGTAATAACCCTGTGGTAAAAACCCTGAAAAGTCAAGAGTGAAGTATTTTTTTTCTTATTAGCCATCATGATTATTTTTATTTTGATGGAAGGGCAGGTAAGAAGACAGTGTTCACATCAGTCAGCAGACCACTGATCCTCACAGTACCTCAGAACAGGGATGATGAGATGGAAGCTTACCTTCCTTTTTACCAGGGAAGGAAAATGTGGCAAAGATTTTTCCCTGGATTCTTCCCATGAGAAATCATCACCGTCACATAATCTTAGAGGAACTTAATGGCTTTAAACCGAAATATAGAGTAGGTTTGCATTAGATATTGGGAAGAAATTTCTCCCTCTGAGGGTGGCAAGGCTGTGGGACAGGTTCCCTAGAGCAGTTGTGACTGCCCCATCCCTGTAAGTGTTCAAGGCCAGGCTGGATGGGGCTTGGAGCAACCTGGGAGAGTGCAAGGTGTCCTTGCCCTTGGGCATGTATTGTCTTAAGGATCCCTTTCAACCCAAAGCATTTCATGATTCTATGAACACTGTAGATACTGTATTTAAATTTTGGGATAAAGGCTCTTGGAAATAACTACTGAAAATTTGTGCAGTTCTTCAGAAGAATCTGTTCCCCTCTTACGGACTGTTTCGGATATGTTTTCAAATTTTCTCTCTGCTGTGGAGCTTTTTCTGCATTTTACCTGATACTGAAAATGCTGCATTGATGTCCCCTTTGATCCAGAGCTCCCTTCTTTCCTGAAAACTCCCATGGATCTCACTATCCGCACTGGGGCAATGGCCCGGCTGGAGTGTGCTGCCGAGGGCCACCCCCCACCACAGATCTCCTGGCAGAAAGATGGTGGCACAGACTTCCCTGCTGCAAGAGAGAGGAGGATGCACGTCATGCCTGAGGACGATGTGTTCTTCATTGCAAATGTGAAGATGGAAGACATGGGGATCTACAGCTGCATGGCCCAGAACATCGCAGGGGGACTCTCAGCCAATGCTACCCTGACTGTGCTGGGTAAGTGTGACTGGCCTGTGCTGGCAGATGAATCCCTGCACATCTGCAGTGAAATTGTAGCTTAGCTACCAGTAGCAAGTTCAAATGGTGGAGAATGAAGTTAAACTACTAAGAGCAATACAAACATTGGTGTCATGTTTACACAGTGAAGCTCTAGAAGCTGAGTTGCGGAGCTGCCTGGTGGAGTTGGAGTTAGTGTGATCTTTGCAGGGAGCTGAGGGGTATATCTTAGTCCAGCAGTGTAGATTAGACAAGTAATTTGTGCTGCCTTAGAGCAAATTTAGTCACAGGTAACAACAAACTTGCCAGGAAGAATACCAGAGAGATCTTGGGATGCATGAGAGAGCATTGCCAGCAGGTCAGAGAGGTGATCCTGCCCCTCTGCTCAGCCCTAGTGAGGCACATCTGGAGTGCTGTGTCCAGTTCTGGGCTCCTCAGGACAAGAGGAATGCAGAGTTCCTGGAGCAAGTCCAGGAGAGGTTACTGTCCTTTGATGAAAGGACTGCAGTATCACTCTCACAAGGAAATGATGATTGGTTGGACTTGATAATCTTAAGAGGCCTTTTCTAATCTAAATGATTTCATGATGCTGTGAAAGGCTGAGGGAACTGGGCTTGTCCAACCTTGAGAAAAGCCAGCTGAGAGGGGCCCTCATCATGTGTGTCCTTGTCTGCAGGGAGGGGTCAGAGGGTGGACCTGGCTGTGCTTGGTGATGCTCGGCAAAGGGACAAGAGGCCACGGGCAGAAACTGATGCACAGCAAGTTCTGCATGAATGTGAGGAAGAGCTTTACTGTGCGGGCACAGGCTGCCCAGAGAGGAGGGTGTGGAGTCTCCCTCACTGGAGATGTTCCAGAACGGTCTGGATGCAATCCTGTCCCGTGTACTCTGGGATGACCCTGCTTGAGCAGGGAGGTAGGACTAGATGACCCACTATGACCCATCCTGTGAACTGTGCTGAGTAATAATGGAAAGTCAGTTCCTTCCAGAGTGCAGCATTTTTTTAAGATGCTGACTTTTAACATTATGGCCAAATTTAAAATGGACTGCCACAAGTTTCCCAAAGCAACTGCAGCTGCCCCATTCCTGAAAGTGCTTGCAACGCTTGGATGGGGCTTGGAGCAGCCTGATCTAATGGAAGGTGTCCCTGTCTATGGCAGGAGAGATGAGACAGGATGATCTTTAAGGTCCCTTCCAACCTAAACCATTATAGGATTCCATGATTCTTTGAAGTTCTCTTACAATTCTACTTTTTGTCCCAGAAACTCCTTCCTTCATGAGGCCCCTGGAGGACAGGACAGTGACCCGAGGTGAAACTGCTGTCCTGCAGTGCATAGCTGGTGGCAGTCCTGCCCCTCGCCTCAACTGGACCAAGGACGATGGTCCCTTGACGGTCACCGAGCGGCATTTCTTCGCTGCAGCAAACCAGCTCCTCATCATAGTGGATGCAGGACTGGAGGATGCTGGGAAGTACAC
The DNA here is from genome assembly GCF_052056855.1 of Sturnus vulgaris. NCBI lineage: Eukaryota > Metazoa > Chordata > Aves > Passeriformes > Sturnidae > Sturnus > Sturnus vulgaris. Next base: position 6,568,269 of record NC_142271.1, read on the forward strand.
GTGCATCATGTCCAACACACTGGGCACTGAGCGTGGCCATATTTACCTAAAAGTCCTGGCTTCCCCCAACTGTGATTCTTCGCAGAGTGCCATTGTCCATGAGGAGGATGGCTGGACAACAGTAGGGATCGTGATTATTGTTGTCGTGTGTTGTGTGGTGGGAACGTCCTTGGTGTGGGTTATCGTCATCTATCACATGAGGAGGAAGAATGAAGATTACAGCATCACTAACACAGGTTAAGTGTGGTCCTGTTTTTAATCCAAAACTTGAAATTTCTGGATTTGTTACAAATGGATAAGATTAAAGAACTGAAGATTTCCTTCTTAAAATCCCTCCAAGGATTTGCTCAAATTCCTCCATTTTAGAGGTTCTTATAAATTCCAGAAGTGTGCTAATTCTATTCCTTATACACTATGTTTGTCCTACATTGAGGGAAAACAGTGAAGTTGGAAAGTAAATATTTGAATAAGCTTAGAAGTGTTTTCAGGGACTGGAATAATAGATATAAATTTTATTTCTGGCCCTGTCAGCTTTGAACTGGCCATCTGGATTTGTAATTACTGAAGTAGAAAAAAGATACCTACATGCAAGTTAAAATTCTGGATATTCTTGTTAATGTGGGGAATAGGTCTGATAATACCTTGAAATCCTCACACTGTTTAATGTCAATGTTAATTCTGCCTTGCAGAGGAGATGAACCTACCTGCTGACATTCCCAGCTACCTCTCCTCCCAAGGAACACTGTCTGAGCCTCAGGAAGGCTACAGTAACTTGGAGGCAGGGAGCCATCAGCAGCTGATGCCTCCAGCTGGCAGCTACATGCACAAAGGCACAGATGGTAAGCAAAGCCCTCAGGTGTGTTGCCAGTGCCTCGGCAGGATGCCAATGCACAGTCTCATCCTCACAGCTTAAGTGTCAAGGTAGATCTTTATCCTGTTTCTTTCCTTTGGCATCTCGAAAGCCCAGCAAAAAGAATGGAAATAGATTTTTCTTGGAAGATGACTATCCTGTCCTGTCCTTTGTATAAAATTCCTGCCTGTGCCAGACATCTGGTTGGCTTGCTACAACTAAATTGTTGTAACTTAAGGGCTCTGCACTATTTCCCTACCTTGTTTGGACAATTTTCTAGAGGTTCGTGTCATTGAGCTCACAGAGATGCTTTCTTTGCCAAAATGCTAAGAACTCATCACTCATTATGTAGGCTGGCTTGGAAATTGATCCTCAGTGTAAGGTTTTCACACCTGTCCATGATCCCTTCAGCCCAGTCCCACTGCACTAGAGTCTATATCAGGAAGGAGTTGAGAAGCAGCTTATCTAAGTGACCAGTTTCTCATCAGCTCTGATGTGTGTGGGCATGCAGGAGCAAGTCAGGTCCAAGATGGATGTGGGCAGGTATCCTGGTTTAATCCTGTTTAAGGATTAAATCCTGGTTTAAGGCTGTTTTACCGTGGTGCCCAAGCTGGCTGGACCTGCATGGAACTCTTTGCTCATGAAATAGGGGAACATGTCCATGGTTCCCCTGGTCAGCTTCAGAAGGACACCTCTGTGAAGAATTTGGATGGAGGGAATCTGGGGGGTTTCTCATGTGGCCTTTCAAGCCAAGTACTCTGTTACTCCCTTCACTGTAAAAAGGCCCTTCAATTTGTGCTGCTCTAATAAATGATGATACCAGGACATAAAGCCTATGAAAATCTGGCATCCTCATCCTTTTTGAGAGTATTTTATTTTTCCATTGTGTTCATCAGGTGGTGCAGCACCATTAGTGATCTGCTCAGATTGTTACGACAATGCCAACATCTTCTCCCGGAGCAGAGAGTACTGTCCCTATGCCTTCGTCACCGAGGAGGACTCCCTGGATCATCCACTCCCGAATCTCATGGTGCAGATGCCCAAGGAAATGTACACAGCACACACTCAGAATGAAACCAGTGCTCTGGGTAATCTCTTAGCAGACAGAGATGTGCCTGTTTTCCTTACCAACCATGACAAAAAAAGTGATAAGAAAATCTCTTCCCAGCAGATTTTTGGTGAGTGTCCACTTTTCCTTTTGTTGCTTTGTATTCCCTGATAACTTTGGCCTTCATTATGCTGCTCTTCACTATTGACACAGCTAGTCCTTCAAGTGTCAGTAGTTTGTGGAATTACTCATGTTTATTAACCACTTATTCTCCAAATGCCCGTGTTGCATCAGCAAACAGCTTGCCTCCAGTACCTGAGATTGAAGATGGTGGTGTTAAAAAGATGGAATTTCTTAATTTGCAGTTTTAAGTTTGTGGAATGTGAGCCTTTGCTTATACTTCAAGGACATGTATTAACCAAAAGTTTGATCTTCACATAAGAAATTCAAATAGCCTTTCTCTTTGAGCTGGTCTGAAGTTCAAAGAACTCCCTAAATTGCTTCTTTTTCTGTTCACTTTCTTCCAGATCACCTTTTTAAAAATTCACACTGAAGCTCTGTGTGTTCCTGGTTACTGTAAGAGATTACTGGAAAAGTAGAGCATCTAGTAAAATATACTCTGAAAAACAGAGCAAATCAGCTCAGAATGATTGTAATTGCTGAGTCACAGAGCTCGAATCTATTTAAAATCTGAGTGTGATTGATCTCTGCTCTTTGTGAGCTGTGACAGCACCTGAGGGAAACGGCTGGAGCTGTGTCAGGGGTGGTTTGGATTGGAGGAAAATGTTCTTCCTCCAGTGGGTGGTCAGGCACTGAACAGGCTCCCCAGGGAATGCTCATGGCCCCAAGGCTGCCAGGGCTCAGAGGGTGTTTGGACAATGCTCTCAGGCACAGGGTGGAATTTGTTGGGGTGTCTGTGCAGGGTTGGGAGCTGGACTCGATGATCCTTGAGGGTCCCTTCCACCTCAGGCTATTCCTTGATTGTATGATGTTGCTCCTGTTCATCTTCTAATTTTTCTCCCTCAGAGCCCTTCCAGGTTCCTCTGTGGGGAGGCAGCAAAGACCTGGCTTGCTCTCACCCGCAATTCCTGCACCGTCCATTGGCCCTCGAGGCACCACAGCCACTCCAGAGTGACGGTATCGCCAGCACTGACCAGGACCTGGCATCACCCAGACCCTGCCACAGGCTACGGGAGGAGAATTTTGATTTTAACAGGACACGGAACATTCATGACCACAGTGAAACCACATAAAACACTCACACAGCCTTCAAAGCAAATCCAAATTGACTGACTATTTACTACCTCAGGATTAACCCCAAGGCCAAAGATGTTCATGTATGTGTCTGCAAGTACAAAACAGTCAAGACTCTCTTGGAGGAGATGGCACATGCCCTTTTTTCTGCAATTTCTCCATTGGAAGATGAGAATGTGCACCAGAGAACATGTGGATAATTAGTGCAGTCTACAAAAATAGCATTAAAACATGGATTGTGTGATGCTGGAAGCAGCCTTTGTGGTGGTGTGTGCTTTGGAAAGCTCTCAAGAACGTGTGTAGCTATTTCACAGTGCTTCGTCTGCTTGGAAACAAACCATCAGGGCCTCCTCGTGGAATTCCCCCGGAACTGTAAGCGTAAAACTCTTGGCCAGCTTTTCCTTCCTTAGACTGTTGGCAGGTGTCTGTTGCCAGTCTAAGTTTGGGGCTTGTTTTCTTCTGTGAATAATGGACTCTAGTTGTAAATAAACTTGCATTTATAAATATTTTGTATACACTAAGCATATAAATGTGTTGGCTGTAATGTAAATTATTTTTTATTATGCCAAAATATATGCCATACTGTTAGTCTTGACAGCTGCATATCAAACCATATGGGGGGACTTGGGCGGACTGAAAGCTTGCTTGTGAGGGAATAGAACTGTCTTTGTTTTGAAAAGAAGTGCATTTACTTATAGATATATGGTAGAACTGTGATATTGATGAATTTCATTGTTTCCTAAAACTGTGTGCCTGGCTGATCTGGCTGCAAGCTGATCCATTTCATGATATTAGCAGAATTTCAAGGTTTATCTAAGTTTTCAAGGTTTATCTAAGCTTTCATCTGTAAAAACCCCCTTTGTATTGTGTCTGTTGAGAGGGTCTCCATATGTTTCCTAGTTGACAGTTAAATGAACTTCTAAAAATAATGTGGTGATGAAAAGCATGAGGTAAATTGAGAGAGGACTTGATAAATACTTATTTCTTCTGCACAGCCAAAGGCATATGGAGTTTAAAACACTGGTCCTTTTCTGTTGTAAAATATCAGGCTAAATTGTTGAATTAATAGTTCACTTAAACCTTAGTGTGGTCAAAATGTTTAAATATTTGACAGGTGAGAAATGATACAATGCAGGGAACCCCTCGCTACTGAAAAATCTTGCTCAGACTTGATAGTTCCAGTGAGATGTGCCTGACAAAATGAGGAAGAACAATGACATTATGAACACTTCCTGAAAAGTTTTTTTAGGGGGAAAAATGTCCCTTTTTGTTGAAGGTGTTGAAAGAGTCTTCAGAGATGGGTTTTCAGCAGGTGCATTGTGCTCTGTGGTCATGCCTTTAGAGGGAGATGCTTCCTTCCTGATCACTACTGCCTGCTTTGGAGCTGTAGGATTTGTACCCAGATATAACCATCTGTGCAATATTTTTATAAAGACAAAATCCCCTTTTTGATCCAGCTCAGTTGTAGGCATGTGAGAATTCCCATTGATCCACTCCTGGACTGAAGGGTTTGTCATGCAGAGTCACAGCTGAATTTAGAGACTGTGGTGAAGTATTTGAGTAAATGAGTGGGGAAACACTGGGAATAATGGTACTTTTCCCATGGCTCTTGAGATGGGAATAATAGTCAAATCTTTGCAAGTGAGCAAATATTTTCAAGGGTTCTTCCCATGCTCTTAAAGCCAGCGTGGCTGATTTGGTAGACAGCAGCTTTAGTGGGAAGGGGATCCAATTGTCCTTGACCTTTGGGTAAAATAGAGAGAAACACAGGTATGTAAATTTTTGTATTCTGATAGGTGAAATGTTAAAAAAAAATCAATCTGAAGTTCATTTGTTTCTGTTTTTATTTCCTCCAGACTTTTACTTCCCAGACAGCATTTAAGGCACAGTGCTTATTCTGAATCCAAAATGATCACTGCTGCAGGGACCCAGCACTGTCAGTTTAAATCAAGATGAGAAAGGTCATGCCATGAAACTACAGCAGCAGGAAAGCCTTATCCTTTTGGGCTGCTCTCTCAGGCAGTCACTCAAGCTACTGGGGCAGGGGACTGCTGGCCGCCTGTGATTCCCAGGAGTGGGAAAACTGCATCCCTCCTGCTGCTCTCTCTCCATTTGGCAAATACTTGTTCTTATTTCTTTCATTCCTCTCTCTCTTCATAGGAGCTGAGCTCACACAGATCTCTCACAGTGCAGCTGGCATTGTCCAGACCATGGGACTACTTGGGGTACAGCTCCCATGGGCAAGGGAATTCTGTTTAGGTAGGAGAAATCTGTTTCAGCTGGACCAGGGCTTTAAAATCACTGCTGTCTGACCAGGACTATGCTGGCTGTCAGAGAGTGCAGCTAAAGCTGCTCTGACTTCTGTGAGAGAATGGCCTATAAAAGCTGAATCCTGAATTAAGGCGTTTACATCCTTCCATGGGCATTTAAAGTCCATAAGCTGGTTGTAAATAGCTGATGCTTCTAAGTAGGTGACACTTTGCTGCACTGTGGAAAAACTTCTTTGGTAGACTTGGAGGAGAAAATCATGTGCATCTTCTTTCCCCCTTGCAGAGGGGACAGAGTGGCCTTTCTTTTTTCAGTTAAAAAAAAAGTAATTGCCTCAATCAATGCCAAAGCACTACCAGTACAGAAACTGAGGGGTCAGAAGCAGCAAGAGCAAAGCTGCTTCTGTTCCCTCTTGCTATTTCCTGTTGTCTATTTATATTTTTTTCACATCAGAATGTGTATTTTGTATAGCATATGTAATATATGTTTGTCCATGTAACATATGTTCAAACAATAAAATGCTGTATACATTGAGCATTCGGTGTAACTGTTAGTTTGCAAATCGAATAATGATATTTTGTCCTATGGTATTTAATTTTCATAGCGGGGGGAAAAATAGAGTAAACTTTGCCAACTGGATGTGGTCATGGGACTCTGAGATTTGGACACGGTGACCTCCAGAGGCTATTTCAATCTCAACCATTCTCTGATTCTGTGATTCTCATTTCAGTTTTCCTGCAGGAAGTACCTGCACCCTTTTTGGAAAATGGGGGAGGGGCAGTTCTTCCATGGTGGTGTTGACTCTGGGCCAGGAGCCTTGCAGATCCCTGTGCTCCCCACACTTTTCCCCTGCTTTTCCAATGCTGGCCTCCTGCAATCCTTGGATCCTCTGAAAAGAAGATTTTCTTTTCAGCAAAGAACTATCAGCAGAAGTTGGTGGGAGCATCTCCCACGTGCTGGCTGCAGGAGGTGCTGCTAGCCCAATCCTTCCTGAAAATCAGCATGAGCTTTTTATTCCTTTGAATAACTCTCTCTCTCTCTCTCACTCTGCATTCTTCTGTTCTTCTGCTGGTTCATGTTCTGATAATTAATCACCTTTGTTCTGTCCTGTGTTCTCCACTCTTGTACTTGTTCCCAGATCTCAGCACCATGTAGCTTTTCCCAGGTAAACTTGAGCTCCTGCAGCTGCCTCGTCCCCTGCCCTTGCTGACAGAGATGATTACATCCAGGCAAAGAGACTCCCAAGAGCTGTGTGCGCCTTGTTCCCTCTACCCTAGACACATTAACTTGCATGTTTAGTCTGGAAAGGGACTTTGCACAAGGGCATGTAGTGACAGGACAAGGGGGAAAGGTCTTAAGCTGATGAAGGAAGGCTTAGATTAGATATTAGGAAGAAATTGTTCTCTGTAAGGGTGCTGAGGCCTTGGCCAGATTTTCCAGAGCAGCTGTGGCTGCCCCATCCCTTGAAGTGTCTAAGGCCAGGTTGGGCAGGGCTTGGAGCAACCTGGTCTACTGGAAGGTGTCCCTGCTCATGGGCAGGAGGTGGAATAAGATGAGCTTTTAAGTTCCTTCCAACCTAAAACATTCCATGATTCTATGCTTTATCAGCTCATATTCCTGATAACCAGGGATTCTTCCAGCCTCTGCCTGGGCTAGGACACTACCTGGCTGGGCAGGGGACAGCAGAGTCACCTGCCACCTCAGGAGGACCCCCTTGTATTTATAAACCATATTGGGGTTTCCCTGGAGCTGAAGCATTCAGAGTGTCCACAACATGCCCCAGATCCCGGATTTTTGTGTTCTCTTAAGTATTTTCAAGCCACCTCAATTGCAGGACTATAGACTCAATGATCCTAACCTGCCCCACGTCCATGATTTATCCAGGAGTGTTGTGGAACCCCACCCCTGTGATCATTTCAACAAGATGCTCAGGAAAAACCAGCTACTGCCTTCCCTGGCAAGTTCAACTCTCCCTAGCACTGTGTCAGAGCTAACAGCTATTGCAGATAAGATCATGAATAGTTAATGTTCTCAGTTATCCAAGCACATTTTAAAATTAACACAAGCCTGGTGCTGATGAGAGCAAAAAACTGGGCCATTAAAGACTGGAAAAAACCAGAAAACAATTGCATTTACCCTTGGGCTTCACTAATGACTGGGTTTTTGTAGAGGATCCTAGTCCTTCCTCCCTTTAATCCTTCAATGGTTTAATACTGGATGCTTCATTAAAGCACCTTCCCTCTTGCCTGCCAGGTTCTCCTCCCCACCTTCCCTCCCACAGGAGTTTGTGGCCCCTTTGGTTGAGTCTCCAGGCTCAGGTGTGATGCTTGATGCCATGAGCATGACCAGGGCACTGCAGGGTGAAGGAGCTGATGAGTACAGTATGGTGGGCAGGGGGCTGAGTGAAGCCCCCTCTAGGAACAGCCCCATATGTTCCTGGGGTACCTCCAGACACCCACTTGGAAAAGTTACCCCCTCATTTCTGGGTTGATGTATTCACCTTCTGCTAAATTGAGCCCCAAGTCCCTCAGCTTAGCAAGGGAATAAGCAAATAGATGACTTGGAAGGAAAAGACAGTCCATGTGTCCATGGGACCCCCAGCCTTGGGGGCTTTGGGCTCCAGTCCCAAGGCAGTCGTGGCTGTCACCTGCATTGGGCGCCCCCTGAACTCTAGATTGCTGTTCCCCACACGTAGGAAGCTGGAAGATGCAGGGGGTCCTTTTTCATAATGAACCCACGTATTCATAGGCAGACAGGAGTACAGGGTACAAATAAACTCCAAATACTAGTTTTTATGGCTTTGGCCCTGAAGTGGCTCACTGGGCCCACCAGCAGTGGGGGGTCACCACCCCAGACAGCATCAGCTGCCTCCAGCCAGACATTGGCAGCATAGGAGCACCAAGTCCCAACAACACGGAGCAGATGATGGCAGAGATCACACAGAGACGTCTGCTGTTGCAGGTAGTGATGGGCATGTGGACATGCCATGAATGTTCACCTGGGCTTCCCCAGGTGAGAAAAGGGGTGGTCAGCTCCTGCTGAGCATTGGAGATGAGATTTCCAACAGGAAAGGAGGATGGGTGAGCTTGTGCCCGCCAATTTATGGGCACTGAGGGAGAAAGGGAACCTGGGAAGGGAAGCCCCCTGGAGACCTGGCACACACCAGGCCCTGGGCTTCCACCCAGTGCTTCTTTGTGTGTCTGACTTGGCTAGTTCTGGATCTGCTCTGAGCTGACCAGGATGGAAATGGATTGAAACACAGCGTAACAGAGAAGGAACAACCACAGAGCATGGCCGTTAATCCAAGGGCCTTTTCCCTGCTGTGCCCAGAGGCAGCCCTGGCTGGGGTTGCTATTAGGAGGGCAATGGAATGCTATTAAGGCCACTGTTTATCTTGTTTTCTCCCAATGAGCTGTCATTTATCTGCTCTTTGAGGGACACGGCACTAATTGAACTCTGAGTGGTTACTGACAGGCACAGCTGCAGGTTCCTTCTGCTCTGTCCTCTCCATCTCCTGATGGTGTTTCACATCAGGATTTCTCTCACACGAGGCAGAACTGGGCTGAGGGAAGGGTTAAAGCTCCATGCCAGGAGCCCCAGCCAGGGATCAGAGCATCCTTTCTCTTGGATCAGGGCTCTCGTTCCAGTTCATCTCTCTTGGCAAAGGCAAATCTTCTCTGAACAAGATCCTCTTGTGCACAATTTGCATGTAACACAGGATAACTGCTCTGCTCATCACTTGGAAGGTTTGGTTTCACATTAGGTTTAATATATCTTCTGAAGACTTATCCATGTAATTCACCCCAGCAGTTGGAAACATCTCTGCTGTCCTTGCACAGATTTATCACTGACACCATTTGCCTGATGCTGGGTGCTGCAGTTGCATCTATTGAGCAGAGTGCTGTGATTTGTGATTTGCCAAAGGGGATTTTGAGATGCAGAAATAAATGTGCCCTGCTCCATTAATAGCTAACAGCCTGCTGAGAGTACCCCTGGCAGCATGCATGGCTTAGGAAAGGTCTGGCTGAACTCGGAGAGGAGCTGTTATGTAGAACAGGACTGATCCTGTCCTGAAAAATTTTAATTAAAATAAATGCCCAGGAAAGGGCCAACCATTTGTGCTGTTGCTTCCTGAGCCTCATCCCTGCTAATTAAGCAGTGTGTCAGTGCAAGTGACCTACAGCTAATGCAGCACCCAATTTGCATTTAAATTAAAAATCATATTTTTAAAAGAAAGGTTTCATTAAGTCCTGTTTGTCTCTCTGTCCAGGCACACACATTATCAAATGCTTCACTGGTTTTTATTGACTGGCAGCAGCTATAGGAGCCTGCATAACACAGGAGATTCTTCAGATGCTTCAACATGGTCAGATCCAGAGAAGTTTTGGTTGAGCCTCTGCTTCCAGAGCTCTGGTGTCCATGTCCAGGCTGTAAAACCTCGGGACACTGCTTCTGACAGTGAGAGGTTCTCGGTGCCCTTCCAAGTGGGATGTCATTTTTGCATGTGGTGTTTTTCCTCCCTCTGTTGGCACTGCCCACAGCTGCAGAGGTCTGCAGCTCCTTGGTGGTGCTGGGGCCTTGCCAGTGACTTTCTGGAGAGGTTTTCCCTCTGCTGCTTCCCAATGCAGCACATGCCTGGACCAGCTGGGCTGCCCAAAGCAACTGCAATGTTTGTGAGTGGATTGTATCATGGGTGTCATGACCACACAGTGACTTATGCTAAACCAAGTGCCTGGAGGAAGCCAGAGCATCCAGCCTGGGAGAAATGAGCATAGGGCTCTGCAGGGGCCTGGCTCCAGAGGGGACAGGGGCTTGCACAGTTGTTGGCTCCTGGTGGAGGGGAGAACCTCAGACAGACAGCAGGATGTGTTGTTCCTGTGTGGCTTCATGATGGGGATTACAGGCTTCATGCAGGGTCCCCCTAGTCCCCCAAGCTAAGTGTCTGCCTGCAGCACCCACCATGCTCTCAGTCAGACCCTCATTCCAATGCTGGGATCCTTAGTGAGAGTCAGGGACACCCTCTCTGGGGGAGAAGGTCTGTGTAAGGGGATGGGATGGACGCATTTCTGGTTAGTGGGAATCCCTCGCTCAGCAGAGCCCAATAGCTCATTGAAACACTCCAGCAGTGCTGCCTCTCTCCCAGGCAAGCCCTCTCAACCACACTTCAAGTCATGATTCTGGTTCTTGTACTCACGTATTGATGTATTCATATATTCATTTATTCATGTATTCATGTGGTTCATGACACACAGCCCATATTCCAAAGTGGATCGGATCCTCACTCACTGGGAGCTCTCTCTTTCACACCCCCATTTCTAAAATTTTAAGTATCGAGGCATAACAGACTCTTAATGAGATCCTGTCTGGGTCATGCCATGCTCTACATGCTTGACACCAGCATTCCCACGGACTGGAGAGGTGCTGCTTGGCTTCTCTCTGGGGAGGACCTGGGAGCTCTGGCTGTGCTGGGCAAGTCTCTCGGTGGCAGCTCCATTGATGGGACTTGAATTTTGGTGAATTTCTGAGCAGGGGTTCAAATTACATGTGGAGGGCACATAAACACCCATAAATGCAGTGCCTCTGTTAGGGGAAGATCAGGCCATCCTCGTCCAGACAGATGTCTCAGTGGCTTGTGTCACCAGAGCTGTCCCCATGGGGATGGTAGTCCCCTCTTGGCAGCAGGCACCTGAATCCTTGCTGTGAGCTCCTGGGCTCCAGACCCCTGGTTGTTGAGCTGGCATAACCTCATGGAGCCCAGCTCCTCTGGATACCTTTCATCTCTCTAACACAATCAGACATCCTCTGGCTTGTTTTCATAGAGACTGAAGCAGCAGCATCTTGCCTGGCTCCATCCCCCTCTGCAGCCAGCCTGCAGCAGCTATGCCAAATGCGACCCTGGTGCCTGGCTCCCCCCAATGCCCTGTGTCCACTGTGGGCTCATGGTACCAGGTTCTGCCCTGATGAATGTGGAACATTACTTGAGTCATGCACAGTGGTCCTTTTCTCTTCCATGGGCTCTGTGGCCATGGTGCTGGCGAGTTGCTGAGCTGGCTGAGGTGACACAAGGGTCCTCTCATCCTCTCTGTGTCCACATCTCAAAGCTGAGATCCTACAGTGGCTGGGATGCCCCATGGCCAATGGTAGCTGGCTCCTTGCTGCACTCCTGCCCTCCCTTTCAGCCTCTGCTTGGGTCTGACTGTTCTGATTTTTTGCTCCAGGTTAAGGAACATAAGGTTTTTGACAGATGCCTTTGCCATTATTCTTCCCTTAATGCTGTTGTTGTTTTGTGTTACTGTCAAATTGCATCTTCTTAAGTCCTTCCCATGCTGTCAGCTGCAGATGAGGTGCACGAAGGGCTGAGTAATCTCCTGGCTCTGTCTGACGAAATTACCTTTTATTATTGATAAGGCAGCGTTGCCTTTGGAGGACATGACTCCACTGTGAGCTGGAGCAGGAGCTGAGGAGCAATGCTCAGCCCTGCTGGTGCCTGTGGGTGCTCCCAGGGAGGTCAGTCTGCCCCTGGCCTGAGCAGGTGGGGAAAGGAACCAAACAATTCTGCAGCAAGGTGAGTCTGACGCTGGGAGACTTTTGTAAGGCACCTCTCCTGGAGGAGAAGCTTTCTGCAGGAAAGGGGCTGTTCCTGCTTGGAGCATCCCAGTTTCTCCTCCTGTGCCTCACAGGGAGCAGGGCACCCATCTTCCCACTTTGTGCTTGTCCCCATTGCAGGTGAGTAGTGTGCCACCTGGAGGCATGTGTCCACCTTGGCTGAAAGACAAGGCCGGTGAGGGTGGGACAGTTGGCAGGGAAAATGTGCCATCCTGGCTGATTTGGGCTGAGGGCTGCTGTGGATAGAGGTGAGTTGTGCATGTCCACATCCAAGCTCCCATTTCATTCAATCCCCTTGGGTCCTGGTGGGGAATCAGGGGGAAAGAAATCTGGGTCATGGCAAGAACTCTCTCTCTCTGAACAATAAATATTTATGTGTGTTTACAGCATGTTCCTGCACCTGGCTGCACAGGAGGGACTACAGTGCTCAGAGCAGTGAGTGTCCACACACGTGTTGTAGAGTGAAGGCTTAGGTGTGCCAAAGTGGCCATAGGCCCCTTGGCCACATGTGGCCCAAACATGACTGGCCCTGGCCCTGGCTCTGGCTCCTGTGCCCATGGCTTTGCTGCTGCTCTCAGAGGGTCTTGGTTTGTCCCCACTCAAGATTAGCGCTGGCTAATGGCCCAGTGGAGTAACTGGTCCCAGGAGCTGGATGTAGAGGAAAAGGGTAGAGGGTGCTGGCTGGGAGCACACAGAAGGACGCTGTTCCTCTGAGCACTAGAATCCCCTTTCCCGAGTGGATCTTGAGCCACCAAGGAGGTCCAGTTACACTTCACTCCATGAACAGTCTCACTTTTGCAAAGTGGCTGACACTTCCCATGATGTGCTAGAAAGTCCTTGGCACCAGAAGAGTTCCTGCAGTGAGGTTCAGCTGGTATGAGCTGTTCCCACCCCCACAGCTCTGTGCAACAGACGAGGCACTGCTGGACTGCTGCAGAGCAAAAGGAGCAGGGCAGACCCTGCTCCCAGGTGTGGGAAGTGGCAGCTCGGAGATCCATGAGGCATAGGGCAGGTGGTGCATTCTGGGCTGCAGCTTTACAGGAACTGCTGGATCTTCCCATACATATTTATACCCTCCCGTGCCACACAGGAATGTGGCCAATGCTCAGCTGTTCCTTTAGCCTTTCTCCCAGGTAGCCACACAGGGATCTGCCAACAGAGGGCACAGGGATGGCAACCCTGGTGACAGTGCTGCATTCTGAGATGGATCCTCCACCAGGACCTGCTGCCACCACTGGTACATGTGACAAACTATGTTGACCCTGCTTTGTGGGTGCTCTAGGGCAGGACAGACTGATGGTCCCTCGAGCACAGCATCCAGCTGCCCAAACAGGATCCGGTTGTGGATCCCGGCTCTTCGCAGGATGGAGTTCATTGTGCTTCCACGAAGGTCATTCCCTTGGTGTGGGCTTCCTCCTGCTTGGCTTGCTGGTAGAAGCCCAAAGTCCAAGGTGGTCCATATCCCAGTGGTGCTGTGAGCAGAGCCCCCAGGCTGGGACAGGGCTGAGGGCTCTGTGCTAGGGCCCTTTGGTGATGAATTGGGCAGAAAACTGCCAAGTCAACAGAAGCCCAGCAAAACACTCTTGTTGGAAGCCACCACAGCAAGCTCTACTATTTTGCTGATAAATCTGATTTTTAAATGAACTGCATGTCAGGATGGTAAATAATGCATCTTGTAAATGAACAGAGCTGGAACAAGTAGCTGGTGCTGCAGGTACAGCAAGTCCTGCACAGCAGGGAGAGCAGTGCCTGCAGTTCTTGGAAGCACATTCCCTGCACTGCTTCTCAAATTGCTTTTTAAAATCTTCAGTTCCTCCAGCACATTCCATAAGCTTTTCCCGTAAGCATAAATCCAGGAGTAGCACTGATGAGAACAAAAAGGTGTTATATATATATGAGCTTCAGAGAGCAATAGGGAAAGCAGGAAGCTCTTGAGGCAACAGCCCTTGGGAGAGATAGATCTTTCTCATTTCAGGAGCATTTGCAGCCACATCAGAGCCATTCTGGTGGTCTTCTCACTCCAGATCCTGGCAGACAGCTTTTCCTAACCCCTTACCACCAAGACTTGAGTAGAAAAGATTGTTAATTACTATTAAAAGTTTCAGAAGCTGCACAGTACTGTGTACTTCCTACCTGTCTGGAACAAGTGGGGCAGAAACTCCTGGAGGTCTCAGATACACGTGGCTTTGCACTGGATAGAACTCCCTGTTACCTCCAGCATTTTATGGATAAGTCCAGTCCTGAGTGGGCTGTGCTGGGGGGGTGATCTGGCCTGGGTGCAGCCCTGAGCTCAGTGCTGCGATCTGAAGGGTGAGAACTTCGACTCAGCGTGCTTGATCAGTCTTGAAAATCACTTGTGCTGAGGGCTTTCACTGACTGCTCGTGGCACATCCCTGTACACGTGCTAGCCATACGGAGCCACAAAGTTGTCCTGTTTGGGTTCTGGCTCCTCCAAAGACGTTTCAGGTTTCTTTGGGTGCAGCAGCCAGAGAAGAGACCTGTGCTAGGGAAGGATTTGGAGTCAGAAAGCACTTGGACTGCATAGCAGCTGGAGCACATCCTGGTGAACAGGTTTCCTCAGGGCTGCAGGGGAGTAAACCTGGGACAGATCCCAGTTTGTTTTGTGAGTCCTGTCACCATCACATCTGGTGGGGACCTGGGACCTTCTGCAAAGCAGGAGCATTGTCACAGAGCAGTACTAATGCAAACACCTCAGGGGTGGGGCTGGAGCTGGAGCTTCCTTTGGTGGCAAAGCTGCAGGAACTGTGACTTCCCAGGAAGGCTGCTGCCCATCTCTGGAACAGGCAGTGGCACAGGCTGCTCAGAGAAGCTGTGGCTGCCCCATCCCTGGAAGCACTCAAGGCCAAATTGGACAGGGTTTGGAACAAGCTAGTCTAGTGGAAGTTGTCCTTTCTCAAGGCAGGGAGTGAAATGGGATGAGCTTGAAGGTGCTTCCAACGCAAACCGTCCTGTGATTCTATGATTTTCGGGCAGGCTGCAAGGAGCAGAGTTGGTTGGTGATGAATTATGTGCTATCAGAAGCAATTACTGGTCAACAAAGTGCCTTGAGACAGGAGCCTGCGGGAGGGATGTGAAACCAGTACAATGGGCTCCTTGACCACGGCTGAATGTGTAGGGAAGAGTTAGTGGTTAATTAAAACTCTGGATGATTTCCAGGAGCAAACAAAACGTGATAGTCAAGGTGCTTGTGAACTGGTGTTAAAAGACAAATTCTTCATTGCCAATCCAGCTACTGTTCTTGTTCAGTTAAACTCTGCAGCACATCTCCCACAAAGGTAATTTTCTGCGTCTCTGGCTTAATTCTATTCATCTTTTAGAGGGTAATTAGCATCACTTGATGATCTTTTATGCCCAACTAATTGCACCTTGTTTCAGGAGTGAAAGTTAATGCCTCTCCATGTAGGTTAGTGCAGCAATTTATGAGGAGGGCTGGGACCAGGTAGAGAGGGGGACCAGGGGCACCATTGCCACTGCTGCTGCTGCCAGAAGCCTGGTGCTTGCTCCAGTGCAAAGATTCCCCAGTTTTCATTTGAGCTGTTTTCTGGATGCTGTGGCCTGCAGCAGCGAGCCCACAGTGCCAGCAGCTGCAGAGCTCAGCCAGCAAACAGTGCCCAGCAAATGGCAACCAGGCATTGTGTTTGGGGGTCTCATTTATGGAGCTGCTGATGAGGCATCAGTGACTCTGATAATGTTAAGGACTAGAAAGTAAATGCTTCCACTATAAATCTTGCCTGCTTTAAAAGTAGGTAATACTTTCAAAGTGCTTTAGTTCTTAGGAATTTAATATTTCGATGTCAATTGTAAGACAAGTAATTGGATAGGGAGAAGGTTTTTACTGGAACCTGAGATTAAAGGCAGGATTTGAAATGCTGTGCTGTGTGCAGGTGGGTGTTTTTGTTCACTGCAAATGTGACTCTGGAGGTTTAGCAAGCACCATTTGTGTTTGAAATCATGGAAGCATATCCTGAATATCCTGAGCTGGAAGGGAGTTGCAGGGATCAGCTCCTGACCTTGCTCAAGAGAACCCCAAAATCCATCCTGTGCCTGAGAGCATTGTCCAAATGCTTCTTGAGCTCTTGCAGCCTTGGAGCCGTGACCATTCCCTAGAGACCCTGTTCCAGTGCTCAACCACCCTCTGAGGGAAGTCTAAATGTCTCTGCACCCGTGGAATGGCCCTGGCAGAGAAGACCATTCTCACAGCACTTGCCATGTCCAGGGTACTCATCCACAGAGTGGTGTGTCCATGGAGGGAGCAACTCCAGACCTGGGCTTAATCCTCCCTGGGAGTGGGTTGTTTCAATCTCACCGAGCATTTTATACTGAGGTTATCAAAAGCTCTTTCTGTTCATGCTGGGAGATACTTGGGCTGCTTCTAGCAAAAATTCTGCTTCCTCCTGCCCTCATTCACCCCTTCCTGCCTAGGGAATGAGTTTCCAACCTTCCATGAGCAAAACTTCCCTGGTCCATCCCTTTCCAAATTGGAAGCTGCACTACTGTGAGCTGGCATCAAGACTCCTAGGTGAGTCCAAGCCCTCCCAGTGAAACTGCAACTGGACATGGAGCATAGCTGCAACACCATGGCCATGGATTTCCTTGATGGGATGAAGCACTGGTGGAAGTCCTGGGGCACTCTCTGGGGAATTGCTCTCCCTGTGCCATGCTCTCACCCAAGGGGTGCCAGAATCGTGCAGCCCTGTCCCAGAGCTCCATGCCCAGCCTGCCTGAGCTGAGAGGAAAATGGGCTCAGTTTAATGACAAGACTTTGATACTCCAGCCTTAAACTTTCTGTAAACCAGTGGCTGCTGGACAGGTGAGCTGGACTCCTGTGCCTAATGTAGATTGATAGCAGATCAGATTTCTGTCTTAATTTGCATATGACCTAGAGAATTAGCAGAGAGGATCTGTTATTCTGTCAGTGCACTAACGACTCCAGCAAGAGAAGGGCTCCCCAGGGAAGCAGTGGTATTTGCTAACCTTTTCCCAGTTTGCTTTACATAATAACACACTCCTCCAAATGTCCTCAGCGTGACTGGCCATTCCCCTTCGCCTGCACACACCTTGATTTTTTGCTTTTTAAATTTCAAGACTATTGCACAGTAAGAAAAGGTGCTGAATGTCACATGTAATTAATTTTCCTTCTCCCTTCAGAAGCTATTCTTAGCCACGCCATCAGTTTAGCAATTTAAAGGGACGTACGTTTCCTTCTCAAGGTCTCTAAAGATTTCCTGTATCCATACGTCCAGCTAGAAAAGAAAAACAACCTAAATCTGCCTGCCAGTCTGCCCTTCAGCTCACTGATTTTCTCCAAAATGGGTTGCAAGGATGGGAGCATACCAGAGACCCTCTCCAGGGGCATTTCTAAAGGCAGTGGGACAGTTGAGCACACAGCGTGCTGAGGATCAGGCAGGACAATCC
The DNA here is from genome assembly GCF_052056855.1 of Sturnus vulgaris. Lineage (NCBI taxonomy): Eukaryota > Metazoa > Chordata > Aves > Passeriformes > Sturnidae > Sturnus > Sturnus vulgaris. The sequence continues at coordinate 6,585,731 of NC_142271.1, forward strand.
AATGGCACACCATCCCAATGAGTGTCACTGCAAAATATCATGGAATAGCCCTGGAGAAAAGGACCTGGGGGTGCAGGTGAGTGAGAGCTGGACATGCACCAGCCACATGTGCTGGGACCCAGAAACTTCCCCCGAGTGGTGGGCTGATTGCACAGCGTGAGCAGCAGGGGAGGGGAGGATTCTGCCCTGCTCAGGTGAGACTCCACCTGCAAAGCTTCCTCCAGCTCTGGGAACCAACATCAGAAAGATGTGGAGCCGCTGGAGCAAGTCCAGAGGAGACCATGGAGATGCTCCAAGGGCTGGAGCCCCTCATCTGTGGATCCAGGCTGGGACAGCTGAAGGTGTTCAGCCTGGAGGAAAAAAGGGCGACCTTAGACCCCCTTCCAGCACCTAAAGGGGCTCCAAGAGAGCTGGAGAGGGACTTGGGACAAGGGGGAATGGCTTCCCACTGCCAGAGGGCAGGGTTAGATGGGATTTTGGGAAGGGATTCTTGTCTGTGAGGGTGCTGAGGCCCTGGCACAGATGGCCCAGAGCAGCTGTGGCTGCCCCTTCCCTGGAAGCATTCAAGACCAGGTTGGATGGGGCTTGAAGCAACTAGGTCTAGTGAAAGGTGTCCCTGGCCATGACAGGGGTATAGGACTGGATGAGCCTTTAGGTCCTATCCAGTTCAAACCATTATAAACGTCTATGATTTTGCTCTTCTGCTCACCAGTAGAGCACATCAGGGCTTTAGCTGTTGTTTAAATCAATTCCTCCAAAAACAAGGGAATGCGATTCCATTTTCTCACCTCTTCACTTAAAATACATTTTTGTGCAAAAGGTGGTAATGAAGGTAATGAAGGCTGGATGGGGCTTGGAGCAACTAGGTCTAGTGGAAGGTGCCCCTGCTCATGGCAGGGGGTGAAACAAGATGAGCCTTTAAGTCCCTTCCAACCCAAATAATTCTATGATTCCATGATAATAAAAAATTACTTCTAGCTTTACTTATGAAAGGAAATGTAAAAATCCTCTGTGATATTTCAGACACTTTGACTTTAGTCATGTTGAGGACAAACTGAATGGCTCCCCAGGCTATGAGTGTTGGACTTTTTTTCAATGCAGTGTGTTTTGGTTGGGGTTTTTTGCATTGGTTAGTGTTTTGTTTTATTGTTATTATCCTTAACATTTTGCATGTGTGATTTCCTGCTCTGCTGAAATACTCACCAGGAAAAAAAATGTCCCTGTTCGGCTGAGAGCAAACAGGCAGTGCTGAGCTCTTCTGCATTATGTTCAGTACTTTTGGTAATTCAAGAATGAACCTAAGCTGGGGCAGGAGAGCAGGTTACCCAGCAAATGCTGGAAAAGAAGTGGAGTCTCATAATCTGCAGCCATGAGACCAGGAATTCAATCAGAAATTGTACCATTGCAATTGTTTGGGCACAACTTCATGTTTTGCTGGAGAGCAAAAGCTGTCATGCCTGCATAAATGTGGAAATAAATAAAACTTGGTTCTGATCCGTTTTTAGTTTTTGCTTTGCAGAAGGCATACCAGCACCATCATAGGTTATGGAAGGAGCTGACAGCCCCCTTGTGCTCACAGGTGCACTGGGGGATGTGGAGGTGTTGCCCCAGCTCCTCCACCTTTGCTCGTGTGGCTGCTTGCTTCCTATGAGAATGAAGTCCATTTTGTGTCTCCATATGTGTGGGGCTCCACTTGCTGCCTGTGCCTAGATCCCCCATGGCATCCATCAGCATCTCCCAGCTGCTGTGTCCTGGCACGGGAGGATAAGGCAGCCATGCTGCTGAGGATGGCCCACAGGCATCATCCTCAGCACGGTCTTCCATTGCTGGAGTTTTGTCCACTAATCAGCCAGGCAGTATTCTCAGTGAGATCCATCCCATCTCTCCAAGATGTCTCTGGGGCATCCAGCATTCCTTTTAGTATTCTCAGAGATAAGAAAGAGGCTGTGAGCAGCACAGAACCTCACTTAGAAGGGATGAAACCATTAACTGAAGCTAAAAGAGTGTGAAGAAAGACAAGGACCTAAAATGAGAATAAAATAATAGTAGGAGACAGAGCACAGATGAGTAATCAGCATAAATTCATTAGTTTTTCATGCACAGGCAATGGGAGTGGAAGCAGGAGCCCAAAGGGCGGAATGCAATTGCTAGTGGTAAACCAGAGAAAATGCAATTCTCCTTCTCCACGTGTCATTGCAGAGTGGGAATTGCTGCCTGTCCGCTGAGAAGCAGAGACCAGCATTGCTCCTTTGCTTGGAAACTGGCCCTGCCTAATGTCCCAGTGCCCATGGACTGAGCTCAGTGCCCTGTGAGGGGGCACATGCTGCAGGAGGCAGCTGCTTGGACCGTCTGGCTGTGGGATCTGCTGCCCCAAGCACCGGCCTCATTGGTGGAAGGGGCGCAGATGATGGGCCTTCCTCAGAGCTCGTCTCCTCTCCTTCAGGAATGCAGCAGTCACAGCTGTGCCCTTTCCAGGTAGGTCAAAACAAAGAGAAATTAACCAACTAATTAAACTAATTAGCTAATTACAAATGCACCAGCCCAGTTTCCTGCTCTCCCCACTCCTAAGCAACCACTCTCCCCCCCCATGGTCAGTAGCCAGGGGTGGGAGCTGTACAAATATGGATGATGAATGGAGCTCGGTCCAAGCTGCCCAGTTCAAGTGCCAGCAGATGCAGCTACTGCTGTTACATGCTGCCGTCTATGAGTTTTTTTATTTCTGCAGATTCTTGACATTAAAAGCCCATAATTAAGATAATTAGAACAAAGACATTTTCCTTGTAATCAACATACATTTCAGTAAGATCTTTTAATTTACAGGTGAAAGTTCTGAACTTACTATTTACGTAACGTTATCTATATTGACAGCATGCTATATAGATCTGACTTGTTTAGGGTATTTATGATACTCATTTCTTTTTTTAATCCCTTTCAGTTTGATGAACACATTCTGGCAGGAAATGCCAGAGTAGCTCCTCAGGGAAGCCAGGCAGAGCTGTGTTGGTGGTGGCTGGGATTGCCATGGGGAGGGTCTTCACAGAGCTATAGCTTGGTCGAGGCACTGCAGTGGTCCTGGAATCATACAATACTGAACTGGAAGGGATCCACAAGAATCATCAAGTTTGACTCCTGGCCCTGCACAGGACAACCCCAAAATCCCACCATCTGCCTGAGAGCATTGTCCAAATGCTCCTTGAGTTCTGTCAGGCTTCGGGCTGTGACCGCTTCCCTGGGGAGCCTGTTCCAGTGTCCATGATACTCTACAGCATGAGTTTGGGTGGCCTCAGATCTCTCCAAAACACTCAAGAGAGAGATTCTGACTCTGGGAAATAATTTCTCACTTCACTGTGAACAGCTGCCTGTTCAAAATAGCTGCTGTCAGCATCCAGGAGTTCCTTGTGTGCCTGCAGTGGGGTGAGAGGTTGTAAGGGGCTGGCTGCTCAGCCTGCCAAGGGAGCTGAGTATCTCACGTGTTCTCTGCTTTGCTCTCCATCCCTGGCCCTGGGGCAGCCTCACAGGCAGCTATCCTTCCCTGCTCCAGCAGGTACAGGGTACTCCTGCCTCCTTGTGCCTCCGTTCTATCTGTGCCTCCATCCCGCCTGTGTCTTCTTCCTGCCCAGGTCTCCATACTGCCAGCCGTGTTTTTTAAGAACAGGCAGCAGCAACAGCAGATCTTGCTCCTCCCAGCCATGTCTTTGGGAAGGTTTTTTGCAGTGATGTTGTCCCTGTGAATGTTGGTCACCTCAGTAGCAGGTGCACGGTGCCACCTGCCAGGACAGCGCCTGCAGCCAGGCTCCTGCCAAGGACAGGGATGGGGAGGAGGCGTCACTGATGTCCCCGTGCTGGCTGCTGGGTAACAAGTGTCTGCTCTGGTTCTCCTGACAGTGCTCCAGAACACAATGCACCTTCTCTCAAGAGCTGGCTGCCGCTGGCAGCCCTTCATCTCTCAGGCTTAAAAATAGTCACAGGCATTATAAACAAACTTGCATAGAACACAACAGAAAACTTGTTTTTCATCCTCTCCATGTTCCTTGTGGGAACAAATGCTCTTATCACCTTTCTGTGCTTGGTTGACAGCTCTGTGCAGGAGAGAGACATGAACGATACAGCATATCCAGCAACCCGTCTTGTGTAAAGGAAATTATCTATTTATTTACTTATTTCTGCTTCTTTGATGCTCCAAGTTCTTCAGGGGAACCAGGATGAAGCAGCAGCTTTGCAGCCATTGGTGAATTGCTTGGAGACTGGTACCCACGAGCCTCTGAGCTTTCAAAAAAAAATCTGCTTTCAGAGGACTGACTTTGGCTCTTTCTCAAGAGCTCCTCCCAAATCCAAGGGCTGTCTGGCAGACTCACATTAATAAACACTTGCATATTAACAATTACAAAGTTTTTATCTTCTGCTAAAAAGGTATGAATTACACAGCAGGGAAATACATGAGTTAGTGATGTGTAAAGAGCTTGGAGCAGCCCATGGATCCTCTGTGCAAAGGTGCCGCAAGCCCTGGGGTACTCCTGTCTCTGCCAGCCTCATTCCAGTTGTTGGCAAGCTGGCTCACGGGCTCCTGTCCCGGTTTGGTGCAAGCCAGTTCCCAGGCTGGCCTGGGAAGTCTGTGAGAATGTCTGGCTCTGCTGTTCCTGGGAAAGACACAGCTGCCGGTGCTGGCCCTGTCCTTGCTGTGCCACCAGCTTCACCACATTGGGCTTTCCCCACAGAGTGGAGATAGTGAAAAACAGAGCTGCATTACTTTGCTGTAATAAGGCACTATCTGTAATCCTTCAGAGCCTTCCCTTCACTGCCACAGGGGAAAGCTCTTGGTGGTGGCTTTAAGCCTGGCAGTAGGTATGGTTTGTGGGAGCCTGAGTATACGAGGCTGGGTGGTTCATCCCACCCACGAGCTGGACATATGGCAGCATTGCCTCCCGACTTTGTTCCCTAAATCAGCTGCTATTTAGGCTCTGTTTGTAGCTCTGCCTAGCAAACTGAGTGTTACATGTAAAGGTTCTTATTAATCATTTGGCAGATGGGGGGGGTCTGTTAAATTCCAGTTGGAAATGAGTTGTGGGAAGATCAGGCTGTTTACAGATCAGCTTTGAAGATCAGCTTCTTTGCAGAAGCTTCCTCGTAAAACAATGGAACAGGACCAGGGACATGAAACTCATGCACCCCGTGGCACTGCCCTGGGAATGAGGGACAGCAATTAACAAAATTAACTTCATAGAATCATGAAATGGTTTGGATTGGAAGGGTCCTTAAAGCTCATTCCCTCACCCTTGCCATGGGCAGGGACTCCTTTCCCAGGCCTAGTTGCTCAGCACCATGCAGGATTCTGTGCCACAGCTCCCGGGTCCTGTTGTGCCAGTCACGCCCATGATGCTCTCCTGCTTTATGTATACAGTAAATCCTGAAAGATTTCCTGCCTTTTTTCTCTTCCTTCTCTCCATGCACAGCCCCTGAACAGCCACCTCTCTGCCTGCTGCTCTGTATGGAATTTTTTCTGGTGTAATGTATATTTTGACAAGGATTGTGAAGGCCCAAGGGTGACAGAGACATTAATTGCACACTGAATTTTCCACTCATTACTAGGACAAAGCTACCCATGAAATAATTCACAAGTGGAAGAGATGCTGAGGAAACTTCTTCTCCAGAGTAGTGTCCAGGCTCCCATGAACTCAAGAAGAGAGTTAACAACAAGCAACAGGCAAACAATTTGACATAGTTTTATTTTCTCACAGCACCACTATGATCTATAAGTCATAACAGGCAGATCTTTCCAAAGAAGACATAAGAACTCATTACTATTCATGCTGCTTAATCATAAAGCAGCAACAGCGCAGCAACAATAATACCCAATGAGTTTTGATGCACTGAGCTCACATCTCTAGAGGCTCCAGCTCTGTCAGCTGGGCTGCTAGGTGGTGGACAAGGTGCTCTGCTCCTCTTGTCTCACTTGGGCTTGTCTCCCACTAATCCAGCCACTGCTGTTTTCCATCAGTCTGCATCTCTCAGCCAGAGCCTGTGCAGTGGGAAAAACCTCACTGCTGTGTTTACACATGCAAGCCAATCCTTGGATCCTGCTTCATGGCACCAGGCAGCACTCAACATGAACCTGAAGTTAATTACGTGTTCTTGCTAAAGTAACTGAGTAGCCTACATTCTGGTCGCTGCATTTGCATCCTAATGAATTTATGTGTCAGCTTGTTATGTGCAACTTTGGTGTTCTGTAAATACCAAATTAAGTTCTTCATTCAGTCTTGAGGAACCTGAGGCACAAGTACTCCACAAACAGCCTCTCAAATGGAGAAGGCTGGACTCGATGATCTTGGAGGTCTTTTCCAAATTTAATGATTCTATTATTCTATTCTACAGTTATTCCAGGAACTCAGCTGGGGGAGGGCTCAGTGCTAGACCTTGCCAGGGACATAGTTAGACTCTGCTGGGCAAACAGTGAGATGTGGCTTCAGTGCTTGACCAATGCTGGGTGCCCCCTGGCACCAGCCCCAGCTGCTGGAAAACACTGCTGATGTTCTGCTAGTCCATGGAAGGGGTTCCTGAAGAGTCACAGCAGAACTACAAAACCATAAGTGAACCTGGAGAACAGAAAAGTGTAATCCTATTGACTTCAGTGAGAGTTCAAAGCAAACGGTTCTGTTAACTATTAATTGTTATAATTGAACAAGATCAGAAGTCCAACCCGTGTACTATGAAGAAAATTGAAGCTTCTACAAAAGTTACCAAAATGATGCCATGGTCCCTTTATGGCTCTTTACAGAACATTACTTACTGTCAATATTTTTCATGTTTGCTACCAAAATACAAATGATAGCTCCCTACAAAATTGTGCATGTTAGTTAACCTCATTAAATCCTAAAGGATTAGTCAGCTGTTCCTCAAAGTTATGTGGCTTGGAAAGTGATTTTCTAATATGCAAACTTCAAAGGAATTTTGAAATCCTGCAGCGTAAGCGAGACAGACAAATGTTAATTCACTGGAGTGCGGCTTAATGGTCTGCTTAATTTTTTATCTTGCTTGGTCTCTGTAAGCAGCTGGACATGAAGGCTGCTTGCAATTCAGCTTCCCCTTGTACCACCCCACTCATTGAACACAGATTGCTCTTCTACATGGATAACAGTGCATGCAGGTATGGCCATGTTCCTGTGTCCTTTCCCCGACCTACAGCTATGCACAGACACAAACCCACCTAGGGAGGGACTCCCCAGGCCCCCTGGGGGTGATTACAGACTCTTAGAATGGTTTGAGTTGGAAGGGACCTAAAAGTTCATCTCATTCTAAATCCCCTTCCATGGGCAGGAACCTCTACCACTATCCCAGGTTGTTCCAAGCCATGTACAGTCTGGCCTTGGACATTTCCAGAGATGAGGCAGCCACAACTTATCTGGGCAACTTGTGCCAGGGCCTCAGCACCCTCGCAGAGAAGAACTACTTCCTAATACCTAACCCAATTGTTGCCTGTTTTAGTTAGTTTGGGAGCACAGGGAGTCTGTGCCTGCCCAGCCTATCACGTGGAATTGGGAACCCACCATCTCACAGGCTTGGTGGGGACTACCCTGAGTCAAATAAACAATGCTATTAACTGTGAAGTAATGAAGGAATTAAACACACTGCCTTTTGAGAGCACAAAGAACAGAAACCCACAAATTAATTAAGGCTCACAGCCCCCCTGTGCAATGCAGGGGTAATTGTTCAGTTCATAGTTCACATGGGAGAAGAGGGAAAGTGATGTGGCACAGTGGCAGCAGCTCTGTAAAGTAATAGAAGAAGCACAAGTGGCACTTCAGACCCCAGAAGCTTCTCCTCCTCCAAGAAGCTCTTCCTTCCTCTCCTGGGGCTCACAGAGGACTGGAGGAGCTTGCACTCCAGTGCTGAGTGGAGTCTGGACAGAAATCCCTGGCTGTGGTCCCGTCCCTCTGCCCCTCACCATTAAGCCCTGCAGCATCAGCCATGTTCTGCCAGGACGCTCAGATGAATCTTGGGATCCCCACTTAGAAGTGCTGGAGGATGTTGCTGTAATGGAGACAGCCAGCATTAACGTCAGCAATCCAGGCTGAATAATGTATTCACTGCTGTGTTATCAGCTGGGAAACCTGTTAGTAATAAAAATACATGAGAAGAAGCAAGAGCACATTAATGTTTAAAGGGTCGAGGGTGTTCTTGAGGATGACACTTAGGCAGGCCGAGCGTGAGTCCAAGTGTCAGACATATCAAAAGGCTGCTGTATGGAAGCATTTTGGTATGTCTGACATGCAGGGAGCACAGCTTTGCCTCAGAGATCTTATTTCATTCACCTAAAAATGAAAAGCATCACACCATATTCTGGAGACCAGTGAAAGATCCTGACATTTGACTCAAGGATCTCAAAAGTATTTTCCAATCTAAAAAGTTCTCTTTTCTTCCAAGTAAAGCAGCAGTATGAGAGGAAACGGCCTCAAGTTGCACCAGGAGAGGTTTATGAGACACTAGGTAAAATTTCTTCACTGAAAGGGTTGTCCATCATTGGAACAGGCTGCCCAGGTCAGTGGTGGAGTAACCATCCTTGGAGGGTTTGAAAAGATGTGTAGATTTTGGCACTTGTGGACAAGGATTAGTGGTGGCCTTGGAAGTCCTGGATTAATGGTTGGACTTGACGGTCATAAAAGTTTTTTCTGACCTAAATGATTTCATGATTATATGATTTTTGACCCTTATGTCAATAACAGATAATGTCCAAATCCACAGGAGCCATCTAGCAACAGGGCATGCTCTTTTCATTTTGCCAAACTGTTTTTGAGGGCTGACAGTGAAAGCTGAAACACTGTGTACTCCCTCCCCTCATCCTTCAGTGAGGTTCAGCCCAGCAGTGGGAGTTGAGTAGTGATATCTGTAAAACAGATGCATCAGCAAAGAAATAAAAGTCCTTGCTTTGTGAGAGGGAAATTAACTTTGACATCTTAATTATAAGTCAGAAGAAAGGTTGGTGCTGGAATAGGCAGCTTTGAAGATTATCATCTTGTCATTATTCATTAATGACTACAAAAGAAGCTACCTCTAAATGATAATGATGGAATATAATGGTAAACCTATGAAGCTTCTATTAGACCCCATTTACTTCCAAACTGTCCTTTGCTGATAACTTATTAACAAAACCCAACAATATTAATCAGGTTTTGCCTACAGTGACACGTGTTGCTGTACAAACACTACCAGGAGAAAAAAGAATCTAAAAAACCAACTTTTTTCCTTTTTTTTAGTGCAATCATTTAACAACTGAATTATAATAGGACAGGAGCTCCGGAATTATGGATGTCATAACTAGTGGGAGGATTTTTGTCTGACTGATACGGGAGGGAAAAAAAGCCCAAAAAATGACATAAAGGTGCCTCACCAGTGTTCTCAGAGGAGCAGTGACATTGGTACATAAGCTCTGGCTCTGAGACTGCTTCTGCAGTGTTCTGAAAACCATGGTGAAAGGGAGGAACCCAATCCAGAACTGGGCACAGTGAAGTGGGAAGACAACTATTTATTTCTCCATGGATTCTCAGCCGTGGCACCTCTCAGCAAGAATGCTGTGGAAGGTGAGCTGCCACATACAGCCCCAACCCAAGGTAACTCTGAACCCCAATTTTTTCCAAAGTTCTGCCTGTATTGTATCCACAGCTGGGTGACCTCTGCCTTGAGGTGAACTTTTCTTTCTGTCAGAGTGCGTTATTCTACTACTTGAACTAAAATGTACATTAACTTAAAGCCTTTGTAAGCAGCTTATTCAATATGAGCTATAATTACAGCTGGGTCTGTAAAAAATGCTCTCTGTAAAACTTCTATCAAAGTTATTTTGTGTTATTATTGCTTTCTGTGATGTGTCTGGATTTCCCAAACAGCAAACAATTCTGCACTTATCTTGGTTCCTTTGATAATATCTTTTATGACAGATCTACTGAGACTCTAGCTACATCATTAACGTTCAAAAAGAAGAATGGGGACAGTCTTTTCTAACTAAGTCTGTGCAAACCTTCAAACCCTCGCATGCTGCTGCTTCAATACTAATCAGGGAAAGACAAGGAGTGTATTAATCATATAGATTTGTACAAGTAATGTAACCAGATCTGCATGAGTTGTTGCTCAGAATAACAAAGACAGTCATCCTTCAACCGGGCAAGGCTGATCTGCTCAAATGAGGCTTTCTGGAAGGTTCAAGAAGTTGGAAGACTGACAAAGTGACAAAGTAAGGGATGCCAATAGCAGTCAAAGAAAGGTTGGCTGTGTCAGTCTGAAATCACACCTGGAACACCAGGGAGCGATCCCAGGAGAAGGCTGATGCACACACAGGTAACCCTAGTGCTCCCTCCAAATGCAGGGGGCGGGGGGGAAGGAGACTTGGTTTTCACGTCCTAACTTCCTAACATTCCACTGTCCTCTTTCATCCTCTTTTCCAGAAGTCAAGAGAATTGTTAGTGTGTTGTTGCAGCTCAGACCCCCCCTCTCCTCTGTCAGTAGGGCTGGTGGAACTGGAGAGGGCAGGACAATGCCTCAGTCCTCTGTCACTGGTTCCAGTCCAGTCCACTCAGATCTTTCAAGATGTCTGTGAAAGACAAGCTCTGACTTCATGTGCAGGACTCAGGCTGGGAGGTGATGACTGGCATCAACTCTCAAAAAAACAGATTCTCCTTTTGCGTTCTCCAGAGAAGTTTGTGCACAAACACAAAGGACTGGTAGTGTTGCTCTATGAGCTTTGACTGGTTCTCCTTGTTTCCCCAGCTGCTCAAGCGGCTGATATTCAGTGAAGAGAGAGAAAGTGACTGCTGCAAAGGAGCAGGAATGAGAGAGAACCTGGGGATTACTTTTACGAGATAAAGACTGGGACAGGCTTTTGGACAGTGCCAGGTATCCCAAATCCCTGTGAAAAGGGTTAGAAAACTTGACAAGGCTGCTACAGATATTTCAGATCCTATTAAAGGATGTAAAACCATTGACAGAGATGAACTGCTTACAGATGTTAACTCACTGCTGGTGAAGAAGGCTGACAGCAAGGAGAAGGTCAAGCAAAGGATTTTAGTGGATGATGATCAGAAACACACCCAAGTGGGGAGAAATGTCTGAATGGATGGTAAAAATGGTAAAACATCACCAAACCAACAGCTTCTGTCATTCTTCATAAATGGATGAATAGCTTACTTTGCCAGTTGGTCCCACATGCAGAGTAGAGTTGGCCTGAGACACCCATTAGCCAGGGTTTTATCCCAGCACAGACCATTCCCAGTCATTAAATTTAGCTCTACAAAGTTGATCAAGAGACTGAAGCATCTCTCTCATGAGGAAAGGCTGAGGGAGCCAGGTCTATTCATCCTTGAGAAGGGGTGACAAAGGGGACCTCATCTGTGTCTGTAAATGTTTAACGGACATCTGCCAAGAAGGTGGACCAGGCTCTGCTTGGTGGTGCCCAGCAATAGAACAAGAGGCAATGGGCAGAAACTGATGCACAGGAAGTTCCACCTGAATATGAAGAATAACTTCTTTATATGTGAGTGATGCAGCACCAGAACAGATTGCCCAGAGAGGGTGTGGAGTCTCTCTCACTGGAGATAATGAGTGGTCTGTATACAATCCTGCGCCATGTCATCTGGCATGACCCTGATGAAGCAGAGAGGACCACTGTGGTCCCTTCCAACCTGACCCATTCTGTGATCTGTGATTCTGTAATTCAGTAGCAGTGGCTTTGCCACTGCAGCTCCCTGCCAACAGTCCCCTGGTCTTGTCATGCTCGGTCCTCACTTCCCAAATACCTCAGTCCTGCTTGCCTCTCTCAACCATGCATTTTACTCCTTTTCTCCAGCCTTGTTTATTCTTCAAAGCATTAAGCTCTAGATCTAGACTTAAGCACTTCATTACTACTTTTAGGCTCTAAATCCAATATGTAGACTTCAAACCCACTGCTGTAATTCTGTACAACCACGTGACTCTCCACTCAGTGTTTGACTGGGCCTTTATCCCCTCTTTGCATTCATTGGCATCGGCTTGATCACATCATCTGTGTCCCAGAGCAAGTAGCGGAGGGGTATTTGCTTAGGCTGCTTCTTTATTCACATTGACAAGTCCTCTTAGTTCATCTCATTAGCTCTACCGCAGCATCCAACAGTACTTGGAGCAGGCACATGTGGAGCAATCTCTGTAGTTACTTTTAAAATTTATTCTGGAGGTTTTGACTCTTGTGGCGGAGGCACAGAGGAAAGAGCAAATAGGATGAAAAGTGCTTGAGAGTATATGACTGTATGTCCTGTACAACCCTGCGTGACACCTGCTCTTGGAAGTTATTCCCCCTGTTTCAGCAGTGCCTTGATTTTGCTCTCCTCCTCCTACTTTTTTCTTTTGTGGTTTTTTTTGTTGTTTTTTTTTTTTGTTTGTTTTGTTTTTTTTTCCAGCTTGAGGATAACTGAACACTGCTGTCATTGTACAAAGCAGTACAACACAGGTCAGGAGCAGACTCATCTTTTGCCCAAGCTTTTAATCTGTTGTCAGTTGCTTCTGTCAAACAAACAAACAAACCATTTTGTGTCAGTTTTTTTTCCATATTCTCTGTCACATGGTAACAGAGCTTCCTTCAAGAGAGGTGTCTTTCATTTCATGAGTGTTAGTTTAAAAGGATTTGTGTTGTTTCAGGTGCAAAATGGTGTTGAATACACAGCTGAACATGTAGTTGGAAAATTGAGGCATACAGAGGATCTATATTTATTGTCTGATTTACTGTAAAATCTTGGTTGAAACATCTAAAATTCCTAGCCCAGCACTCTCGTTGTTTACAGGCTTACTGAGGAGATGTTCAACATTGATCTCTGTTCTCTGGTGAGTGTAGTACTTATGGAACAACATGGAGCTTTGTCAGAGGAGGTTTAAGCTGGATATTGGGAAATGGTTCTTTTCTCCAGAGGGAGGCACTAAAAAGGCTTCCCAGGGCAGGGCAGCTGTCATGGTCAAAAGGCTGCCATGAGCAGATAAGGAGTGTTTGGACAACACTCTCAGGCACATGGTAGGATTTTGGGGCTGTCCTGTGCAGGGCCAGGAATTGGACTGGATGATCATACTCTATGATTCTCTGATAGAATTGTATGCAATGATCAGTAGTTCTGCATTGCTCAAGAATGTTTATTTATTTGTGAAAGAGCAGCAAAGAAGGACATACTACTGTGTGGATGCTATTCCTGCTGGTACTGCCTCCCATTTGCCTGCTCTGCTGATGTGTTTACGAAATAGAGGCAGACTTATAGTGCAGCTCTGCATCAGTGAAGTATGCATTGATCCCCATCTACAGCCTGCTAGGTTGATACGTTCTCCATTCCCAGGTGAGGAGTGCAGACACCAGGGATTAGTCAGCCCAGGGTGACAAAGACTTCTCTTGAGGTTTGGGTTTATTCTCTAAGCTTCACAAAATTCCCTGGTAAGGCCTGGTTCCATGGCAGCTTCTCCTCCTGTACAAGTTAATTTACGACATGTTTAAAAGTTTGCCTTCAGATAAATGTATCTTAGACTCACACAATTTTCAAGTAGATATTCCTGGATATGTCTGTCAACAGAACAGCAAGTGTCTGGCTTTGAACCACTCTTATTCAATTGTGATTTGTTTGTGCTTCCTCAGAGGCATGGAGCTTCCTGAATAATTTGTTACCCCATGTTTGAGATGAGGGCTCTGTTAGGGAAGAACACTGTGCCCACTGCTGCTTCCTGGCAACTGTTCTTGGTTTCAGTTAATGCAGTGGAGTTAACCATCACTTTTTGGTTCTCCCAAAAGCTGTAACAACATTGTGGTCACATAGTGGTGCTGTGAGACAGTCAGAGCTCCTGTGTGCCCAGTCATTAGGAAAATAGGAAATAACACCCTTCTGCATAAACAAATGCCTGCTCTGTATCAGTGCAACTGGCTTTCATGTCATCCTTGCTGAAGATGAAGATGTTCTTATTTTGTGTTTGTGCATGTTGTATTTTGCCTCTGTAGGGATCTCTTCCCTGTAAGCACAGGACTGCTGACCTACACGTCACGCCAAGATTCGCATGGTGGCACTGAGCAAGTAGAAAAGGACTTCAGAGGAGTTCAAACACAACACCACAATTCCTTTTCTAATCACCCTGAGAAAGTGTGTCTTCATGCTCTAATTAAACAGCACTTTGACATGTTTTTGCTGTTTTGATTGCCTTTGAACTTTGGCAGTGTGATAAACAAACTTTGCTTCCTTTCCTACCAAAAGCTGTGCTGCCTTAAAGCAGTTTATGTCCTTCATTCTGATGTGGCAGAGCTTATCACCCTATTCTTGTGGCATTCTGCATGTGCTGACGCCAACAGCAGAGTGGAATGGCAGCTGCCACAGTGTGATGGGTGATGAACCAGGGATGCTGGAGCTCTGATATTTCTATGATGGCCCCTTTTAGCTCACTGAGAGCTCCAAACATTAGTGATTCCTCAGCCCTTGGAAGGTCGGCACTGGTGGGAGTGCAGGGCATGCTCCCTTCTTATCATATCCAAGGCTATGCAGACACTTCATGTGTGTGGGATCTGTGATGAGTAATCTGGAACAAGGAATGAAAGCAGGACAAATGGATTAAAACTACCAGCCAGTTCCCAAACAGCCTGTACGTGTTTCAAAGTTTGTTCATGGAGAACAGTAGAGCAGGTCCCGTGGGGTGAGATGTGCTGTGAGGGGTGGGCTATCCCAAAAGCACCATGTGACCTAGGGGGCCTGCCCCAACCTCCAGCAGTGTTCAGTCCAGCAGAAGTGACAGTGGGGATGCCAGGGCAGGGCTTCAAGGAGCCCCACAGGCTGTGGTCATTATCTGAGAGCAGTGCCACACATCTGGATTAGTCTGTGGTGCCAGAGCATCCACACGCCAAGTGCTGAAGAGGAGATGAGGGATTGGCAAGTGATGCAGAGAAGATACATTCAGCAGAACTTTTTTCTCTCTCAGAATACAATGAGACTAGCAGGTAGACGTGCAGCTCCAAAAGAGGATTATGGTTCATGTAATGTACAATGAACTTGTCCATCTTACTGGCATAATAAAATTTGCAATGATTTGGCATCTTGTTTTGGCTTTTAAGTTTATATGGAAGCATACTGTTAAAGACAACAGCACTTTCATTGCAGAACAGCAGTTTCATGAGTTGTTTTTTTTACCAGTGTTATTAACTGGCACATCTCAACATTTTTGGGGCAGCCTCCCATTTCAGGTGTGTAAACGCAGTGGGTATTTCAATCCGAGGTTTGAAGTCTTGGCCAGTGAAAAGACTGAGCTGCATTTTCCTAAGGTGAGGAGTCTGCTTAGGGAGATGGACAAACTTCCAACTCTGGAGCCAAAAGGACACTCAACTCTTCCTTGAGATGTTCACACTGTCTACACAGGACTCTGTGCATTCTCTGGAATATCTGGCAAAAGCTACTGTCAGCAGCTCGTAAATCACAGCTCATGCCTGATGTCACAATTTCCATGTGAAAAATTGAAGGCTGATTTCAAACAATGTGACTCTGTCCCTTTTAATGTCCAGTTCACAAGTACCACAAAGCTTTCAGCCTTCTTGCTTCCATTCTTCAAGTGTGAAAGAAAATTTATCTTCGGCAATTTTTTCTGTGCCTGTTGGCAGGCGGCCCAATGTGCGTCAAATAGCAGCGAATATGATGAGCTGAACCTATGCTTGTTGCAACCCCATGAGTGCCAGAGGCATTACACCTCAGACGTATCAGAAGCATTTGATTAATGTCCCCACACAAGTTTGGATTACATTGTTTTACCCCAGCAAGCATAATTTTATTTTAAGATTGGTGTTCTTCTGACTTCTTTGGAAGCATTCTTGCTTTTCTTTTGGTAAAAGTCATAGACTAACAGGCCTTAATGTCAGAAAAGTCTCTAAGAACTGGAAAATTCCCGGTTGCAGGAGTTACTGGTTTTTGTTATGAGAAAATTTCTTAGTGGTTTCACTTGCTGCTATTTACTGTTGCAAAATTGTGTTGAAATCTGATACTTCTAACACACCGAGTTGTCCAGACTGAGGTGAATGAACACAGAGACAGAGCAATGGGAACAAAAATCCATTGTTTTACAACTCAGCAAACATTCTTTAGGCTCTGCAGGCACCGGCTTCTTCACTTCCTCCCACAGAAGGGAAAGTAGTATTTGAGTCATACCTCTTCATTTGCAAACAGTGGCAAGGTTGTACCTCCTCAGGACTCAGGTTTTTTTGCAGCCTTGCTGCTCCTTAAGGACTGCAGCCCACTGGGCACAGCTCGAGCCTTCAAGACATTCCTAAAACATTGTGGACACCAGAAGAGATTTGCAGTGGAAATTCAGCCTCTGATTAAGTGAAAAAAACTTGAGGACTGGGCAGTGAAATTTGCAATTTGAACCAGAAAGGTTTCAAAGGATTAATTACCAGCTTTTATGGCAGTGACATTGATTTTGAATGAACTTTCCTATGGCTCACACTTTTTAGTGTTTCCCTTGTTCGGCAGCTGCTCTGTGCTTCCAAATGCTGCCATGTGCATGGCAAAATACCTGGCTTGTAATCTGCACGCGGCATGAGTTAATTGCTATGCTGAGATCCATGTTAAATAAACTAAAGCTAAATAAATAGGCTCATGTGAAGAGAAAACCCATTGGATTGGTGTTTTCCAGTTGAAAACGTATCTGCATGTTTATATCTAAATTGTACCCACTGTTCCGGCCTCTGCTTTCGCCTGAGGTGCTCAAGCTGCTCTGAACCAACTGGTTCCAGGGGCAGTAGCTATGGGAATGATGGGAATACACGGGAATGGTGTCTCTGCCTGTCTGGTTGTGCAGGCACTAAGTGCAAACATGAGAGTGCATCATGGACACCCCAACTCAGCTCTCACACCCATCTCAAACCCAGCTGCCAAGAGGGGCTCCTGGCTAAGGGGTGATCCTGACTGAAGGTAAACTCTTCCTTAGGTGGGAGCTGACTGAGGGCACTCAGCTGAGTGAAGGCCCTGGCTGAGGAGAGATCCTGATAGAGTTGCTGGCTGACAGGAAACCCTGCCTGGCATGGGCACTGACTGAGGAGAGATCCTCCAAAACACAAGCCCTGGCTGAGAGGGGACCCTGCTGCAACGGGCGCGCGCCGGGAGGCTCCCAGCAGAGGGGACACCCCGGCCTAGGCGGGCACTGCCTGAAGGGCTCTTTCCGGGCGAGGGAGCCACATCCGGAACGCGCCGCGGCTCTTAGGGGTGGTCCTGGCGGGGCCGGGTCCAAGTCACCGACACGCCCCGGCTGCGCCTGGCCCGGCAGCCGCGCCGCCGGTGACCGGCAGCTCCGCGCCAAGGGCGCGTCGAGGGCGCAGCGGGGGCGTGGCAGGACAGGAGGGGCGCGGCCAGTGAGGCAGGCAGGGCGCGGAGGAGACGGGAAGGGCGGGGCCTGGAGGGGTGGGGCCAGCGAGGCGGGGCTGGAGCGGCGCCGGGGGGGCGGCAGTCGGGCGGCAGCCGCGGCTGGGGCGGGAGCGGCGGCAGCGGCGGCAGCGCGGGGTGGGTAGCGTCGCCCCGTGTTGCGGCATGTCCAAGACGCTGCGGAAGAAGCGGCACTGGCTGAGCAAGGTGCAGGAGTGCGTGGTGTCCTGGGGCGGCCCAGCGGGCCCCGACCCCGATCTGCTGCGCGGTGGCGCCGAGCGCGGCGAGTTCCCATACCTGGCGGGCCGTCTGCCCGCGGGCGGCGAGGGCGCGCCGGGTCCCGCGCTGCTCTCGGGCAAGGCGCCGGCGCCGGGGGACGTGCTGCTGGAGGTGAATGGTACCCCGGTGAGCGGCCTCACGCACCGCGACACGCTAGCCGTGGTGCGGCACTTCAGGGAGCCCGTGCGCCTCAAGACCGTGCGCCCAGGTAAGCGCCCTCCGCCGCCGAGCTGGACCCAGGCCCTCCCGCCGCCGCCCAGCCGGCCGCGCGTAGGCCCAGCCGCGCCGGCGCCCTGCGGGGCGGCGAGAGGGCCGCGGCGGGAAGCGGCGCCCGGAGGCAACCGGGGGGAAACCGCGGTGCGGGCGCCGCGCTGGGAAAGTTTCCGCGGGTTCGGGAAGGCGCCACTGCCGAGGGGGGTGACGGAGGGGGAGAGGCGGTCCCGCAGTCTCGAGGCGGCTCCGGGACGGCGGTGCTCGCTCCCCCGGCCCGTCCCGGTGGCCTCTCCCGAGGGTCCGCTCCCCGCCCGGAATGCTCGGCTTCGAGCCGCTGCGATGCGGTGTTTGTGCGGGTGTGACCCTCGCGGGGCTCCGGGTGACTCAATGGCCCCCGGAGGGTCCGGTGCCCGCGTCCTCCTCTCGGAGGTGCAGGAGGTGTTTTCCGTGGCGTTTATATAATCCGCTGCTTGCATAGGTTCGAGGGTGGGTGAGGAATGGCCGGGATGGAGCACCGGAGTGCCATCGCTCCATCCTGTTGGTTTCCCATTTGGCAAAGACAAAAACCCTGAGAACAAGTTTCGACTGTTCTTTTTTCCATAGATTTGTATTATTCTTGAGTGCGCTTCAATTAATTAATGCTTGTGGTAAAATCATATTTATTGACGTGCCTGTTAAATATCAGATGAATGCTGAATAGTGGCACTTGCAGCCGCAGGAGTTAATTCATGAGCTCCAGAGGTACCTACTGCTTTCACAGTCAGGCAACCCAGATGTGAGCCTGCTGCCTTGTAAGAAGATGTCTTGGGAAAAAACATTTTTCTCTGAATCCCATTGGATAGCAGTACTTCTATGATTGGGGTCTACAGTATTTTTCACAGAGCTTCTTTGAAAAGAACCCTTGCCTTGTTCTTTTGTAACTGCTGAGTGCTATTTGACTTCATGTAACACATTTTAAGTCGGGTTTTCCTTGTTTGACCACTAATGTAAAGTCATCTTTCATATGGAGACTGTGCTGTTGGTCCTGATTCGTATAACTTGCTAAATTAAAACAACAATCAAAAAAATGAAACAGAGACACATCTTAAAAAGCACCTACAGAAGCCTGGTAGGTTTTGAAAGAGGTCTTGATTTACAAAATTGCAAATCCTTTCTGAAGGGAGAAAATAGAAAAGAGCAAACAGCTGTAAGTTAGATGTGAACTAAGAGGATTTTAAAAAGAGGGCCAAATTGTTTAAAATAGAAAATAATCTCTCTTTTAAAAAAGAGAAGGCTTGTGGAAGATGACACTATAGTTCAAAGGTATTTCTTGTGTTTACTATAGAGGGAAATAAGGATATTCCTGTGCTGGGAATTTCTATAACAGAGATGTCCAACTGTCAAAACTAGCAGAAAAGATTTAGAAAAAATTGCTGCAAGGAACAGTAGAAAATGGCAAGACCCAGGTGATGTTCATGAGGACTTCCAGATATCAAGTATTAACAGTAGTGTGTTAGCTGTTCCTTAAGTTCTGGGTGATGTAGAAGGCATAGGAGTGGGGAATATAGAGTACTGATGGGAAAAGGGTCCAGAAGATTAACAGAGGCTGGCTGGTGATTCCAGCAAGTTGATTAAAATTTGAGTTAAGAAGGAGAATATTTGGCATGTGAACCAATACCACTTAATGAGGAGAGTGGGCTGCTTTCACTGGTTGGTTTAATCAAATCTGAGTATTTTGGTGAGATGGATTTTCAAGTAGGCTTTCAGTAAGGTATCACTGACTTGGATGAGACTTGCTGAATGAGCATGGTTTGGCAGTGTAGCTGCCAAAACACGAGAGCAGAATTCTCCTGTGGCTTAGTAACTGGTTAAAACAGAGGAATGGTTTTTTCAACAGAAGAAAACTGCTGCTGGAGTCTTGTAAGGACCTGTGCTGCGTAGCATAGTCATTCAGAGCTTGTAAACCCAACACGGGTGAGTTGTACAAAGAAAAGGAGGATTTTTGTGCTGATTTTATGTCCCTTTTGGAACAGATCAAAGTGAATCTTCCGATTCAGTAATTTTTCCCATACTGGAACATGTGTACCACATGAGTTGATTTTTTGTAGTATTTTTCTCTGTTAGATTTAGTGTCCTTAAATATAGTACTCTAAAACATACTGGGTTTTGGGGTTTTTTTTGCAAGGCTGCCACAGCTGCTCAGTGGCAGTTTTCCAGTCAGGGTGTATATATACTTAGGAAAGTTGTTGACAAGGAATTCTCTGTGAAGACCTATGACTTTGAATTTGACTTCCCTTTTGATCCAGAGCCATCCAAACTTGCCAAGTTTTGCGAGGCATTTGGGAAGGTGTGTGGGACCATGTGGATGGTTGAGATGAAGGGAGTGAGGGCCAGGAGCTGGTGGTCCCTGGTAGGCTCATAATACATCTGAAGTCTCAAAGACATGTAATTGTGTCACTGCATTTCAAGATCCTGTGTTTCATGATTTTCCCCAGTCAAAACTCAAACCATCATTTGAAAGGCATGGAGCGCTCTGCCAGCAGACCTTTGTGTGCCCCATGGCCCTTCAGGCTTGGGTGCTATTGGAACAGAAGTCTGAGGGGATCCAGTGTCAGAGGTTGACAGCAAAGAATTTGTCTCCTTGAATGCGAATTGTAGGATGCTTGTAAGGTTTTGATGCTCACAGTCTGCCTCTGCATTTTAGAAGGGCGAGTTTGGCGCTCCATCTCTCAGGTGAAGTCTGTGCAGGTGACCTGGTGGCCTTGAACAGCAGGATCTGGACTGCTTTATTTCAGTCATAATAGTCATAAGTCATAATATAGTCAGTCCCTCATTAAAGGCAGTCACAGCTTTAGTTGACAGCAGTAACATCTCTCTGTGATACTTCCTGCAAACTCATAGAAAATTGAAAATGGAAATTTCAAGATGCTTGTTTAGGCTTGTTTGATAAGACACTTGGAGAATATGAATGTTAATTTGAATGCCATCTGTTAACTGCACATCACAAATGATGGACCATTTTGTTGATGAAGAAATTTGTCCTTCCCATTCTTGTTCTGTCTTTACTACAGAAACACAAAATCATCTAGGTTGGATAAGATCTTTGAGATCATCAAGTCCAACCTATGACCTAACACCATCTTGTCAACCAATGCCATCGCACTAAGTGCCACATCCAGTCTTTTCTTAAACACCTCCAGGGACGGTGACTCCACCAGCTCCTTGGGCAGCCCATTCCAATGCCCAATCACCTGTTCTGTGAAGAGTTTCTTCCTAATGTCCATCCTGATTAGCTGAGGAGGGAGAACAAGACCAATGTACCAGGGCTGAGCATCGTGTCTCAGGTGTGTGCAGACTAGCCAGAAAATCCACAGGTCCAGTATCAATAGGGATTGACTCAGCATAGTCTGTGGAAGGCCAGTGTTGAGTACTCTGCCAGCAGCACTTGAGACTGGTGCTGGGATCTAAGCTGTCTAAGTAAAAAACTAAATAAAACTTCAATTCTAGATGAACTTTGAGGTTATCATCATACCTCTGTTTGTATGTAGTTCATTATTATCATCTTGATTAGATTAGCAAAGCAGCTATACAGAGAGCTAGGGCAGCTTGTGCAGCGGGATATTTGTATGGATGTGCATGCAAGCTGCCAGGGGCTACCTCATCCTAATGAGTCCATTTGTATTTTATCCGTGCTTGGGAAGTACTGGTTTTCAGCTAATTGCCTGCTTACATGCATTCAAACAACTGCTGCTGTGTGCTCAAGGACCTTCCCTATCTGGTGTTACTTGGATTAGGGCATTAGCCTTGTAACAGACTAGTGCTTCTGCAAGGTCTTCTATTTCCATTAGTGAAATAAAATGTTCTAGTCATATCCATGGTATTTGAGTGCTAAGTTCATCCTCTCTAGGTACCTACCTTCCAGTACCTGAAAGGAACCTACAAGATATTTTTGGAAGCACAAGTAGTGATAGGACAAAAGGGAAGGGATTCAAACTGGAAGAGAGTAGATTTAGATTAGAGATATTGGGGCAAAAATTATTTTCTGTGAAGCTGGTGAGGCACTGAGACAAGTTGTCCAGAGACACTGTGGCTATCCCATCCCTGGAAGTGTTCAAGGCCAGGTTGGACAAAACTTGGAGAAATGTGGTTTAGGCATAGAACTTTGATGGTTTTGAAGGTCCCTTCCAACCCAAACCAGTCTGTGATTGCATAAAATCTGTGGTTGCATGCATATTCAAGGGTCCTGAGCAACCTGAGCTAGGTGTGGCATTGCCACTCATGGTGGGGAGATTGAAGCTGGATGGCCTTTAAGGTCCCTTCTGACACAGACCGTTTTAGGGTGGTGATTCTATGACGATTCAGAATTAGGCAGAAAGATGTGTGTATGTGCAAATGAGATTGCTAAAATACTCCCAGTACAACCCTGAATGCTTTCTTTCTTCATAGCAGCATGGTAACCAAAATACATCAAAACTAGACTGCAAACTTATAGTAAGAAAAACTACTGATATCTACAAGTTCCTCTTTCTGCAGGCTGAGTTGCCAGATACCATGTAGGAAGGAAAGTGTTCTCCAGATTAAGGAGTTTTGATGAATACAGTTACTCTATGGCAATTAGTATCATTTTATGGCCACTATAAGGAGGATGTGGGAGGAAATGGGCAGAGTCTTATAGCTCTTCCACTTGAGCAATGTTTCCAGAGCACATAGTTTGGTCCCTTGGTTTTGGAGCAAATGACTCCATTGTGTCAAAACTGATCTTTAATCAATAAATGCAGCAAGATGTAAAAGATTGAAGTCTTCTTTGGACTAACTTTTTTTTTTTCAGTGCTCCTGAAGCTGTTAAACCATCATTTCCTACAGATTTGTTTCAGAATCGACGTTCACTCGTGGCTGGAGCTCTCCCTCTGGCTGGGGCATTTATTCTGTGTCTCCAGTCAGGGTTGCCTGGCCTCTGGTGAGTGTCCGTTTGTACTTTGATTTTTTTGTTTGTTTTTTTCCAGTGGAACGTGTGGAGGACATCCCAGCTTATACTGACAGAACCGATGTGATCTTCCAGTCCTTTGTGCAGTTTCCAATAGGTTCAATACACCCCAATCCAAAGCTGATGTGTGTTGTTGCTCTACGTGTGCTCAACCATTGTCCGCGATTTTGTGATGTGACACCTCTAAGTGCCTCAGATCTATTGCTTTATATGAATTATGGAACATTAGTGCAGAGGATGAGAGGATTGACAGGTGGATGTACTCATACCAAACGAATTTTTTGTGAGTCTCTGGCCTTACCTTCCCAAAGAGCTTTCCAGATCAAAATGTAATATAAGCTTGCAAGAAGACAACTTATTGCTGGATCCATTTTTTCACGTGACTATGATGAATCCCTAATGCCTCTGTTACCAGCAGGAGTTAATGGGAATGTTATGACTCGGTTTATGCATGATAGGGGGTCCCTCCTCTGAAGCAGAATGAATGAAGATGGCGACAAATCCAGTGACTCAGAGCAGGGTTCAGCACTTGAGACACAATATTTGAAGGCAAGGATCTGAGGTTCATTTACATTTCCTCTTGTGCTTGAGGTAGGCACAAAGCCTCCATGTGGGGGTAAAAATGTGTATGTTTAGCAGTTAAGGCAGAGAGGAGGGTGAGCCACACTCCCTGGTGGTTTTCACAAAATCAGATGAATTCTAAAGATGCCATGTTGAAACAGAGATCAGAGTACATACACTAGGATAATTTTGCCTCTCAAAGGAGAGGCATTACTGTGTGTTTCTGTGGAAGCTGGCAGTGGTTCAGCTCCACGATGGAAGAGAGAAATGTGTTACTCAGGAAGCCTGAGGAGCCGCGCATCCGACTCAGGTCCCACAGCCTTTGATGGGTGTTGGGTAGAGGCTACTGTGTGCTACTGTGGAAAACTTCCCTCCCTGCTTGAGAGTTAATGGGGAACTGACCCATTCTGGACTGCAGAGGAAAGGTTGAGTCATTTGACCATGCTACGAAAAGCCCAGAGCATACAGGTCTGCTGTAATGAATGGATGTATCCCAGTTTCATCGAGTGATGCTGTCTTGAAAAAGAAAACCGAAAGGGAAATGCTTTCTGCTGAAGGCCGTTGTTTCTCTAAAACTGTCCTGTGTTAGTTTGGGAGCTGCCTTGCACAAAAAGCTTGCACCTTAAATGTATGGATGCAGAGGACTGTTAAGCACTAATACCACTGGGTATTAGGATGTTAATGTAATTTATAATCTTGCTTCTAATATTCCTCTTCATATAAATGTACTCTTGACATAGACCTTATTGCCTTATCCTTTCACATACTTCCTTGTTTAAATTGTACTGCGATGAGTGCTGTGGTAATGGATTGCGCCAGAAATGCCCTCTAATGATTCTTGGTGTGGTCATATCAGATGATAAGGAAGCCTCATGTGGCTTTTGCAACTAATTTGTACTTTTTTGTTCCCTTCAGGAGAGCCATTTTCTTCCCTGTTTTGATCCTTGATGTCTCTCAGGAGAGACCCTGTAGGATAGTGCATTTATCTGGACCTGGTGGCAGGGCAGGTTGTGCTGTCTGTGTTTTCCAAACCCACCTCTTTGGGTCCCCTCTTTTAAGGAAGTCACATTTTCACTGGGACTGTACAATCAAGCACTTTTATTCCAAATATTCCTGGAAAGAACTTTCCTTGTGCAGGTAGACAGTTTTGATTGAAATTCTTCCATATATGCTTATGTTCAGTTTTTACTAAGCCCCCACCAACCTTAGGTGTCCGTGCCAGCAGAGGTCTTGCTTAAAATCTCAGAGGAGTGATTTTGCTGCTACTCTGCAATGGCAGGAGGGTTTTATCCGTGAATGAAGCCAAGAATGAAATAAAGATGAACCTTTACTAAAGGCATGATTTCAACATCAGATTTCATGTCAATGATTTTTGTCCAGGTATGACTCTTCAGTTCTTGGCTGGCTTTCATGGAATGCTAGTCAGTTGTGGAAAATGGCTGGTCTGATCTCAGAAGATACAGTATCCTTAATTTTTTAAGAGAAGTTTCATTTTGCTTTGATAAAACCGATGCTTTGAAAGTAAACTGTCTTTTTGGAAACTTCCTGAAGTAAACAAGTAATGCTCATATAACTTGCTGTGCACTGTGCTTCTTTATTATTGAAGCATCTGCATCAAGTTATTTCCCAGCTGCAAATCTTAAAAAAAAATAAAAAAAAATCTTAAAATGTGACAAGGCTTGAACATTCAAATTGACAGGTGGAAAAATTACTCTAGTTTTCATTGTTACTCTGTTTTAAGATCTTCAAATTCATTCTTCTTGTTCTTGTTTTTAATTCACAATGTTTCCTTTTAAGAAATATTGTTGCATTCATGGACTGTTCGTTAGATTGCTTCTTGTTTCCTGAACGGGAGCAATTTTCTTCTTCAAAGCAACCATATTCTTGAGAATACTAGATTTGAATTCAGAAAAGTACTCTTAGTATTTGCGAGTAAATTCCTTATGTAGTTCTGCTGAACAGAAAGTGAGAGGAAAAATGCAATAGGAAGATTGCAGGCTTGGGTTGATCTGTTACATCATCACAAAAATCAGGATTCTTAGTAATTTGTCATCTCGGTTGTTAATTGATGTTTGAATTTGTGTTAAATTGATCTTTTTGAGGCCCTCTGTGGGTCATGATAGCAGTGAGATCTCCCAGGTGCTATTTCAGCAGAAGCTGGATACTATGGCTTCCAATCTGATCAGCTTTAAAAGCAGGAGCAAGTACTTTAGGTGGAAAGGGTAGTATCTTAGGAAGGGTCAAGAACACAGTAAAGGTGCTGCTAATGGTGTCAAGGGGGTTGTAAAACCTGTGTAAAGCTATCCCCAGTTGTTTAAGGTGCACATACAAGCAGTTACACACAGCCATGTTCTATCATTAGTCCTTGTGCAGCTTGCAATATGAAACACAATCACAGCAATCTTTTGTTCAGGCTTATATCACTGTGCTTATGCAACCTGTTAAAATAATGGTTTTATGTGGAAATGTGATTCTGCTTGCAAAGCACAGCCAGCTTGTTAGTTGTAACTGACAGGAAGCTTTTAAAGTGTGTTCTCAGGGCTACATTTAAAAAAGCTTGCTTAGAGCTGCTTTTCAATATGTATGGTTCTCAAGCTTGTAATTTTTTAATGAATTGGTGATTGCTCTCAGTTGAATGCAACTTCTTCAAATTGAAAATCACTAGTGTGTTTATCATCCATCCTGTATCGCTCTTCACTTGCTGAATAGTGTAGTTTGTATACCTTGATCCATTGTAAGTTATTTTCCTTAGATACAGTTAAAAAGTGAAATCATTTAAGCTCTGAATTGTGATGTCTCTTCAGTTACTTGTAAAAGAAAAAAAAAAGGAAAGCTTTGGGTGTTTTTTAATTGTAGCTCTATGACGTCATGGTGCACTTGAATGGTGATTCTGTGATCTACTTCAGTGCTGTTTCATTATTACCTTTGGTAATAAATGCAATCAGCCTGGCAGCTGGTGACTGAATATGGATTGGGGGTGCTATATAAATACCAGAAGTGTTCTGGGTTTTGGAATCTGGAAATGCATTTTCCATATCTGAAGATTCTAAGGTCCCTTCTGACCCAAACACTTTTGGGATTCTATGCTGTGATCTTTAGATGACTGGGTGGTTTGCTGTTTAGTTTAGTAACCTCTTTAAAAGTATTGTGTCTCTTCAGTAGTTGTAGTTTAGTCAAACTTTAGGAAAAAACACGTGTGGTGTTTTGGATGTGCACTGTGGGTTCTGGACATGTAGCAACATGTAGCAGGGAAGGGATGTTCGGTGTAAAAACTTAGTGAGTCTGGGCAGGAAAATCCCTCTCTTAAAAATTAATTGAAACACAAAGCAGAAATGCCTGTTTTCCCTGCAGGAGTTTTGGGAAGATCACAGCAAAAGTGTAACTGAAGCAGAAGCAAGGGCCATGTGCTGTGTCATACATTTCTGGTGTTTGTGCAGCTGGTTTTGCTTACCAGCTTTGTCCCACAGCTGAGTATAGAGGTCCAGGTATGTAACTTACTTCTTCTTTTGCTGACATTATCAAAAACCGAAGCATAAATCCGTTGATAAATAATTTGAACTTGGTGTAATTGATATGCTGATTAAGTACTTCCCTCCTGTACTAAGTGATTTCTATGAGAAATCTATGAAATTTTTCTATTATTTTAATTCTATGGATTTAAAAATTATTTTGACATAATTTTTTCCTGAATAGACAACAATAACACCCAAACCATTTAAGTCATCCCCTTCTTTGAGGTTTCATTGCCTGGAGATGCAGCTTTGCTTTGGTTATACACCAGTTTGCCATGACCTTGTTGCAGCAAAAAGCAGCAGAGTGTGCTGGTACTATTCATTAGATGCAAGAGGATTAACATCCAGCTTATTTCCTCTAAAACCACAGAACTATCAGGAAATAACTAAGCCCTAAAGTTTTAGGTTTGTGGAAATTATTTCCTCCTAATGCATGTACTTGAGGGGGCTAGGGGAGGAATTTCAGAATCCTGTTATGTAAAAGAGAGGCGGAGCCCTGGGAATTATGTTTAATGGCTTGTTTCAGCCTTTATTGGTCTAAAGAATTCCTCAAAAATCAGCTGACCAAAAGTGCCAGGGAAGTATTTTTGCCTCTCTTGCTGCAACTGTTATCTCTCAGTAATTTCACTAATCTTCTTTGCAGTGAGATTACATTGGAAATGCTTTAGTGCAGGGAGGACTTGTTTGTGAAAACTACTTGATACTGTGGATGCCATCGAAGATCTGACATATTCAGATGCCAGTTATGCCCGTACTTTTTCTTTTACATGGCAATAATATGCCATATATTTTGAAAATATTTTAGTTCTATATATTCCCTGCTAGATAAGGTGTGAACTGTGGATGGGTGTGTTCAGCTGGGGGTTAAACCGTGCAGAACAGCTGAGGTAATAGCTTGTGCTGTGTCCTCTTATACATTTTGAAAAAGGCAAATAGTTATGTCCTTGACAGATCTGGGTACTATTATTAAATGCTATTTAGTGGCTTTATTTGCAGGCAGCAGGAAAACAGTTTTACTCAATCCAGGGCCTGAAGTATTGGTCATGTTGTGGAATTATGGACTATACAACTTGACTCTAAATTGCAGGCTTTCCTCTCTGCCCTACTTACTCAGTATAAAAAAACTAATCCTGTGGATTTTATTTCCCTCTCTGTAAGGCAGCAGTGAGTAATTACTTTTCTGTGGTGAAGGTAGAGATGCTGGAAGAATTTAATTAATGCTCATTAGGAGAAGCTACTAGTACCTAAAGGAATTAATTAGGGTGGGACTTGTAATGTTCATCAGAATAGCAAACAAATGCAGTGGAGAGACTGCTTACGCTGTACTGTGTGGTATATTTTTCTGTTCCGCAAAATATTTCAGAATATGTGGGTCTTCCACAGCCAAAGATGTCTTTTAACTCCTTTAAAGTGTCCAGATTCAAAATGAAGTTTGGGTTTATAGTGGAAAAAGCAGAAAAGTTACATATGTTTGCTCAGCCGTAAGGTACTACACTGGGAGCGCTTCACTGTCACTTTGTTCGGGTGGCTGAATGGCCTAATTCATTTAAATATTTCATGTTAGTATTTCTACTATAGTAAATACCTCACAGAAGGTGTTGAGAGCATGGTGACAACTGGTTTTGTGCTCCAGGGACGCTCCTTACTGCCAACAGGAGTGCAGAAATAACATCACCTGGAAGCTGATGTGCAGGTTTGGGTGTCTTGAGTTGGAAATAACCTTGAACTTCCCTCTCAGAGCAGCCCAGAGAGCAAGTGAGATGCCCTGTGGCCACAGCTCAGGTTGGCCTTTGGTGTCTCCCTATTGGTGGATGCTGGACAGATCTGGTGGGTTCAGGGTCTGCTCTGGGTTTATTTAAACTCAAGTTGTGGTTTGAACCTGAAGCTACAACGATTTGTAAATCAGAGGTATTTTTACTGTTGAAACAATGTTCTTAGCACGTTTTTTAAAACTTAAATTTTTTTCACAGCTCTTCATTTCCAGCTGTTAGCTGTCTGACACTGGAGCTGGCAGTTGCCTTCTAAAGAAGCATTGGAGGAATGTGTTATTCTGGCAATTCCTTATCGGAAATATGGAGAATTGAAACTCTGTAGATACTGGAAAACTCGGTTACCATACTGTGATTTGCATAGCTTGAATAGATTTTGCAATAGTCAGCACAAATTCTGTTAACAAAATACAGGTGAGACAGGTGTAGGTAGGAAGGCTGTAGTAGCCAGGTCTGGTAGGAAAGCAGGAGGTTATTTACTTTCTCTGGCCTTTGCAGACGGGGGGAACCTGGAATGAGCATGAAAACTGTTGTGTAGATGAGCCACTATTTAAACTGTGGTGTGGGACACTACTTAAAATGGAGTTATTTTTATCAGACATTGGCCACCATTCAGGGGCAGTGGAGGACGGGATCTTTGGGGTCTTCGTGAACCTTTTTATCAGTCTGTATTTGTACACGCGTGCGGGTAGTGTGTCCACAGGGAAGTTCCAAGGTATTCAGAACTACCAATTGTTCTCTCAGTGAAAAGTGTACTAAAAATAGTACAGACATCAAAACGCAGTCTGTAATGTGAAGTGTCAAGCTGTAGGAATAGTAAAAAAGCTTTTTACATGAGGAAGTTCTTTCTGTGAGCTGTTTCTTACAGCGAGTGAAATGCAGCAAAAAGAAAAATGACATGAATCACTTTCTGCTTTATTGAATTACCTTTAGGTGGCATAAAATTTGTTCTGAAGTCCTTATTTATTGCCATTTGGCAAATACATTTGGGTTTTTTTTCTATTTGAACTATGTTCTTAAGAGGTCTAGTGCTCTTCCTGATGTAGGGCTGCAGAGATGTTGGATATTAAGGAAATGGCAAAGAGAAAAGCAGTGTTTTAAAAAAAACACCCAGTTCTTTGACAGAACTTTCTGTGTTATCTGAAGAATTGAAACTGGGACATGAGCACTGGGTGCTCACTTCAGACTGCAGTGATCTGAAAAGATTCAGCATTTGTTGTTATCTGGCAGTCTTAAGTATTAAATGCAGAATGCAAGGCTTTTCTCAAAGTCTAAATGCAAAGTGCAAGGCTTTCCTTATTTAATGAATAAGTGGAGATAAAAATAAAATCTGCTTTTTGAAGTAACAATGTGCATCTGGTTCAAACACAGGAAATTTGAGCAATGCCTGCAAACTTAGCTGGACCTCAGTGCTGCAGCAGATTATGCTGAGAAGCAGAGGATATTTGGAATTTTGCTGTGCAAAGGCTATTCTTAACCTGCATGCCAGACTTGCACTGGTATTTTTTAGAGTAACAAATTATGCAGTTGGCCCTCTCCAGTCACACCCTCCTGGCACCATAAACCTTTTGGGTGCCCACTGTGCTGGGCAGGTGAGAAAATGCTGTGCATACAGCACAGCCTTGGCTTTACCTGGTTACTCTGACGGTGCCTCTGGGAAAGCCCCATTAGTCTCTTAGTAAGAATTTAAACTGGCAGGTAAAGACAAGGTAATCTGTTTCATCCCATGGTTTATTTGAACAGCAAGATGTCTGGTTCCTTTTCTTTGCTGTTGCTGTAGAGCTGCCAGTGGGGTCTGAACAATGAATTTGGGAATGTAATGGATTTATTTAATAACAATCAAGTGCTCGCTATGCAATTGCTGCCTGATTCTGACTGGATATGAAGAGTAAAATTGGGAAGGATCTAGACTACATTCCAATCACAATTTTGTGAGATGATGAATGAGGTTAGGACCGGTGCCTGCTGTCAGATTTGCCTGATGTAATTCTTACACTCGTAGGTGCAGGGTGTGTTTTTCATCACCTAGCTGAATGTTTTATTATATTGGTCAATTGATATATATCATATGGTGATATTCAGACCAAAATATAACCTTTTAAAACACTTACCTTCATGTTCATATGTGTCCTGAAAATGAGGAGAAAAGGGAGTGTTTTAGGCAAGAACCATCTAGTGTGGGTAACAAGCTCTGTGCTCTAGGGAGCATTTCAGAGAGATTACTGCAGGACCTATACGGTCAGACAAGGTTTATAGAAAAGGAATTGTGCAATAAATACAGGAACAAACTGTGCGCTGTTAGTTTGGGTGTTACTATTGGGGTGCACAGCCATAGCTGCCTTCTGGTTGATTGTGAATTGTGAACAGAAATTGGATTTGGCTTCGCCTTCAAAGCTGTCTCTTTATTTGAAGTACTTTCTTACAAATATTCCATTTCTGTGTCAGTCTTGAATTTAGTGAGCTCTTTAAGCAAATATAAATGACTCCAGCCTTTGCAGGCAGCTCCATAAGAATCTGGCTGGTGAGTTTCCCGAGTGGAATGCACTGCAGTCTGATAGCTCCAAATGCATTGAAAATTCTGTTACTGTAACTGAGGACTCTTTCTGTCTCATGACCTAGACAACATTATTATTTTGCTTACAACATTCACCTTGTGCCAAACTTTGTTGGGCAAATATTAAGTTATAGAATCACGGAATTGTTAAGGTTGGAAAAGACCTTTAAGGTCACCAAGTCCAGCCATCAAACAGCACCACTAAACTATGTCCTCAAGTGCTAAATCAACAAGTTTTTTAAACACCTCTAGGGATGGTGACTCCAGCAGTTCACTGGGCAGTCTTAATTGAAACTGAAGGCAACTGGTGCAAGTTAATCACTGAATTTAATGGCTTAGCAGCCAGACAGTTGTCACAGATAACTGCTGGGGAGCAGTTGTTTGCTGCCCTGTTCTCTAGACTTTGATTCTTGTTCACTGCTGAAATGTTTATTTTGTCATTTATTGCACTTGGAGAAGGGCTAGTAGGTATCTTTGAAGCTGGCCACGAATGAATGTGCCATTTGTCCCCCTAGTACAGCCCTGCAGGATTTTCTAAAATCAGATAGTTTAGGCTTTTGAAGTGTGTTTTTACATGGCTTATGCTGGAAATCATAAGAGAGAAAATGAAGTTACTGTGGACTTATTGCCCGTGTTCTTTCTCTCTGCTTTGACTAGTTCTAGTTTATTGTATAGAGTAGTAGAATAAGTTTGCTCTGAAGTTAAAAATAATTGGAAATAGAGCTGTTGGCTGCCCCATGTGGAACAACCTATCCATAGGTGAGGAAATACTAATATGTGCCAGCTAGAACTGAATCCGCTATACAACTGACCACTTAAGGAGCAAGTTTTCTTCTAATGTTGAATAAATTCTAATTATGAAAATAAAATGTATCCTTTTAATGAATAGGTTATTTGCCCATTTTTAATCTGCCAGTCTCTTGAATGCAGGTGTTCTGAACACTTTATTGCAGAAGTGTTTCATGAAAGAAGATCATCATACTGCTGTTATATTGGGGTGGCTGTGTGCATGGCCAGGAGTTGGACTTTGCGATCCTTGTTGGTCCCTTCTGGCTCAGGATATCCCATGATTC
This sequence comes from Sturnus vulgaris, assembly GCF_052056855.1. Lineage (NCBI taxonomy): Eukaryota > Metazoa > Chordata > Aves > Passeriformes > Sturnidae > Sturnus > Sturnus vulgaris. The sequence goes on from NC_142271.1 coordinate 6,618,027, forward strand.
TGTGAGTTAGTTATTAATCTGAAGGTTTGTGTTGTAATTGCTGTTGATTACCAGCTTCATTTTCCACATACTGATGTCCTCAGTTGAGATACTTCTGTTGCTAAATACAGATAGGTAAGAAAAACGAAGAAATGCTGAGAAACAGATGTTGCAAGACCAGATACCCAGCTGTGTGCTAACAAAATGAATGGTGATTAGCTAACAATTCCTTGGCAGGCAGAGGCATACATAAAACAGTAAACACAGCATGGGGAAATAATAATATTAATTTGGGGGGGAAAAAAAAATTCTGAACATTAAACGTTGGCAGCATCAGTTCGACCACCTTGTGTTCCTGAGGAGCTGACTGTATTGCAGTAAGTCACACCAAGGTCAGTCAAGCTGATTTTAGAACTGTTTTTAGACATGTTTTCCTGCAAAATGGTAGTAGGGAGGTGCATGGATTTCCAGCTTAAATGCTGCGTCAGTAATGAGGAGGAGTCAAGTCAGCCTCAGCCGGCTGGGTTTGTTAGAAATTCCAATTACTGTGCCAAACAGTGAGGTGAGCACCTCTGGCAGCTCTTTGAGCGAGCTGTGGCTGTCAGTGGGATCCTGCACTACTCCCAGAGATGCTTTGGAGCTCATCAGTCAGCACCTCCGGTGCATTTGTTCCAGGTTGTCTGCTGTGACCTGGGTTCCTGCGGGGAAGGGCTGTGATGGGATGTGCCAGTGCTGCCTGAGCAAGTCCAGCATGCTTGTACTTCAGTAGAAAGCAGCTGAGCATTTCCTCTCTGCTGGCATCCAGCTCCTCACATGTGTGCTCCTTGGAGAAAACACTCTTTCATAGTTCATTGAAAATCCTAGGTTCCATAACTAAAAATAAATCTTATTAAATGAATAGTGGTGAAATAATAGATATCTTGTGCAACTAGATAGCTATCCTTTCATTTTTAATAATATGTGACGATTAACTAAGCTTGTAGGGAAATGGTCTTCTCTTATTTGATTACTTCAACAACAGCCTGTGATAAAGATTGTAAACAGAAACTTGCCTGCAAAACTGGGTTATAATAGAGTTGGAGTTCATTCAGTGACACCAGAGGGATTCATAGGTGTGACAGATCGACGTGGATCAACATCTCTGCTCTTTCTGGGATGCTGTGCTGCACACTGCTGTGGCCCTGGTCCTTGGTTGTTGCAGCAGACTGAGTAAAGCATCCCTCGGTGTAGAATTGCCCTGTGAACTTTGTGAGTCAGGGGCTGACATTAGTCATAGTTGGTGCACATCTGGAGTTCCAGTGATTTCACTGACTGCTCATGTTTTGCAGTGAGCACTGTGAGGGGGTTGTTTTCCAAATACACTATGAGATGTCTCTATTCAATACCACTGTGACACAGCACCTCTATGGGTTTGATCAGAGGAGTGCTGACCTGGCACGTAGATCTTGGTGATTCCAGGTTCCTGAGAGTCCTCTGGAGTGTGGTGAGTCACAGCAGCGCAATCTGAAGCATTAGCTATCGCTTGGGAATGCTGCAGCCCACCCTGCAGCAGTGCTGGGATTTCCCAGGCTCCTTGACAAGTGGGTTTCTGGAAGCTCTAATTCCTTCAAAAAAGTTGCACGATGACTCATCTTTGTCGAAGCAGGAATTGCTCCTTTACTCTTTGTGCTCAGGGGTTCTGTGTGCTGATGGGACCTTGGTGGGGGTCTCATGGGAAAGTGGCATTGAGGAGCCACTAAAAAGCCCTTGGGTGACATTTCTGTATGGGAATGACCTGTTAAAGAGGTGTTATACTTGCAGGCAGTGCAAAGCAGGGATGTTCAGGATGGGGCTGGTATTGAAAGGACAGTTTGCTGTTGTGTAAAATAGTTTATAAGTCCAGCTACCGAGGTCCACACACTGCTGCTCACTGACACAGTTAGAGGACACCTCTGCTGGGAACATTTTCTGTTTTCCATGGTGGATGGTCACCCCAGAAGTTTGTCTGCTCCAGGAGATCAGGCATGCAGCATCTTTGTCGATAGAGTATCTTTGTCAGACTCCTGCCCTACCCAACTCCAGACTGAAATAGGTTAGTGGGCCTAGAAATTATGCAGAGTATAATTGCATATCTTGCTTCCTATGGAAAGCAGGCTAAAAATAAAACTGCCTGTGATTTGCATAAATTCTATTCTGATCTGAACACTCAAAAAAAAAAGGTCTTGGCTTGTGAACATGTACCCTCCTGTTGGGAAAGCAGTGCCAAGTTCCAAGTAGATTAAATGGCTTGTATAACAGAGAGCAGCTGCAAGGACATTTTTCTTTGGGGATATGATTGAAATGTGTCATTCTGTAGAGCTGCACACTGCTTAAGCAATGAGATATGGTATGTTAGACACACGTCACATCTGAAATGTGATGCACTCTCTGGACAAACTGAAGGATTGGCAGCTTCTGCTAAACACTATGACAGGTTAACCTGCACAGGTGCCCTGTGTGCAGTCCCTTGTTGCGGTGTGACATGGGATAATATTAAATGTCAGTAAGTTTAAATTTGCACATAAGCTGGAGATTTCCAAAGGGAAGCATTAATATTAGAATAGTCTGGGGATTCAAGTAACATTTTGTTCAGTTGGATATGTTAATTGTGCTTTCTAGAATAAATGGGTTTATTTGCTGTCTCAGTAAAACATTTTCTCTAGTGTGAATAAATTAAAACCTCACATTGTAAATTTAAGGGAATTAATGGAAAATTATTTATAAATTGGGGAAAACAAGCCATAGTTAGCCTTAGGAAAATCATCTCCATTGTTCAGGTTACTTGTCTTTGTTTTGGTGCTCCACCAATTAAGAGCAGATTAAATGATTTATGTATTATTGTAACCTGTGATAGCTACAGAGGACTCTTATTTCGTGGCTGTAAGCATCTGTACTCGACTTCACAGTTCAAGTGTTGCAGTGACAAATACTACTTACCCAGAATAGTCTTTGTAGTGTATTGAGCTGCACAGTGATTAAAACTCAGCAAGGCCTTGAGTGCATAATTAAGAAGTTTTAATGAAGTGCTAAAAAATTTTGTATTTTAATTTTTTAAAACGTGTTTGTGTATTACAAATTCTGATTGTTGTTTTGACCCTTTAGAGTGTTGTAACATCCTTTTAACGTGTTTGAACCCATTGGTGTGTTGCCGCACCACGGCAGCTCCATCACTTGCCTGGTGGTTTGACTAGATCATGAACAGGAAATGGCCTCAGGTTACACCGGGGGCGGGGTGTAGACTAGGTGTTGGGATTTTTTTTTCATGGGAAGGGTTGTAAAGCTTTGGAACAGGCTGCCCAGGGAAGTGATGGAGTTACTATCCCTGGAAGTGTTCTAAGGAGCATGTGGATGTGACACTTGAGGACATGGTTTAGTGATGAACATAGTGGGTGCTGGTTGATGGTCAGACTTGATGACCTTAGAACTCTTTTCCAGCCTTAACAATATTCTATTCTGGTCAGTGTATTTGGTTCATCTGCAGTTGTGCTGTCAAAAGCCTGTTTCCTCTTGTGCTTTGTGCCCCTTTCTCACTTAGAGAGTCATCATTAGATCTTGCAAATCACATTTGGTTTTTGTGAGGTGTTTTAAGCTCCCGGGCTGGGCTCACTGATTTTTCCAGGCATCCGTGTAAACCATTTTCTCTGTCTCAAACCTGACAGTGGCAGAGGCTCACAGGGTACAGTTTATCTGGATTCTTGTTCTTTACCATCACTGTCAACACATCTGACTTGAAATGGAAATCATGGACCAGTTTACCCCATTTTTGAAAATATAGCAAATCTTTATAAATAGGCAAAACATTGTTAATCTGTTCAGTGTTTTTTCACTTCTCAAGAAAATACCAAATTAAAGAGAAGAAAGTCTCCATATGTAATAAAAAATGTTGAACTTCTCTTTTGTAAAGTTATTTTCCATTTTTCTTCCCCACTGTTAGATTGAAGGAAATGGTTATGTTTGCATTTTATTTGAAACCCATTCATTATTTTAAACTACTTGAGTTCTGCTTATATCTCCTCCAGTGTCCGATCTTCTATCGGAAACAGCTGCACAGAACTTTGAGCCTTGCTGTTCTCCTATTTAATAAAGGAGTATTAAAATACTTGGCATTATCAGAGTAAACCCTGATCACTGGTAATTCTTCTGACTGTATACCCATGGTTAATGGATTTTTGTGTGCATGCAATGTATTACTGTAATCATACCTGATACTTGTGTGTGTGAAGCTGGAGTCTGAAAGTTTGAACTACTTTACTCAAAAGAATTTTCATTTAAAAAAATCCTTAAGGTTATAGGCAATTCATTAGGCTATGCAAGTTTTTTTGCTGCCAGTGCAGGGCCTTTTGCTGCCTTTCTGTGGAAATCATCCACAAGCTGAGAATGTCTACAGATGTAACAAGATACAGAGAAGAAAAGTAGAGACCATGCTAGCACCGTGTAACTGAGTAGTACTGCTGCCCTACATACGGGTTTCCAAATGCAGCTGGTCTCAATTTCCTACTTTGTCCTTAGTTCCGAAGTAGTGCATAACCCTGCCCTGCCATGTGCTGGCTGGGGATGCCCTGTGGAGACATGGCCATGTCCCAGGAGCAGATGGAAGAGAAGGGGCAGGCATCTGCCTGGAGCTCTACTGATGCTCTCCCTGCTCAGAATGTGTTCTGGCATGTGAGCTGAGTGCTTGTGCTTTTAAAAAAAAAAAGCTCTTTGTTGTTGGCTGTGCTGAGACCAGAGCTGCCCTCTGCAGGTGCAGGGGAGTGTCCCCCCCCCACCCTGCCCATAGATACTCTGGAGCTGGCAGGGAAGTGAGCTCAGGAGAGGTGGTAAAAGGTTAAAAACCTCTTGGTTTCACAATGCTGGATCACAGAATCCCAGAATGGTTCAGGTTGAAAGGGACCTCAAGGATCGTCTCATTACATAGGCAGGGACACTTTCCACTAGACCAGGTTGCTCCACGCCCAGTCTAACCTGGCCTTGAACACTTTCGGGGACAGGGCAGCCACAGCTTCTCTGGAGAACCCATGCCAGGGCCTCATGGGGAAGAATTCCTTCTCTCTGGCAGTGGGAAGCCATTTGCCCTTGTCCTACACTCCAGGCTTATTTTTCACTTCCAAGCTTCAGTGGTTCTGGTACATCTGTGAACAATGGCAAATGTTAACTGGGTACCAAGTGTTATTTTAATACACTGTCTAAATGGCACTGACAGCTCTAGCTAGTTTTTTTTTTGTTTGTTTGTTTGTTTTTTTCATGGCAGATCAGGAACCCAGCCATAGATACTCACACTCTAGAGCCCTCTGTTACAGCTGACTTTGTCATTTCTATACAGGCAGAACTAAAATCCAGGATGATTGCATCCAAGCTCCCACTGTTTACATTTCACATGTTGTCCCTCTCAGCTCCAAGTATATTTTGGAATAAATAATGCATGATTTGCCAGTCCTTTTTGTGTTTCTCAAATATATTTTGGGGATGTGCCTTCCAAAGGATATTTTAGTTAACTTCAGAACTTGAAATGCTTTAATGATGGAATTTCATGAGCAAACAGTCATATTCGTTTTCCACTAGTTTATTTACAGTGGCCTGGTTTATTGGGAGAATCTTTCCAACCCTGTAAGATTTCAAGGAAACATCACAGCACAGAATGCTGGGATATTCACGAATGTGGAATGAGAAACTTTGTCTCTGAATCAGTCACCACCTTGACTGAGGATCTGAAGGCATTATCCTGTGAAGGCTGATGGTGAACACCTCTTAGTTTTTAGTAATGAGTGATCTGAATCTGGAGGCTTAAAAAGTCAAAATTCGTAGTTATTGGTGGTTCTGGAGTCAATTTTGTGTTACTTACAAAAGTAAGAAAATCCCCAAAGTCAGCTAGGATGTACATTTTGTAATGGAGTTTGTGGTAACCTTATTTCTTAAATCTGCATACATGGGTTTTCATTTCTTTCACTACTACTGTAAATACCCTGTCAGTATTTTGAGCACTCTGGGAAATGATTTATTAATACTGTAAGGCTTGTCTCTACCATAATTTCTGTAAATTGGACTGTATTACCAAGAATTTATTGGATGACATGTAGCAAACTATGACTAAACAAGCCTTTCAGTGTAACCCTGTCTAATATTTCTCATGTTTCAGATAGTAAAGTAGTAGTTTTATTTAATGGATTATTGTGGCTGCAAAGAGCTTTGAGATGTAGTGCTTCACCTGACAGGGAGTTTGCCTGCATTTTTGAAGAAGCTGCAGTTTTTCAGGAAATGAGCAGAAGTTACCCTGAGTCCATAATGTGACCAGGTTCTCTTTTCCCGGATGGGTCACTGATCCAGGCATGGTTGTCATCTCACCTCCCAAAGCAGCCTGGATTTTCTTAGGGAACTCTCTTCCACAGGCAGAGTCTCAACTTAGACTGCTGCATTCATTACCTGGAAGGGAGACAGGGAGGTGTTGAGCGTGAGCCATGAGCTGCCAGGCAGTGCTGCTAGTCTCAGCCTTCCTCCTCAGAAATCCCAGGGCTGTGGGCTCCCTTCTCTGAAGGAAAAGCAGGCTTCTGCACAGGAATCCATTCATCTGTGTTTCTAGCTCACAAGCTAGAGGAAGCACCTGCTGACTGGGTTGGACATTCTCAAAATTATCTAGTCTGTTTTCTATATTGATTGTAATAATTTGAACCTCCCACCTTCTCCTTGTGCTGAGATCATAGGTGTGTATTTGCCAGGTCACATTGAAGTACTTGCAGGTGAAGGACAGCAGGTACTGACAGCTGCATCACCACTGGGCTCTTCCAGCCTCTCCACGTTTCATGAATACAGCGATTCTCTTGTGTGCTTGGAAATCATTGTGCTTTCTGAACGCACATGTTCAGATCTGGAACTTGTGTGAATTTATCCTATGTTAATAGTTGCTGGGGAATATAATAATGTGTTATGTGCTAATTCTAACTTGGGTTTCCCAAGACTGCATCCCTGATTTGTGAAGCTGAACATTTCTTTGAACGGCTTGATGCTTGATGCTCTTAATGTGTGTTTCACTGGAATTTTCATCGTTGATGGCCTTTTGCAATCACAGCTTATGTAACACATACAGCTGAGTGGAGCCGTTAGACACTCCGGGATTCTGTTCAAATGTGTGGAATTCTGAATGTACATGATGATACTCTGGTTACATTTCTCTGCTTTGTTCCAAGTGAGAAAACAAAATTGCGTGGCGGTATGTAGTATCTGCAATTTTCAGCCTGTGAAATTCAGGGGATCAGGAGGAAGGTGCCAGAAGGTGGCGGCAGATCACTGCAGGCTGGGCCGGGAGAGCTTCTCCCTGCCCAGCCCTTGGATTGTGGGGGCTGCTTTTTGGTGGATGGGAGGCTGGACATGCCCTGGCTACATGCCCTGGGACCCAAAAACCAACCCTACCCCCAATCCCCGTCGTACCCCACCCCCGAGTCTTTGGCTGATCTGATACCACAGCGTGGGCAGCAGGGGAGGGGGGGATTCTGCCCTGCTCAGGTGAGACTCCACCTGCAAAGCTTCCTCCAGCTCTGGGAACCAACATCAGAAAGATGTGGAGCCGCTGGAGCAAGTCCAGAGGAGACCATGGAGATGCTCCTGTTTGTAACTGCAACATGTATTCTTGAGTATTTCCATGACACGTTGGATATATAAATAGCTGGGTTTTGTCCTGTTCAGGTACAACAGTAAAGGCCACTTCACCAGTGCAGTTTGTAAGAGCCACCACCCCCATTTTCATGATACCCATGACTCCTATTTGCCTCCTAATTCACAGCACTGTGTTTTACTGCAGTGGCACTTGAGCCTTTTTTTTTCCTGCAATCACTTTATTCTCCTTCCCCAGCTTCAGTGTGCATATCCTCATCTAAACAGTTATTTTTGGTTAAGGTAAATTAAAACTGAAAGCAAGATGCTTGTGGCTGTTTATGTTGTATAAGGTGTATTATTCCTCTTGACTGGTCTTTGTGTTGCCTGTGTTATCCTTTAGAGGTAGCTCAGCAGCACAACAAACACCAGCGCAACATTTATCTGGTCATTTTGGAGAGGCCAATACATGCGATTTTCCTAAAAGCCTGTGTGAAACCATATAAAAGAAGCATGTACAGCTCCTGGAGGGAAAACAATCTGGCTTTTGCCAGAGGTTGCCTAAGGCATCTTTGGTATTACTTTGTTTTTCTGCTTTCTAAGGCACACCATTCTCTATGTGAATTTCTGTGATTTTTCCTCTGCCCACTATTTTGTTTGACTTTCCTCTGTTTTCCCCAGGAAATCCTGTCATCTTGGTCTCAGAGTATGGTCCAGTCTCTAAGCTTTTAATATTAAGATTAACCCCTCAATATCAGCATATCCTTAGTGGCAGCCTTGCCTTTATTTTGTCTTTAAACTGAGTTGATGTTTATTGAAAAGGGTTTATAAGCTTTTAAAAGTTGAAACATTAAGAGGGAAAGATCAGTGAGTAAATGAAGTTTTTTATTCTACATCCAGAGCAGATTCTCACATATTGCCTTTTTTTCCAACATGCAGTTCTCTGAAAGTAGCTGATGAACAGACTCGTCTGTCTCAGTGAAATAGAAGTATTGATCTGCCTAAGTGAAATATGCTGGGATTGCTGAAGTGCAAATCTGGCTTTGGCAAAGAGATGTCAGGACCATTTTAGCAGAAAAACATTTTTGTTAATGTTGAGGAACTATCTTGTCTACAAAGAATAAAGTAATTTATAGTAACAAATGGAAAATACTTTTCTTGCTGGAGATTACTCCATTTGTTTCCATATTCCATGATATGTTTTGCTCATTATGCTGCAGGAAGCAAATCCAAAGTTTTATAAGGAACAGTTCATGCTGGTAAATAGGGAATTGAGGTGGGGGCTGCAGAGTTGCTGTGCATTCCTGGGAAGGGGTTGGGTGGAGAACTGCATTAGTGGGAATTGCTATTGCTAGTGTAACTGCTGGATAGCCACAAGGACAGTGCTGAGGTGTTGTCTCAATACTGCAAAATGCTTTTTATGTGTTTGGAAGTAATTTTTAAATAAATAACAGTGTTAAGGCAGGTGAGAAGTTAACTTCATTTGGAGCTCAGGGCTCATGTTCGGCACAGGATGTGCTACCTGTTCGGAGCATGTGCTTGGCTTCTTCTGTCCTTGCTTGAGGGTTTAAGGTGCTTTTGTATGTGGGCATCACATATGTGGACATCACTCACCCCTCTGAAGGGCCAGTAGGTAATCTTGGTTCCACTTTGAAATATTCTTTGTGGCATGGTTTTGTTTGGAGGGAAGAGAATGCAGAGAGTGAGCCATGGTTGCTGAAGTCATGTTTGAGAGCTGAGAACAAGGTGTGAAATGCCCTCACCTTGCCTAAAAGGGAAGGGAAAGTATGAACTTGCCACCATCAAAACATGCAGCCAGCTTTGCAGAAGTGACATATAGTTGGGAAAACTTGGTTGATGATGGGAGGGTTTTGATGGTTTGGGACTTTTTCCAAATTTGACATATATGTAAGTACAGTGATTGGTTGAAGATGTAGGTGAGTGGGCCTTGTATGAGGACTGCTGTAGGGTCTGTGACCTGTTTGAGGTGGGCTCCTCAGCAGCTTTGAGCTCACAAAGGCTTCAAAGACTCCTGTCAAAAATGCTTCTGGGGCTGGTTTATGCATTTCATAACCTATTGGTAATGTAATTTAACAGGAGCAGTCGTCTGTTCTAGCCTTTTCCCTGCTGTTGTACCACACCAGCATCCATCTGCTGCTGCCCATCTCCTGCTCTAGGTTTGGAGACAAAGGTTAAGCTTTTTCCCTGAAGCCCTGAGTGTTCTGCTGTGGTACGTAACTTAAATTTACCACGGTCACTGAACCCTATTTTATGTGCTTTCTGGGAGGCTGACAGAGTACAAAAGACTGGTTTGTACCCTCCTGTGTGAAGGATGAGGCAGTAATACAAGAGCTCAGTTATTTGTATGCTGAAGGGGCCGTGGTTCTCCAGTGATGTGACAGATTCACTAATGATGCTTGACAGAGGTATTGCAAAGGAGTAATTGTAAAAAAAACCAACTCCCTTCTATTATGCAATGTTTTTAAGAAGGAAATATTTTCTTTTTATAATTTGAAGAATGCAATTTCCCATGTGACAAAATATTGAACTCAGATGACTGGTGAGTAGGTGTAAATTGAATGGAAGCTATTTCAAAATACAGTGAAATAGTTTCTTGTCTATAGAGACTTTGAATTTTGGTAATAGGTTTAGTATTTTAGTACTTTATATTAATTTTCAAACAATTCCAGAATATTGTCACTGTCTTGTTCGGGAGATGAGTGGGGATGGGTGTTAGTCAGCTCTGCTTCAAATCATTGTGCCAGAAGAAATTCTTCCCTGTGAGGGTGATGAAGCCCTGGCACAGGGTGCCCAGAGAAGCTGTGGCTGTCCCATCCCTGGCAGCCTTCAAGGCCAGGTTGGATCGGGCTTGGAGCAACCTGGGACAGTGGAAGGTGTCCCTGGCAGGGGGTGAAACAAGATGAGCTTTAATGTTCCTTTCTGACATATTCTGGGATTCTGTGTTTTGATAGCACAAAATGGTATTTTCCATCAAGGTTGTTGTATTTAAAACAACCCAACTCTTCTAACTGCTTGCTTTTTCTGAAATTTCTGTAGCAGTGAAACACAGTTCTTGTTGTGAGATCCTGCTTTACAAGTTATTCTAATTTATTCTCTTTTCTTTTTAAGGAAAAGTCATCAACAAGGACTTGCGCCACTACCTGAGCCTTCAGTTCCAGAAGGGCTCGATAGACCACAAACTCCAGCAAGTGATCAGAGACAATCTCTATTTGAGAACCATCCCTTGTAAGTATGTAAAGATCAGTCTCATTTGATCTATTCCTGCTAACTCCCACATCATTTGTGAGCTTGAAATGCCTTCTCTCTTAATCTGGTTTAGAGTTTTATCTTGCAGCAGAGACTTCTGGCTTTGCTGGAGTCGTTTCAAATCTGAAGTTGCTATTAATTGGTACAGCCAGTATGGACTGAAAAACAGCAAAAACTTGAGAATTCTAAGTTCAGATTGTTTCAGTAGTATCTGTGTGTTGCTCTTCACAGTTCATCAGTAGTTGTTGTTAGAATGACCCCAGCCACCACAATAAAAAAATCTTTCTCCACATGATCAAGCAGTGCAAAATTGTCCTGATTTTTGTCAACGTGTTAGGGTTTTTTTCTTCACAAAGAGCAAACTGAGACCTTGAGTGTCAAGTGCATTAGGCAGAGCAGGCAGATGGAAGGAGAGTGGGAGGAGGGGTTGGGTGCAGAAGGCGTGGCAGTGGCAGAATGTACAGTCAAGCTGTTTGCTAGTCCTGAGAAGACTGATTAAAAAGGCTCATTACTGACTGTTTAAATATTCATTGCACTAAAAACTTACTTTGTCAAGTAACGTTTTCGTATCTACAGGAATTCTGCTCTCTTCTCTCTGAGCACACCCAAGAGTTTGTGGCTTTCTTCAACTGCATTTCACTATTATTAGCTTTTATTTTCTAGCTGCTGTTAATACTGCTGCCTGAAAAAATGATATATGCCTTTGAAATGCTATTAGGTTGTAGGCAGTAATGAATAGTAATGAATCAGTGCAGTCCTTTCAGGAGAGCTTTAATTAAGCTGTTTTAACTATGGGAGGCCTATTTTCATAGACAAAACACTTTGAGAACCTCTGCATTAACACAGCAATTTACTGATAAAGTTTACCTACAGCCAGGGGTTGGAGTGTTGCTCAATTACACTCTGAATTGTAGGTTAAAAAATAAATGTTGTGCCTAATTATGGATTTGGTGGCCCAAAAATCAAATATGCTTAGTCATGATGACCTCATTGCAAATTAGAGACTTGGTGCCGGTGGAAATAGGGAAAGATGCAGTACCCTTTAAATAAAACATCACAGCTCCCAATGTTCCCAGAATCCTAGACTGAGATTGCCTGGCTCAGGTGTCGTTAGCTGCCACAAAAGTTGTTTTTGGTTCATAAGACCATAAGAAAGAATTCTCTCTTAATTACCACCTCACCCAGCTTCTTCTCTTATTCGTCCCCAATACCAGAACTGTCGTTCCTATGTAAGTTACTGGCTCAGTTTTTATACATTATTCTTTACTTGCTCACCAGTTGTTTTAACTCTTACTGAAGTGACATCATCTTTGTATAAAGATTTGAAAATGCATTGTTTTTTGCTGAACTGTACAGCAGGCAGCATTTGTTAACCGGGAGCATTTAAGTATCTTACAAGAGTGTTTTCTCTGTCTTTGCAGGCACTACAAGGGCTCCCAGAGATGGGGAGGTCCCTGGGGTAGACTATAATTTCATTCCTGTTGAGCAGTTTAAGGAGCTGGAAGAAAGTGGAGCCTTGCTAGAAAGTGGAACATATGATGGTATGTTGGTGATGTTTAATGGAGTGGGAATAAGGACCCGGTACTTGTGTCCAGGATCTTAGTCCGAGTGTAGCTCCTTGTGGTACCCGTTTTTCCGCTCACTCGATGGTCATGACAGTGATAGAGAGACAACAGTTAGTCTGTTTTTGGATTAATGTGAAGAGGAGAAGCAGTCTTGTTGTAAAGCTTTCTGGAAAACCACAGATTGTGCTTTCAACCGTTCTTAATCCCATCATATTATTTTCATTGTTGCATTTCTGGGAAGCATTCTGAAAAGGTTTGTCTGTGCCTGGCACAAATTTAAGAGAATTTAGTCAATTTTGTGTAAACCTCAGAGAACAGAGCCATGTTCTCCTCTCAGGTGTGCATCAAAAGGACAGAAGGCAAGAGAAATTCTGACCCAGCAGGGAAACAAAATAATTTTTCAATGAAAAATTGAACAGCACTACGCCAGATTGTCCAAATCTGTAGGAAAGTTGGGTTTGTTAAATATGGTGAAAAAATAAAAGAAGATGTAAAAAGTAGACAATCCTGTGAAAGGCTCTTTACCTCTTGTTTTCCGTATCCCACACTATCTATTAATATAGTCCTGTCTGTCGAAATATCCTAAGCAAATTTAGGCTAAACTAATACTTTCTTTTAATTCCTGAGCTGCACTTTATCTGCCTGTTCCCTCTCTGAGCCTTGCCTTTGCTTGATATTTGCAGAAAGCTTTTCTTTCTTATTTTATTTACATGGTCAAAACCATATCCAGGCACCAAAAGTTACCCCAGCAGGAATTCTGGGAAGCTTCCTTGCTTTGTGCTCAGTTCCCTAATAAAAATCATATGAGCAGTCAAGAGAGAGGTCAATTGCTGAAATTCTTTTCCAGAAAACAGCAGATGATTCCTTTGTGCTTTAGATTAAAATATTAAAGGAAAAATCTCTTCCTTTTTCTGAAGTAAGAATAATTTTTAGATGAAGCCATATCAACATCTTTGTTTTGCAAGTGTATTGTCAGTAGAAAATTGCAAGTGTTAAAAATAAACTTTTATGGTTTTATGGAAATAAATACTTTGTTTCTGCACAAAATGAATTTGCTTTTTGACTTGAGTATTTCTGTTGTGCTGTTAATTAGTATATAGGGTAAGAATAATTGATTTTCACTGTTTTGCTCCTGTAAGGCTGCTCCCTAAGTCCCTTCTATGGAGTGCTAGTGAATTCCAGGCAAAGTTAAAAAATCCATCTTTTTCTTTAGAAAACTTACTGCAGGAAAAGTTTTCAGTTAACTTCTTGTTTTCTGACAACTAGTGCTGCATTGGCAAGAAGTCAGTGTATGAATAAATAGGTTTTGACTGTTGATTGGGTTTTGGGAGTGCTGATGTCTTCTTTGAGGCTTTAAATTTTCACCAAAATATGTTTGTGTGGGCACTAAACTGATAACAGCCACTTGGAGTGCCGTCACCTGTGTCAGTGCTTCAGTGATCCTGATTTCTGTCTCATTTTCAGGTAATTTTTATGGTACTCCAAAGCCTCCAGCAGAGCCCAGCCCCTTTCAGCCTGATCCAGTGGATCAAGTTCTTTTTGACAATGATTTTGATACTGAATCACAGAGGAAAAGAACCACATCTGTCAGCAAAATGCAAAGGATGGAAAGTTCTCTCCCTGAAGAGGAGGAAGAGGAGGAAAAGGAAGCAGTTAATGGCAGCGGAGGGATAGGTTGGTTGACAAAGGGAGAAATTCCCTGGAGTATTGTATGAATGGATAAGGACTATACAAATAACATTTGTGCTTCCTTAGTTTTGGTGAAGTATGAAGACAGTTTCTATTCAGGCTGGTGCCTCTACTTGATTTTGAGATGACCTTTTAAAAAGAACCAGCTGTTCTCCCAGCCAGATGTGCAATTGCATCATAAAATGCACTGCTTGGTCAAGAATATGTGGTGCTGGATGTGGGCCAGTTGCACGAGCGGGAAGGAAAAATTTGTCCACTCTTCAAGTAACAGAATCCTTCACAGAATAGAATTCATACCCTGCAAATGTTGCTGTTGAATTTTGAGGCAATTACTGAATTTGTACACAGGAGATTCTAGGGAAGTGATTGGTTTAAAGGGCAACGTTGGCTCATACTGTAAAATTTTCAGATAATTTTGCATAAGGGAACTATCACACGACCTGAAACCACCCGAGGGAGAGCTTGTGGAGAGAAATAAAGCCAACCAAGTGTGTTGAGGCTGGAGTGGTGTCCAGCAGGACATTTCTGGGATGGGCAGGATGCCCTTTTCCTTTTGCTATTATGGTTAGTTATCTGGAGGTGGGGGGATTGATGGTGGAGAGGAACTGTCACATTGCATTTGCAGCTGATCCTCTGTGTAACTGTTTAGGATGGAGTTATACTGACCGGACCTGACGTAATCTTGTCATCTTCAGGCCTGGCAACACCACAGAGGGGCCAATGGTCAGGCTAGTGGTTGGGTGGAGGTTGCATCATGTCACAGAGGGTATCAAGCATAACCTTGATTCTGAAGGGCAGGCGCTTCTATTGAAAGATTCCCCCAAGAATTTTCGGGATCTTTTTTCTAGTTGTGGCTTGTAGGAAGGTGTTGTTTTTTTTTAATGGAAGTTTGAGTCTTCTCCACATTTCCTTCTGATTCTTTGAGGAATATTAGTAGGATTTTTTGGGTCGTTTTATGACATTACAAACACTATTCTCTGTGTAGAAATGGCAACAGAGCGTAGTCAACTTGGATTTCTGCCAGTGTTGATTTTTCAAAGTAGGCTGAGACACATAATACGAGGTTAATTCTGTTTGGCAGGGGAAGAGCAGAGTTCAGTGTTTTCATGTCAACTTTTCAAAGTTCACAGCTGAAAAAAAAAGTGAAAAAAATGCACATCACACACAGGGACGTGTTTGACATCCACTCATAGCCAGATTAAGAGGGTGGTTCTTTGTGAGAAACAACATAAGCATCTGACCAACACTTTCCCTGAACAACTGCAGAAAACAAAGAAAAACATTCAGATTCTCCAGACTGGATGAAAGCTGTTCCCAGCTACAACCAGACAAGCAGCAACATGGACTTCAGAAATTATTTGTCAAGGGATGAGACCCTGGAACCACTACCCAAGAACTGGGAAATGGCCTACACGGACACTGGCATGATCTACTTCATCGAGTGAGTAAATTGCTCCTTGGAGGAGAGAACTGCTGGTGGCTGCAGTGTGGAAAGCTGCTCTCACCTCTCTTCTGCTCTTGCTGCTTCTATTTCTGTATGAAATTTAATATATTCCTACTGTTACATTCCTTACTCATAGTCCTCAATGTTGCACGCTCGGTACAATTGCCATCATGCAGGAAAACCTTATGGTTCCACCTGCAAAGTCAGTTTGTTTGTTCTAAGTTTTGTATCTCACAAATGCAAAGCTGGCTAGGTGTTACTAAGTGAAATATAACATAGAAACCTTCTCTATGTCAAATTTCTCTGAAATTTGTGACCTTTTTTTTTTTTTCTCTTCTCTGCTTGTGTTCCTTGGCTGGGAGTGGATGTCCAAAATACAAATGAAAGTCCAGGATAGGAAAGTAGCTCATGTGTGCACATGTAAAACTGCCTCATGAGTTCTGAGGCAAAAATGCAACAGAAACCTTCCTGAGAGTTAAGCATATGAGGAGGCTAAAAATATGTTTTTCCTATCAGATAGAAACAGCTGCTGTTCTCATATGAGCTTTCCTGGGCTGGGAAGAGAATCTGTGCCTGTAACACTTCCCATGTGCCCTGGAGAGCCTCCAGTGTGCTGGTGCCTTTTCTTTTTAGATTTTTTTTGTATGACTGAGGAACAAATAAAGGTTGTATCATCTGAAGTCTACACTCTCCTACAGTAGTAAATACTTGAAGCAAAGTTTCTTCATTGTGAGGGAGTTCTCTTACTGGCATGTTCTGCTCCACAGTCACAACACGAAGACAACCACATGGCTTGATCCCCGGCTCTGTAAGAAGGCCAAAGCTCCTGAGGATTGTGAAGATGGAGGTGAGATGTTCAGAATGCATTTGTCACCTGTCACTGATAAATGTATGAGTTTATTCCAGCTGGATACAATCCATTACTTCTGTGGTAGCAGCTTCTCCCTGGTAGATGTGACTCTGGAGCTGGCAGTGTAGTGCTGAGTGCCCCCTGTTTGATGGCAATAGGAATTTACATAAGACTGGGGAATTCCACAGTGTATTTCCCCTGGAGTAGTAGAATCTGGCTGCATGGAAGGTTTCTCTGCATTCCTGACCAGAATATGAGATGTTTTGTTCTAGTAAGTGTCATTCTCAAGGGGAAAGCTGCATTTGAATGATGGTCTCACTGGAAACTCTTGTATAGGTGGAATATGGCAGAAGCAGAAGGTCCATAAATAACAGAATATAGAAATAACAAAGAAGGTATGGCAAAAAACATATTGTTAATAATAATTATTGCATGTGACATAGTATTTGAATGCAGAAGCTAAGGGAACAATCTGACTAATTTAAATTCCTTCAAGACTTCCAGGTCAGTAGCCTCCAGGCGATTCCTGCAACCATTTCTACACAGCTGAGCAATTTACTCTGCTAGAAAAGAGTGTATCAGGTAACAAAAGCCTGACATGTTCCAAAAGCTGAAGAAGGCTCAGAACAACCTGTCATCCTCCAAAATTGCCCAGGCTAATAGCCATGTATCTGTAATGAAGCCAGTTGGAGCAATGGCTGCATATTGCTGCTTATTAAACATATGTGCAGCTCACCACAGGATAAAAAGAGCACTTTAACAGAGATGCAGGATATACAAATGAACAAAAATGAATAGACCCACTGGGTCTTTAGTCAGGCTCTGTGGAGCAATGCTGGTTGGTATTAGTAATTGGTAGCATGCTGTCATATGCTAGGGAAATTTCTGTTATTGTCAAACTTAGGGCAGCCTCAAAGAAGATTGCAGGGCAAATTTATCCTTAAGATGTCTGGCTAACCGACTACATTCATTATTCTAATATTTAAATTTCCATAGTCAAGATAACTAAAACAATAAACTTGATAAGCTGACCTCTGTGGTAATTGCTTATTACCTTCAGTCAGTCATGAGCTGCTGGCACCGTCTTACCAGATGCTGGATTTGCCATGAAAAGGAGCCTTTTGAATGTAATTTTCAATACAGATAAGCTTTAAAGTTTATTATATATTTAAAGTGGTGTGATTTCATTGAATGCAAGGCTCATTACTTACTGGAAGAAAGAGTTAAGAGTTACAGGGCTTCAGATTCCCTGGAAAAGGCTGATACCTTTCGTCAAGGAAGAAAACGGGACCTGTATTTTCTTCATATTTTTCATGAGTCTAGGTGTTCTTTGAGGAAAACTCTGATATTTGAGGATAGTTTTCCCCTGTAATGGAGAACTTGGTCTTTCTGATTGCAGAACTTCCTTATGGATGGGAGAAAATAGAAGACCCTCAGTATGGGACATATTACGTTGAGTAAGTGCTAATTACTGATTTGGCATACTTAAAAGTTGAGCATAAAATTCTGAAGTGCTCGATATCCAGTGAGTAGAGGTTGTAATGCATTGAAAGGCCAGGTTGGAGAGGGCTTGGAGCAACCTGGTCTAGTAGAAGGTATCCCTCCCTGCTCATGGCTGGGGGTAGAACTGGATGGGCTTTATGGTTCCTTCCAGCCCAAACCATTCTGTGATTCTGTGAAACTATGAAATATATTCAGCAGAAACAGTTCTGGGGTCACAAACTCATGGCGCAAACTTCTGGTAGCACTGGCATGTGGGAAAATCCACAGTGTGACCTTAAAGACTCAGTGAAATGTTTTTCATTCAAGGAAGGAAAGCAAGTTGCAACCAAAATAATTTATAGATGGAAATGAGCTGATGTCAGTTTTCTTAGCTTAACAAAAACGTAGTCACTTGACTTAAGAGTGGCACCTGATAACTTTAAAAGAGCAAAAATAACATGTGGATCATCACTGTCTCTAAAGAGCCAAGCCAATAACCACTAAACTGCTGTAAGAGCTCTTTTGAATCTCCTTCAGGCCAGAGGAAATTAAATCTCTCCTTAACCATGGAGAAGAAAAATGATGGAGTTGAAACTGTAGGTGCAGAGAACAGCAAACATTTTTCACTTTGCAAAGCCAAGGTATTTGAATTATGCTCAAATCTGTTGGTTTTCCCCTCCTCTGCTGTACTTCTCTAGCATCTACTAGGAAAAAAGTGATGCCTGAGTTTGTAAACACTGTAGGTAGATGGGTCAAGAGAAAAAGCATGTTTGCTCAGTTCTAAACTATTACAAGTCTACCTAGTGATTAAAGGAAGTTAAATTTTATTTGCCTCAAAGTAAGTAAGCTGCTGAAAGAACAACCACACTTTCAGTATTGGTTATGAGAGTTTTTTGTTCATTTCTCCAGAGCACTCATCTGACATAATAAAATATAGTGTTTGTAGAGGGTTGTTGCTTTTGGGAAATAGTCAGAATGTTTTCTGTTGAAATCCTGACCTACCTTTTGTATGCCTGCAGTCATATTAACCAGAAAACTCAGTTTGAAAATCCAGTATTGGAAGCCAAAAGGAAAAAACAGCTAGGACAGACTGATGCTGGCCCTTCCAAATCAGGTATCACTGAATATTGTGTTCTTTGTCACATATATCTTTAGCTGCAAGTATGCATTATAAAAACCCAATTCTGGAATTCATCAAGGCATCAGCCCTGTCTTTTTGCTAGCCATTACAGTGTTGGCCCCTGGGATCTTTGGGGTTTTTGGAAGGATTTTTTCCTGTTAAAATTGAACTGAGGCACGAAGACTGCCTTTAAATAATTTTGATTGTTCTGAAGCTGGTTGTCATAAGCAGATTTGGAAAATATGGAGGGTTAGAAGAGCCATCTGGAAGTGCAGGTAAAAATCACACCTGGAGTTTTTATGCTTTTGATGTATTTTAAGCTTGGTGTTCAAGGATTAAAATTGGGAATTCGAGGTGGGAGGTTTGCATACAGCTCTGTTGCAATCTGTTCAAAAAAACCTCTTTTCTGTTCACTGAATTCAGCTGGAAAATGAGTGTAGCACTTTCCTGTCCATTTACCTTATCCCTTAAGAGTACTTCAGAAGCTGACCAACAATAAACAAGTCATTAACCTTTGTGATCCCTTAAAAATAGAGGAAAAACTTACTGGAACTAACTCTGGTTTCCTGTTTTCCTGTCCATGTATTCCATAATTCCAAAGGACCAGGGACGTCTGTCTTCACTCGAGATCCATCCCAGCTTACTGGAGCACTTATAAGGACATCCCTGAAAAAAAGTACCATGGGATTTGGCTTCACAATCATTGGAGGGGACAGACCTGATGAGTTTCTCCAGGTGAAGAATGTGTTAAAAGATGGACCTGCTGCACAAGATGGAAGAATTGCTCCGGGTCAAGTATCATTTCTGTTAACTTCCATTTCCTGGGGTACTTTGGAGAATATAACTTGAGGTGCAGGAGGTTGGATGACTCCATCTACATCCTCATTAAATTAAATTTTTTCAGATTTGTGAAAGATCTGTGCAGAGCAGTGATTGAAAAGGAAAAGAAGCAACATTCTAGATAAAAATCGACTTTAAGGGCACTTGTGAAGGTTTCAGTACATCTCCTTTAGCAAAGACACTTGTCTTCATGTTTATTCATAGAATGGTTTCCCTTCCTGTAAGTAAAGTAAAAATACTGTGTTTGAATCCTGGTTTGTTTTGCCTTGTTGCTGCCATAAACCATGACACTGATTATTAAAACTGCAAAAAACCCACAGCAGGAATGAGGAAGCCAAGTCGTGTGAGCTGGACAAATGAGGAGAGAAGAGGGATGAGGGTTCCTGCAATCCATGAAGGCTTGCACGTTTTTTCATGGTTATTACATGTATAATTAAGTTACCTATAACCTTACTATAACCTCTGGTTTGCGTATTAGAAAGGGCAAAATGCTTCTTTATGTATAACATAAGCTCTTACTCTTCAAATGAGTAAAATAATTCATACTTTGAATGATTAATATTATTTACTTACTAAATGGAACAATTTCCTGTTTTCTTGCTGATGTATTGTTTGAACTTGTTTGTATGTGGTTCATTTTCCACCTCTGCAAAAACGAAAACAATCCTGCAGAACTGTTGGAGTGAAAAGATGTGCAGCTATTCTGACTGTAGTTCATGGAATAAGAGAGATCCTGTTTTACTGATGCCTCGGAACTAAAGGGATAGGACAGTTTGCAGGGCATATTGTAGCACGCATGCAAAGTTTCACATCAAAATGATGAAAACACAAAACAAAGTGTTGGGATCTGAAGCCCACATCACTTCATTTTGAAAGTGTTTTCTAGCTATGTGTGGCAGCAGTATAAGAGTATGGAGTATGTGTGTGTGTGCAATCCTAGCTTTAAGTTCAGCCCGTCCTAAAATAAACGCAGAGCCAAAAAACCCGATCTATTCTGCATCAGGTTTAGGGTGCTGTGCAATATGAAATAAAGTAGAAGACATCTGCTTGCTGTAGTGTGCGTGCTCTGCTTCATCTCCCATGGCTGTACAGTACCATTTTTAAATCTGCTGCAGATTAAACTTTGTATATTTAGCACACTGTGTCCTGAGATGAAATAGAATAAATGCAAAGAGGAAATCCTTTATGCTTTTTGGCAATATTAGCCATGAGGTAGTATCATAGACACTAGTTACTACTTTGATGACAGCACTGTGATTTCCTCAAGGTAGACTTTTGTTGAAGGTTTCACTTCTCTTTTTGACACTGGCGAACTTTCTTTTGTAACAGGTGATGTCATCGTGGACATAAATGAAAGTTGTGTCCTTGGCTATACCCATGCAGATGTTGTCCAGATGTTTCAGCTCATTCCCATCAGTCAGTATGTGAACATGACTTTGTGTCGTGGGTACCCTCTTCCTGACGACAGTGAAGACCCCGTGGTGGATATTGTGACAGCCACGCCTGTCATTAATGGCCCGCCGGTGGCCAAGGGAGATGCTTCCGTGTCTAGCCAAGATTTAGTAGCAGGAACAGTTGTGTTGGACCAGAACGGGCAAGTGTTGGTCAACGGTCGCCTGAATGGCCCTTCCGTGGATTCAGCGGAGCAGAGGGTCTCCTTTGCCTCCTCAGGAGGCTCTCAGCCAGAGCTGGTCACCATCCCTCTGGTCAAAGGGCCTAAAGGCTTTGGGTTTGCCATTGCAGACAGTCCCACAGGCCAGAAGGTGAAGATGATTTTGGACAGCCAGTGGTGCCAAGGCCTACAGAAAGGGGATGTCATCAAGGAGATTTGCCATCAGAATGTGCAGAACTTGACGCACTTGCAGGTGGTGGAGGTGCTCAAGCAGTTTCCAGTGGGAGCAGAGGTGCCCCTGCTTGTCTTAAGAGGAGGTACAGACAAAATTGCAGTTGCCACATTGGTTATAAGCTTTTCAAAGTCCTATTTTAGTATGATGTCTAAATTGTGTCCAGTCTTGACAGCTAAGCAGCAGCTCATTATATCTCTGAGCCATTATGTTCTAAGTTTGATTTATACCCTTGACTAGTAAGGGTGAGAGCATGTTACTGTGGTTTTGTTTGGGGTTTTAGTTAGGTTTTTCTTTGGGTTTTTTCCCTTCAAAAATTATATGGTGATATGTTCATACACTATCTCTTCCAAGTCTCTGGGGAGTGCTAAAGCAAACACGTAGTCTCCAGTATAATGGAAAGCACATGATGGACTGAGTTTGTGAGGTTCTCCAAATGTATTCCAGTAACTGTATCTGTAATGCACAGGGGATTGCAGGAGATTGGAAGAAGCATTAACAAAGAGGTGCGGCTGATCACTGGGAATAGCAGAAGAAATTCTGATTTTTTCTTTGCATGTCCATACCTCTTCTTTGATTCTCAGTCACAAACCAGAATGCATCTTCTTCCCAGAAGCTGTAGTAGATAGTCCATATCTTTCAAAGGAAACTGCATCTGAATGGATTATGAAGCGGCTCATGCCCTCTCAGTGTCCCTTCAGGCTTTATTGTAATCCTGACTTCAGCCACTGGCATTTGCAAAAATCTTCAGATGTTTTTCTGTATAAATGCTACTATTCCTTAATTAGCTAAGGAAATAATTAGATTTCTTGGTGGCAAGTGAAATTCCTTAAACTGAGGGGTGACTTGGTTGACCAGTTTCTAGCAAAAAGATAAATAGATATTTTTCAGTGTTGTACAGCTTTCAATTCTAATTGAGATTTCTCTAAAGTGATGGTTTTGGTCACTTTGCCTTTTAAAAACACAGTGAGTCAGCCACTATTATTTTCACCCCAGGAGCAGCTGATTATATTGCTGTAATGTTGTTGAAACTTTCTGTAACCTGCTATTAAAATTACTTTCTATTTTCTTCAGGTCCACCTTCACCTACTAAAGCTGCCAAAGGAGTGAGTATTAGTGATGTATTTAACTTGGTTTCTGATTTGCTTTGTAATCTCTTTTCCTCTGGATTTTAGTCCCTGTGATAGCCTACCTGCAAGATGGTTTAGCAAAACCACATCTGCTTGGTAGGCATGAATTCTTTGTCAAAGTAGCTGCTGTCAGAGTACCCATTAAAATACAATATCTGGTTTTTTTGTTGCTAATTATTAAAGTCAAATGGGATTTCTAAAGGAAGTTTATGATCTTCTGATTCTTCTCAATCCTCACATAGAATTAATGGACTGGTTAATGCTGCTTTCTGGAAATGCTTATCTTTGGATCCATATTTTCAGCAAGTCTCTATGGAGATGTACATTCCTTGCTCAATACTCATTGCTCTTGGAAGTTTGATCTGTCAGGGCATCTTTAGTATATATTAGCTCAGTAAAGAATCCTTGGTCTTAATAAAACAACCTCTGATTTAATAATGCTGATATTAACACTTATGTTTATTATGATGGTTTCTGTTGTAAATTAGGCAGGTCAAACACAGATACTTCTTTAAAAATGCTTCTTGTACAGAACAAATCAGGGCAATTTAGTAAAACCCCATTACCAGAACATAGCTGTAACTTCTCTTTCTATCTTTATCCTGCTGTTTGAGTGCAACTTTAGTTGTATCCCAGCAGTGGGATAACACAAGTGCACATGCTCAGCGTGCCCAAAGACAACTGTGCTTACTAAGATCTTCAGATTCTGTTCCCTGCAAGCATCGAGGTGCCCACACTGAATAAATCAGCAGAAATCCCTGCAATTGGAGGGCCCTAGCCCTGTCAGCATGGATCCCTTGGCAATGTGCTAAAAATAGTTTGGACTTGGAGACTGGCATTCTATTCCAGCACATGTACAGGAGCAACAGCCCAGAGAGGGCTCGATGCTCAGTGACATTAAGCAGTGTGGCAAAATAATTCACTTAAAAAGGGCGAGTTCTTGTGTTTATAAAGATACAAGAAGTGTCAAACTGCTCATTGACTCTGGGCGGTTTCTTCTGCTCTTGGTGAAAAGACAGATCTACGTCTGTTCTGCTCCTGCTGTGGTTCAGCATGCACTGCGACGTGCCAGTTTTCCAGGCTGGGTTTCAGCCCAGGAGAAGTATTGAGATTTATTTTAGTGCATAATTGACTGAGAGTTTAGATGAGAGACCACAAGGACGTTTGGTGTTCTTGCCTCATGAACAGGAGTGTTGCAGCTATCAGTTCATGAAAAGGCAAATAGTGAGTTGTTAATACCTCACACTACCCAGGTGTGTCCTCCTGTCCTGTTTGTATATTGCTCCAGCAAACAGCTCATGCTGGGAGCACCTCTGGTGCTTGTGAGGAGGAGCTTGGCAGAGGACGGGAGGCAGTGCCTGTGGAGCAGTGTGTGCCAATGGTGCTGGACTGTGGTCCAGAGCCTGGCAGGTGCCTGACAAGGGTTCAGTGTCTTCTCCAAGTGTGATTGGTCCATTATGCCCCACTTCATCCCATGTGTCAGTAACCACCAGCATCTGCCCAGCTTTACTCCTCTCTGAGCATCAGTCACTTCAAACCCTTTCCGAGCCTAGTCTCCAGTAGAAATTCATGTACCAGTGAGGAAGACTTCAGGACTCTGGTCAGACACATCCACTGGAAAAGCTGTAATGTTGTTTCTTTCTTCCTGTGTTTTTCTTCTGCATGGTGTTCATTGTCTTTGCACAAGTATAGTCATGCCTTTATTTATATGGATTTTGTGTCTGCGGGCTGTTTCAGAAGGACAAGCAGGACAGTTCAGGGAGTTTGGAAGCTGTCAGCGATACCATTCCGCAGCCAATGCCCTTCCCGCCCTTTGCTATGCGACCAGGCTCTCCTAAACTGGACCCTTCTGAAGTCTACCTGAAGTCTAAGACAATTTATGAGGACAAACGTAAGTACATCATCTTCAACTTGAAAATACTCAATTATGAAGGAATTTTTTCTTTTGTTGTATGTGCAGTAAAACTACTGAAACTTTGTTGCTGTTTGTTAACCTGCTCCGGATAAAACATTTCAAGTAATGCATAATTCAAACAGGAATCAGAAAAATAAAAAATATGTTTCAACCATATTTTCAGTAAAACTGTTAATTGCAGAAATAATCTCAAGCATGGTTGTGAAGTAAACTGGAGCAAATCTGCTTATAAAAGTAATTCTGAGTTGTGTCACAGACTGGCTTTTATCCTGGTCTACTGCAGAGATGTAGTTGTGATTTCTGCTTTGAAAATTAATTATACCATTTTGAAAAGAGAATATCACTGTATTTCTGGTTACTAGTGTTTTGTTTCTAGAAGAGTCAGAGTGTACCACCAAAGCATAATCCTTCAATAATCCAAGATAGCCCCTCCATGTTTTAAAATACTGTTTTTTTTCTTAGCTCCAAACACAAGAGATTTAGATGTTTTCCTGAGAAAACAAGATTCAGGCTTTGGTTTCCGAGTGCTTGGTGGGGACGGACCAGATCAGCCTGTAAGTGAAGCTGCTCACAGTTATCTCACAGTATTGCTGTTGGAATGATTTTACTCTGTCATCCTCATTTCCCATCATCCCATCCAGGCAGTTCAGTGATGGCAAAAGTGATCAATTCGCTACCTGCCTTTCAGAGATCAGTAATTTAGTCCTACCTTTATTTTTTCCCTCTTTGCGGGCTCCAGTCTCCAAGGTTCTGTGCCCTTCCCACTACTGAGCCCATCCTTAGCCACAGTTTTTTGTCGGCCTGAGAACACTGGTGGTGTTTCTACAGCTGTTGCTGTGTCTAGGAGCCCTCGGAAGGGCCATGCTGGTCTCCAGCCTTTGCCCATTGTCACCTGATCCCAGTGGTGGCCTTGGCACAGGATGTGCCAAGATTCAGTGATTGGTGTGCTGTGCACAGCAACGCATCCTGGGAAGCAGCTGAGTGGAAGAAAGCGGTTGCTCCTTCTACCGAAATTTCATTAGGCTGTTCCTTTTCTTGCAGCCCAGTGAAACGAGGTTTGAGATGGTGACACACCCCTTTTATTTCCTGCTTCTCCCACTGGATTTTTAAGCATGCATTGAGTTGGAGGCAACTGGGCAAATGCCAGTGCAGACATCCCTGGATGGTCTGTTCTCCAAGGGCAGGTTTTAGGAGACTTCCCTCTATTTTCAAATTTGCATAAATTTCTCTCTGGGAAGAAGCACTAAGACTTGTACTATATACACTATATTCGGGGACCTTTCTTTAAGCTGTTAAGTGGAGAGGAAAAGCTTTTGGAATAGATCTGCACAGATTGTTTTTTGATTACAGTGAACGAATTCAGTTTTTCCATTCCCAGCTGTGATCCAGTGCAAGCTTTTTTTTTTTTTTTTTTTTTTTCTTTTTTCTTCCTCCCTAACATGTATTTAAAGTAAAGAGCAAAGCCAGAGAATGTTACTTCTGTTGCACTTTATAGCATTTGTGGTGTTTGGTTTCCATAACACCCATAGCTGTTAGGAAGTGTGGAGCTGGTGTCTTAAAGTGCTGTGTACTGATGAGCTGCCCACTATTGCTTAACCTCCAGCAGTACTAGCTGTAGTTGCCCTTAATCTTCCATTTAATCTGAAACTGATTCTAGCATATGAAATAGAGTGTGGTGTTCTTTTCTGTATTATATTTAGTAACACTTTCTGAGGTGGGGGTAGGCAGAACTGATGATATTTGAATTCATTATCTAATTACCAAAAGCTGAGAACTGAAGCAACTTGAAGTGTGGAACTGTCTATAAGCAACTTTTCAGAACTAAACTTGAGTTTGTTCAAAAGCTTTTATTTCTTCCTTGGTCTTGGTAGAAAAAGTAACGTAGAATGAATGTCAGAGACTTTTGTGTCATTAATGTCTAGGAAATCATATATATAATAAGTAAATGACATATGCTCATTTCAAAAGCCAAGCTTTTTAATAAACTGAAAAACATGCTCAAGAGACAAAAAGTGACAAAAATATGGATTAAAGATTTTTGAAGTATTTAGTGAACAACCCCAGGTTGTCTTGACTAGATGGGCTTGTGCAGAGTACACTTGCTGGCTGCATTTCTGCTAGAGCTGGACAGTGAGGTAATCTTTAAGAAGAGTCTTCCCAAAAGACCTCCTCTGCACAGATTCACCTGGATTCCAAGCACTGTGTGTTCTGATGAATTCATGTCCCTTTTCAAACCCGTGGACTCTGCTCACAGATTTATATTGGAGCCATAATCCCATTGGGAGCAGCAGAAAAGGACGGGAGGCTGCGTGCAGCAGATGAGCTGATGTGCATCGATGGAGTCCCTGTGAAAGGGAAGTCACACAAGCAAGTTCTGGATTTAATGACCAGTGCCGCACGGAATGGGCAGGTGCTGCTCACTGTCCGGAGGAAGATCTTCTTCAGTGGTAGGTGTCTGCTTGTCCAGAAGGAGCACATAGGCTTTGTAATCAAATCCACTGAAGCTGCTCTGGAACTTAATTACTGCACTGGGGCTGAGCAGCCTGAGATTGAGGAGGGTCAGCTATAACTCTTAAATGGAGAAAAGCAGAATTTAATAAGCTTGGACTCTGTTGCTTGCTAGCTTGTGCTGCTCGCACAGGTAAGGCTCTGAAACTGATGGTGCAGGGGTGATTTCTTCAAACCTTCTTGCAGGTAGTAGTTAGAACAGCCATTAGTGCTATGGAAATTGCATAACAACACATTCTGTTTTCTTGACATCCCAGAATGGTTTGGGTTGGAAGGGACCTTAAAGCTCATTTTGTCTCATACCCTGCCATGGGCAGGAGCACCTTCCATATGCTGTATTCTCAAGTCTTCTGCCATCAGTGTGTAGCAAGATTAACTGTATTCACACAAGAGCTGTTTCAGGGCAGGATCTTGAGATGCTGCAGTTTTAGAAAAGACTAGTCTGTGACTCCATGAATGACAAAGCTGGGGTGGGATTTACAGCTGACAAGAGCCCCCTGCTCTGATTAGCAACTGCTGCTGCTGCCACCTCATGCTGGCACTGACACCTGAACTTCATGGTTGTGCTGAAGTTGCTTGGTGTGATTTGTTCCTTATTTGTTTTTTGTCTAATCCCTGCAAGGTGAAAAGCAGGCAGAGGAGGAGGAGCCACAGCCTGTCCTGACACAAAACGGCTCTCCCCGGCTGAACCGGGTTGACTTTGCTAACCAGCCATGCCCAGAGGTCTACGACGTCCGTCTGCAGAGGAAGGAGAACGAAGGATTTGGCTTCGTCATCCTCACCTCCAAGAACAAACCTCCTCCTGGAGGTAAGTGCCATATCCTGGTGGTCCTGCCCCTGCCTGGCCTCGATGGGGTTTCTCCAGGGATATCTCCTCCTGTGCAGTACTGGTGTGTCCCTCATAGTCAGCATTCACTCACACTGGCACAGCCCAGCCAGTTGAGTCTTGGTCTGTCTTGCTTCATATTTATGCTTCTGTTCACCCAACTGTGACATAAGTGGGGAAAAGGGAATTTATATCCCACACAACCCATACCCAAGAGTGTGGACTTGTCACAGGGTGGCATTTCAGATGTAGATGTTGGTCAGGCCGTAGTGGTGTTCCATTAATTCATTGTCATTTTAATGGAAGCATAGCTTCAACCTTGCCTTTATATTATCTAATCAGGTAAAAATTCTTATTTTGGGATCTGAGGAAGTAGAGTCTACGGTATTTGGTGAAAAGCAATGAAAATGTTGCTGTCATTGAGTGTGTTTGTCTAGAAAGATCATCAATATGAAAATGTAGCCTGGTCTGGTATTGCAGTTGTGAGATATGGGCACAGCTCAGGCATAGTTGTCTCTAGTTCTGCCTCTGTGCTTGTCTCTGGGAAAGGAACTGAAATCAGGCTTTTTCCCTTTTACTTCTCATAACATTTCTTCTTTTCTCCATTCTGTCTGTTCTGGCCCCATAGCTTTGGCTTCGGGAGGAGTGCAGGGCATGGTGTCGCTCTGGGGTGAACTGAGGGAATCGAGCCAGGAGAGCTGG
Organism: Sturnus vulgaris; assembly: GCF_052056855.1. Taxonomy (NCBI): domain Eukaryota; kingdom Metazoa; phylum Chordata; class Aves; order Passeriformes; family Sturnidae; genus Sturnus; species Sturnus vulgaris. Next base: position 6,646,787 of record NC_142271.1, read on the forward strand.
AAGAACTTTGAGACAATTATTACAAGTGCATGTTCATCTCGGAGACCAGGAAAAGTGGTCAGGTCTGTGCAGAGCTGATGTAGCACGCTGCTGGCCTTGCACAGTCTCCCTGCTCAGACTGCACCTGACTGAATCAATCCCTGGCAGGAGAAGTTTGATATATTTTTAAAGTGTGTTTAAGGGTTAATTTTTGTTTGCAAGTAGGGAGAGTTTGCCCGTGCATCTGAATCTCTGCATTACAGTGAATGGCTGTAACTGTCTATGAGCCCACGCTGTCTGTCAGGGCTGATGCATGAAATGGAAAACTGCATTATATATAGTAAAACAACTGTTCTGGTGTGCTCCAGGGCCACACGTTCTCACTCATCCCTTTGCAGATGTGACCCATTTCCTTTCTATGTTTTACTTCAGGCGCAACACCCTGTATGTGACAAGGCCATGCTGTTGGGTTGGCATCTCTGTTCACTCACATTCCTCATAGCAGGTTTGTCCTGTACAAGCAGTGCCACCCTTTGGAGCAGGAAAGGAGAGATGAATACTGATCTCTGGTCTGTAATGACCAGTGACAGGACCAAGGAAATGGCTGGAGCTGTACCAGGTTGCTAGGTTGAATATTAGGAAAAGGTTCTTCCCCCAGAGGGTGGTGGGGCACTGAACAGGCTCCTCAGGGAAGTGGTCACAGGCCCGAGGTTGCCAGAGCTCAAGGAGTGTTTGGACAGTGCTCTTCAGGCACAGGGTGAGATTTGTTTGGATTTTGGGATGTCCTCTGCAGTGCCAGGAGTTGATAATCCTTGTGGGTCCCTCCAACTCCGCATATTTTGTAATTCTGAGTCTATGTGATGCTTATCTGATGTGCACATGGTAGGATTCTTGAGGCTGCCCTGTGCAGGGCCAGGAGTTGGACTTTGATCCTTGTGGATCCCTTCCTGCTCAGGATATTCCATAATTCTGTGAATACTTACAGTGTTGTGCCTGTTCCTGTTTCCTAGTGATTCCTCACAAGATCGGGCGGGTTATCGAGGGAAGCCCGGCTGACCAGTGTGGGAAACTGAAGGTGGGCGATAGAATCTCAGCAGTAAACAGCCAGTCCATCGTGGAGCTCTCCCATGACAGCATCGTGCAGCTCATCAAGGATGCAGGCAATGTGGTGACCCTCACGGTGGTGGCTGAGGAAGGTAAGGAAGGTGCCACCACACTATCAGAGTTGAGTATTTATCACTGCTGAACATCATTGGCGTAAATGGAGTATTTGAAGATGTTTGGAAATGAAGGAGAGTGAATCCTAGAATATCCTGAGTTAGGTGGGACCCGTGGGAGCATCAGCTCCGGGAAGTTGAATAAGTTGGAAGCTCATGTGTTTGCTCTGTGCTGAAGCAGTGCTGAAGGCAGGTGGGACAGAGAGAGGGTGCTGCCTAGAAGGATTAACAAAGCAATGAAGAGGTAAATCCTCATGTGTGAGAGAGAGAAAGTGCTGCTGACATAGAAATGTCCTGTCCAGATCATGTATTCTCCAGCCAAAGAGAAATTACCCCTCCTCAAGGGGCTGCAGCAGCCACAGGATGATGCTTAGTGAGAAAATCTTCTCACCCTGGCTCAGGGCCTGGCCCCTGCTACTGCAGGTGCTACCAGAGCTCTGTTCCCAATGAGGCCAGTGCTGCCAGGATGCTCTGTCCCTGCTCTAAGGCCACAGGGACTCCTTCTTTTCAAGTTCTCTCCATTTAAACCTGGAGTTTTTGCTTTCTCCCGTGTTAAAACACGCAAACTCCCTAATGTGGCATCCCTGCAGCAGAAACATGCTGCAGTTTTGTCTGCCAAAGCTCCCCTTTGGAAAAGGATCACATCCCACCACATGGGAAAAAACTCTTGACAGAGTTTTCCTGCCAATCTTGCACCTGCAAAACTTGCTGTGTCACCTGAGCAAAGCGAGTCCTAGGGACTGCAAAGTCCCATCTTCAGAGACTGACTTAATGATAGCTCCCATAACACTGCATAAACTGTGGTATTGTTTCTAAACAAAAAATGTAAGTATATAAAATCCAGTAACTTGGAGAGAAAGACTGTTTTCCCACCCTGCGTTTTTCTTGAATGTTACTTATGGATTTAATTAAATTCCCTATCATTATTTTGACAGAAAGTTGCCTTTCTTCACCTTTTAAATAAGAAATACCTAGAGCCAGGCTGTGAATAAAGCCAGCACACGATTCTCTAATTTCACATTCATTGCAAATATTTAACATGCCATCTCAGCCTGTAACACAGAATTTCAAAGACTTAATGTTCCATTTTGTTAATGCTTGAAATAGAGAGACCTCTATAAGTTGTTATTTTTCTATTAAGATTTTTATTTTTATCAAATCTGGTTCATTCCAGTTTGAAGGGACACATTTCAAAGCAGTTGCCATGGGTGATGTTTATAAAGCAACTGAAATTTGAGTTGGCTGAATTAGACCTGTTTTCTCTGCAGCTTTTAGTCACCAAATCCAGACTGGTTTGGACTGGAAAGATCTGAAAGCCCGTTGGGCTGCCATGGACAGGAACACCTTCCACTTGTTTTCAAAATAGGTTCTCTGAATATCATATTTCTACCCATTATTTATGCATGACCGTACATGGACTTTGTGTAAAAACCTTTCCTACTGCCTCAATTACAGAGCTGGAGCTGAAATACGGAGATAAAACCAGAACCTGGGGAGACTCAACAAAGAGGAAAGAACCTCTCAATAGCAGCTGGTAAAACCAGAGTGAAGATCAGTCAGAAAAAATCTGTGGCTCAGAGGAGCTGGAGTTGGCATGTTTCAGATGTAAAGAATTCTGTGACAATGAAAGAGAAAGAAGCAGAACCAGTTCCACTGGAGTGGGAAAATATCTCCACTTGAAAATTCCCCTTGATGTAGCTGAAGAAATAGAGTTTAGCTCACAGTAGAACCCTGTGTAGTGGGGGAATCCAGCATAGATGTGGGCGAGTCAGGGCTTCAGGCACTCAGGAAGAGAGCTGAGCCTCTCGGGGGTGGCTCACGCCCAGGAAAATCCAGGATACAGCTCCAAAAGCACAAAATGCCCTTTTTGCTGGAACCTGTTGAGCCTCACAAGGCAGAAGCCTTGATAGAGTTTGCTGTTCCCCAGCTTTGTCCTCTTAAAGTGGCAACAAAACCTTTGCCTGGTCCCCTTCCCTCCTCCCAGGCTTTCATAGACCTGTGATCTTTGCTTTTCATGGGAATAAATGAATTCCCTTCATGCGCCAGAAGCGATTCTTTAACATTTTTCACCAAAGCAGGAGCCTGTCAGCTTTTGTCATGTATTAGCTGGGAACACATGAGAGGAGGCTGCAGAGAGGGCTGCAGGATTTTTACAAACAGATGGCGTTTTTCTTGCCTATGCTTCTAAATTAAAAATGTGAGGATAAACCAGGAGTAAAAGTTGACATTTTTTCTCTAGAGAAAAACCTCTTTAAGGCATATTATGGGAACAGCACCAAGCAGTTCTGTGGAGGGCTTGGGAGGTTTCACATACCAGAGAAATTCTGTGTAATATGCTTTAAATTTCCCTTAACATTCTTGAGCACTTTTTGTATTTTAGTGGATTTTTTTGTTCTTAATTAAGAAATGAAGTAATGTGCTGCACCTAATGGGACTGGAACAGCTCTAGTTTTGGTGCTGGGAATGATTTTTTTTTAACCCTTTCAGGGAAAAGGAATTATTAGTTTATATTTCAGCACAAAAGTCCATCTTAGGCCACTGCTTGCCATTCAGGTTCTAGCTAAGAGGAAGCTTTTTGCATAGATTGTTGTTCTTTATTCTTAAGTGAGAGTGCCATTTTTGTATCCTGAAACATGGGGCTTTTTCCAGAAATGCACTGGATTTATTGTAAAGTGCACACTAACAGTATTTTCCATGGAGGGGAAAATAATAGGAAGTTACTTTAAGTGGTTTTATTGAAACCTTTTTTTTTTTACTTAGCTTTTGGGAGAAAGCAAAACACTTTAAAATTCCTCTTGATTGCCTACCAGTGAACTCCTCCCTGCACTGTGGCTGTGGGACCGGTTCCTCACCTTGCCTGGAGCTGAGCAGTGGAAAACGCTGTTGTGCCTTAAATGAGTTGGCAATTTCCCTTTATCTGATGGGGCTTTCACCTCCAAATCCCCATTTCTCCTGCAGATCCTCATTCCCTTACCTTTACAGAGGAGTATTTCTCAAATAGACATTGTTCTTCATATCTTCTAAAATTTTATTATATTGAATATCTGAACCAACTTAGTGAATCTGATCAACCCTGATCCCCCCCCGGCACTTACCAAGTTGCAAACAGGCTAAAACCCTTCAGTTCATGTCGGAATCCATACAATTGTGTTGATGTTTCCTGAGGAAAAGCAGAGTAAAAGAATAAAAATAAAGAATAAAATTCTTAGGAATTTATTCCATGGAATTAATGAGCTGTACTTGTTTTTCTGAGCTGGAAACTCTTCTCTCTGTTGTGCCCACATGAGCAGCGGTTCCTTGGGAGCAGTAGCCCCAGCACTGTTGGTGACCATTGTCCTAGCTGTGAATTTGTGAAGTTGTGACTGTTGATTTTGTTTGAATTTTAGAGCAACGTGGTCCTCCATCAGGAACAAACTCAGCCAGGCAGAGCCCAGCCCCACAGCACCGACCACTGGGATTGGCACCGATCAACCCTGACAGGTTGGGAAAATGTGCTGGGAATGGTGGGAAAAGCTTGGCCAGAGGGATTAATGTGAAGGTAACATCCACATCCTGTCACCTTCCCGTAGGGGAGCTACAGAAGGTGAAGCTGGAAAAGAAGTTTCTTGTAGTTACCGGCTGTCCTGGCCCGAGCACAAGCACGTGGCACAGTTGGATGCTGCTTCAGGTGCTGGCAGCCGTCATTCCCAGGTACAAAAAATCATCCAGAGGGTGTGGAGACATAGGGAATACATCATCTATCAAGGCACTCTAGTGGCATTGCCACAGAGTTCTCAAAAACAGAATGTTAAAACATTTCTCTGTTGGACAGGTAGAACAGTTGTGTATAAAAACATCCTGAAGTGTCTCACAGAATGTTTTTGCTCATGTTTTAAATGTGACTATCTCCTTAGGGTAGTTGAACACTCATGTTAGTTATGAAAGAAACAGAAAATGCTTGTAATGGAGCAACTACAGACCCTTTGGCAAAGTTTCTTCAAGAATTTTGTGCCTATCTCAGACTTTGAAGGAAAGATGTTCTGAATGTTTAGACTTAGGTTAAAACCATTACCCTGAGTCACCCCAGAGTTGAGATGAATGCTGTTTAAATGCTCAAAATACAGAAATACTGAAATTTTTTCAACAAAAAAACAGAAGGTTAAATCTGCCTACAGGTCCTCATCTCTTCCCCCCCCTCCAATTTCCTGCACAGAGTCCTGGCTGTTTCCCAGTGGAGTTGGAAAGGGGCCCTCGAGGATTTGGATTCAGCCTCCGAGGAGGAAAAGAATACAACATGGGCTTATTCATCCTCCGTCTGGCTGAGGATGGGCCAGCAGTCAAGGATGGGAGAGTCCATGTGAGTTTGGCTTCTCTAATCAATTTGTTGATGCAGTTGATCCATTAATTTACCCAGGGTGGCAACAAACATGGGTTTTCACAAGCACAGGGTCCCAGAACATCATCTGGGCCTCTCCCCTTCTTCCAGCTATCCCTGTGGCCATGGGCTTTTGGAAGAGAGATCCATGAACAGCTCTAGCTGCCCAAAAGAAATTGTCTGCCTTGCTAGGTTTGCAGTAGCAGCCCTGGGCATGAGCAGCAGCTACTCAGGGGTATTTTAGAAGCCCCAACAAGAGATGGCACAGTGGACCAGAGAACTGGGAGGAGAATCACTGTCCAAGTCAGTTAATTTTTAAGGAATGTTTGTGTGTACATTGCGCTGCTGCTGTTCTGTGCCGTTTCTGGAGATGCAATCCTGATTTTCCCCTAAATGCTATGTTGCCTTTGTTTAAGGAATTCACTCTCAAGTATTGTAATAAAAGCAAAGTACAAGGGTACAACAGAAGTAATGATGGTAGGTGAGGCCATGCGGCTACTGCCCTGAGTTGGATTTTCAGAGGCTGGAGCGTGGAGGTGAGCCAGGTGCCCATGAGATGCCGTCCCTTGCAGCCAAAACAAGCAAAAAATTGTTCAGTCCAGAGAAGAGGAACAGAAGGCCAGACCTCACCGGGGTCTGCAGCTTCCTCGTGAGGGGCAGTGGCAGGCCCTGGGGAAACGGCTGGAGCTGTGTCAGGGGAGAGTTAGGTTGGATATCGGGAAAAGGCTCTTCCCTCTGAGGGTGGTCACGCAGTGGAACAGGCTACCTACCCAGGGAATGGTCATAACCCCAAGGCTGCCACAGCTCAAAGAGTGTTTGGACAACACTTTCAGGCACAGGATGGGATTGTTGGGGTGTGCTGTGCAGAGCCAGGAGTTGGACTGGATGATCCTTGGGGGTCTATCCTTGACACTAATCCTCTCACGGTGTTGGCATGTGCCAAATCCCCAGCCCAGCCCAGAGCACAGATGGGCTGAGCTTGCCCAGCCTGAGGTTATTCACACTTTTCATTTCTTGTCATCCGTGTGGTACTGCTTTCTGGATGTACTTTAGCAATGTGAGATGGAATTCCTCATCCAGCTAGCTGAGCTGTCCTGATGTGTCCCTGTCCCTGCCTGTCCGTGAGGAGCCAGCAGTGACCTTCTTTAACAGAGTGACTTCAACAAAGCCCAGGAAGCCTCTTTAAGCTGCTAATGTTACACATCAGTGACATCTGTTGGCTCCTGTGTACAGTGCCAGATAGGCTCCCCCTCTCTTTTCTCATTTCTCTTTCCAATTTCCCCTAATAGAGAGCTCTTTTTGGGATATGCTATTCCAGCGCCTTTCCAGCAGCCAGGGAAGTTAGCGCAAGCTGAAATTACCTGCCTGGTACCTGTGAGAGTTGTTTACTGGCTCTGAGACCTCACTAGTGATATCTCCAACCTGAAATTACAATTTCTTTCCCTGCATCAAACCCGTTTGTGTGGTGTTCAGCTCCGCAGTGGGTGTAGGGAAGGTGCTGTGTCCTCCCCTGGATAGGGTGACCTCAGACAGGTGTGATGTGGTTGATCCATGCGCTACTTCCACATCGTCATCCAGAATGAAAATACATTCAAGCACGTTCTGCATACATTCAAGCTTGATTACTTGTAAATAAATAAAAGATGTGGTTAAGATCTCTGGAATCTTTTCCTCTGTGCACCTCTGAACCCCCTGACGCTGGGGTCACAATGCTGCTTGCCATCCATTAGGAACAGTGTCACTAATGCCCACTGGATTTTAGCATGAGAAGGAAAACAGAAACATCTGCCTCTTATTTTTTCTTTCTAAATTAAAAACCAGTTCACAGTGTCAGAGATTGCCAAGGACTAATCTGGTGCTCTTTTTTCCTCAGGTTGGTGACCAAATTGTGGAAATTAATGGAGAACCTACCCAAGGAATCACTCACACACGAGCCATTGAGCTGATTCAGTCTGGAGGAAATAAAGTTTTGCTGCTCCTGAGACCAGGGACTGGACTGATACCAGATCACAGTACGTTTTCTCAAGGGCTTTTTTGTGTTGAGGGCGCAAGGCAAGGAAGTAGGATAAGGAGATTCTGCTGCTTGTTCTGATGCAATAGTTGTCAGTTGCCTTTGTGGCAGCTGTGCATTCGTTATTGAATTACATTAAAAATCAAAATATAAAAATTGAAAATTAAAATATCTATTTTCAAATACAAGAACTATTTGGGGTAAAATTAACGCATGACTAGTACGTAGTAGTATTGTGCAATCTGAAATTATTCCATATTTCTAATTAGTTTTTCGGCTCTGTTCAGGCTAATCAAGTTTTTCTATAAAAATATGCTAATTAACCCTAATTGCCTTTTAATTTTGACGAAAATTCTCTGTGCTACAATATTGTTAAAAGTTTGTTTCTGTACATATTTACTTCTGGTTTTAGCCTTCTAAATGATGAAACGCTTTGTTTTTCAAAGCCAAAACTTCAGGAAGCAGGAAAGGGACAACTTTACTCTCCAAAGAGATTCAGTTTGATTCAACTGAGCTCAGAACTGATGACTTTGGGTCTGACTCAATCCCAAGATTGCAAATTCATTGCAATTGCATTTCAGTCTTTATAACCTGTGATGCTGACACCAAGGTGCTGATGTTTAAACTTCCTAAGTTGTAGGGTCACTTTTTCTGATAAGGAGTTTTTCAGTCAGTGACCAACTCCGAGTTTATCCTTTCAAAATCCCAAACACACAGTTTGAGCTGTCAAATACTTTGTGTATTCTGTCACTTACTGGCATTCACTCAACGGGTAAAATCTGCTCAGAACTGTCTCAATTTCTTTCCTTCCGAGAACTAGAAAAGGGTCCTGAGCATCACTCCTGGCCCTGCTGGTCAAAGAAATTCCCTGAACTTGAGGGAGAAACCAAATCAGACAACAGGGAACCTCTGGAACATGTTCAGGCCTGTCTAGAGTGGAGCCTGGGATGAGGTGAAGGAAGAGGTGGAGTGGGGAAGGATTTACTTCCTTTTGCCTTGCTGTTAATCCCACATTTCTGATTGAAATCTTGCTTGCTGTACTCTGTGATTTTTTTTTTTTTTTTTTTTTTTTTTTTTGGTATGTACTTCTGGGCTTTTTCTCTTCCTCCTTCAGGTTTGGCTCCTTCCAGTCTGTGTCCCTACGTGAAACCTGAGCAACATTAAGGGCTTTCAGTGCTTTTTTTGGTTTTTCCTTAAAGACTTGGTAAATCTGCATGTCTTGTTTCATCTCTTCCTATTTTTAAAGTGCAAAGCTATGAATAACCCCAACTTTTCACTGTTTCAGATTTCTTTAAGCATAACAGTTCTAGTTCATTTGGTTTTATTAAACAACGTAGGTCAGGGACTTTGTAATTTGAATTTTTGCTGTGTAGGCTCTAAAATTGTTTTGATTCAAGACTGTGTCAGTCCTGCAGGGATCAAGCATTCTGAGCACTAGATTTTTTTTCCAAAATCACATCCTCAAGGTTGTGGTAGAACAACACAATACAGAAATCTGGCTAAATAAAGCTTTGAAAATATGCCACTCTGTAATGTGTTTTGAATTGAACTCAGTACTGCTGATCACTTTTTGTGTATTTAATCAAATCTCTTGCCATTTGCTTCCAGGTGATTGGGATAGCCACAATCCTGCTTCATCAAATGTAGTATATGAAGAACAGTCACCATTATTATCTTCATCTTCCCATTCTGCTTCCCCATCTGAAGTGTGTTATTTAGCAGTACCAGGAGAAGCTTTAACCAGAGTTCAGCTGTCTGAGAAATTGGAACAAGCAGAGAACACTGTGCCTGACAAGATAAGCACTTTAACTGAAAACCAGTGTGAGAGGAAGCCTCAGTCTTCTCCCCAGAGAGCAAAGAAGAGATGGGAATGTCCCTCGAGTCCTGGGTTTGGAATCACTAGAGGTAGTTCAGAAGCAGAGATCAGAAGGGGCAGATCTGCCAGTCCAGCAAAGTCGGGGGCTGCTGAACGATACCCTCACATGGGATTCCACAGCCCCAGGAAAGGGGATCGTGAGAAAAACAATCTCTCACATAATTCTGACAGTTCCAAGAGCAAGAGTACAATGAAAGAAATAGGGATGAAGAACAGTGACAACAAGGAGTCTTCCAGTGGAAATCGAGGAAGGTCAGAAAGTCCCCAGATGCATCTTGGCAAGCCAGGAAGCGCAGAAACAGTGGGAAGGATCCAAGGTAGAACATCCTGTGGTGATAAAGTAACTGTTGAGCAGTTGAAAGGTGGGAATGGTAAACCAGAAGTCACAAGGAAAGAGATGAAGCAGAAGACCCCAGGAAAGACAGAAGGGTGCTCTGCAGACCAACATTACCCTGCATTTGGTGGGAATAACCTTCCCTTCAGGGACTCCAGGAGAAATGCCTCTGAGGATGATTTATTAACCAAGTCCAGCTCTGAAGACGCAGGTCCCAGCAGATTCAAAACCTCCAGCCTTTCCAATATCCCACTGCTTTCCATGGAGAAACAAAAGAGAGTGGAAACAGGGGAAGCTTTTAGGCTGAACAGACACCATGGAGAGAGACACGTGGAGCTGCCCAATGAAACCAAAGATGGAACTTCCCAGCCTGAGAGGAATTCTTCAGTAAGGAAAACAGTGATAACTCCAGGGCCTTGGAGGGTCCCCAGTGACTGTAAGGGCACCCCAGAAGTGGGGGTGCCTGGAAAACGGGTGTGACTGACTGACAGACACTATTTTTTAGAACATATTTTGATCAATTTTCCAGTAAGGGTAATTTAAAGCATTGGTTCTTCTCACACAGTTGTCTTTTTCCCCCCCCCTACTCAGTAACTGGTTAGAGGGGGGAAAGTATTTGATTTGTTCTTAAATTATCTAAGCTCCATGAAGGACCTTTCAGATTGCTTCAGTGAAACCCTTCCATGAGCTGCTGTCCCCGTGTCCCTTCACAGGCCACGTCTGCTGCAGCTTCCCCGAGAATTGTGAACTCTGAACAAAGTTATTTAATGCCTCTATTGCCAATGTGATCCTGGCTCACTTCCTGTTCTTGTGCCAAGCTATCTACTGTATTCAGTCAATCTAATCCTACGCACCTGGATTCCAGTCACACACAAGGCAGGTTTGGGCTGAAGTGGGTGTTTTCTCTAGAGCATGTTGCACGTTTACATCAGGAAACCCACATGTTCTTTCTGGGTCAGGGAGAACACAGGCAAGTTTGTTCTGTCAGTTCCAGGGCAGCAGGTGAGCTGCTGATGCTGCTCAGTTCCTACATTTCCTGGAATTTTAATAACTAATACCAAACCCTGTAGCTAAATATGGTACTTGACAAAATTAGGCAATTTTGCTTTTTCTGACACAGCAAAATCGTTTTAGCTCCTTGATTCACAGAGATTTGGGTTGCAAACATCTGTGAGAGGAAGGAAAATTCTGGGTTCTGTGAAATAGCACAATTCCTTTGGTTTAACTCGTGGCACCATGATACCCTCAGCCTCGATGGGGAACTGATACTGAAGTCCCATCTTTAATTATTTAATGCTAGTTAGGAATTGGGTTTTTTTCCCCTCTGTAGAGGCAAGAACTGACCTTAGGATGGACTCAGCTGGCAGAGCAGCTTTTTCAGTGAAGGTCTTGCCTGTATATTTTAGAACTCTCCCCTATATACTATGAATATGCGATCAAGGAGTGTTAATGACAAACAGCATACAGGAGAAACACCATCTGTGGTTTGGGCTGAGAGATGTTACCACCAGAACCTACTGACATATCAGTCCTACGGCTGTAAGAACAACAGAAACAGGAGTTTTATTTTATTCACAGTTTTAGTGATTATTTCCTGATATCTGAGATTTTTCATGAATGCAGAAAAGTGGTAAAAGGAGGCCCTTGGTCCAGTTTGCTGGAGAAAGAAGAGTAAATGATTGAGCTTTACTAACTTAAAATACAAGCAGGATTTACTCTTTGCAAGTGAATATCTGGTTTTGGCTTTGAAATATAAAATGTTTTTAAAGGCTAACAAAGCACAGTGAGGCAGTTCTGAGTGGAATTCTTCACAAGTACAGCTGACTGCTCAAACAGCTTTTAAACAAAGACTTTGGGAATTCAAAAGGCTTTTAAAGCAGCTCTGAACTGTGCTCACCTGCTTGACACTGGGTGAGCCACTGACTCTGGGTTTGCTGTGTAGGGTAACACGTACAAATACTCCCTGGGTGGAATACGACTGTGAAATATTTAATACTCTGAAGTAGCCTGTGTAGATACTGCCCTGTGTTCTTCCCCAGAGGTTGGTTTATGTTGAGCTGTGTGCACTCGCCCTGACCACTGAGTACAGCGACAAACCCAGTCCTTCAATTCCAGATGAATTAGCCTCACTGAAATAATTTCCCTGACATCAACTCCTCTCTATTTTTCTATATGTTCATGTGACCTGATAATGTCTTACCTGTGTGTGACTTTTCCTTCCAGAGACCTTGTATCTGTACTTCCTGTATCAGACTTAGCCATGTGGCCTTGGAATGCTACGCAGTGTATGGATGTACTGGGTGTAAATGTTTATATATTGTACAGCACCTTTCTACAGACTTCTAGGTTCTGACTAGAGAGAGACCTGTAAATCGTTCATTATTTTTTATATAGCTATTAAAACCAGACTCCAGTTGATGGCCTGTTGGTTCTGCACTGTCTAAAGCAGGTTCTCAGTTGGCTTTCAGGGGTGCAATCGAGGTTTTACCCACAAACATGCCACTTTTCTGGAAAATAAATGCAATTTAGTATTGGAGGTCTTTGATTCCCAGTTCAAAAACCAGATGTTCACTGAAGCTGGTATAAAAATCATTAAGTCCCGTCAAAATAGTGCACCGATGAAGTACTTGTCCCGTAGGTTTATTTGTACATTTTTCTATATAAAATTGTCATCCCCTTTTACATCTCACAACTTTTCCTTGTATAGAAAATAGCTGTAAACAATTAGTTCCAGCTGCAGCTCTCATATGGCTTTAGTGTTTAGGATCCCACACCAGTTCCTACCGGTTTCAGTGCTAGCTGCAAGGATTCAGCCCCATTACTCCAATTTTTTCTGTGCATGCCATGGGATGACATCTCTGACGAGGCCAGGCCATTCTGGATGTTGTAGAACAATAAAGCAGAAGGAAAACAACTGATACATACACACACTGAGAATCCATTTAAAATTTGTAATGAAAGGTTGCTATAATTTCTTTTCTTTCTGCCTACACTTCTGGTTCTCTTCTCCAGTGGACATGCCTATGACCAGTGTTCTGCCAGCTCACGGGTTTAAATATATACAGACATAAAATTATAAATATATATGCATATCTAAATATATGCAAATATAAATATATAAAATATAAATAAATATGTGGGGGGAAATAAAAATGGGGGAAAAAAGGGAATTTGGGGGAAATGGGATGAGGGGAGTATGGGGGGAATAAAATAAAAATGGGGGGGAAAAGGGGAACTTGGGGGAAATGGGATGGTAGTACGGGGGAGAATAAAATAAAAATGGGGGGAAAAGTCCATGAAAAGTGGGGGAAAAAGCAGTGAGAAATGGAGGGAAAATCCATGAAAAATGAGGGAAAAAATCAGTGAGAAAGGGGGGGGGGAAATAGTGAAAAAATCCATGAAAATTGGGGGGAAAATCCATGAAAAATGGGGGAAAAATCAGTGAGAAATGGGGGAAAATGGCGAAAAAATCAGTGAGAAACCGAGGGGAAAATCAGTGAGAAATGGGGGAAAAAAAACCAAGAAAAATGGCGGAAAACAGATCGGCGATCGATAGCTAATGCGTGCTGATCGATTAGCTTGGTGATCGATTGATCGCGACTGCCGATCGACCAGCTCGGTGATCGATTGGTCATGTCTGCCGATCGATTAGCTCGGCAATCGATTGCTAATGCCTGCCGATCGATTATATCGGCGATCGATTGATCGCGCCTGCCGATCGATTATATCGGCGATCGATTGCTAATGCCTGCCGATCGATTATATCGGCGATCGATTGCTCATGCCTGCCGATCGATTAGATCGGCGATCGATTGCTCATGCCTGCCGATCGATTAGATCGGCGATCGATTGCTCATGCCTGTCGATCGATTGTATCGGCGATCGATTGATCGCGCCTGCCGATCGATTAGATCGGCGATCGATTGCTAATGCCTGCCGATCGATTATATCGGCAATCGATTGCTAATGCCTGCCGATCGATTGCTAATGCACACTATTTGCACACTCCTTGCACACCCTTTGCACTCATACAGAGGCAGGAGGTTTGTCAGTTCTGGTCGGGGTTTTTTGGGGCGTTCATTCCGGGGGATTTCCTCAAGGATTGGGACACTCCTTGATTCCATCCCTTGCCTGTCTCCCAAGCGCCACCCTGTGGGCAGAGCGCGGTACTGCGCGCCTGCCTCTCCCAAGATGGCGGCTCGGGTGTCGCGCCCCCGACCTTCTAACTCTGGCTGCAAAAGGAGGGTGGCACAGCAAGGAGCCCGCTCGCTCTAGTGGGATGCCTGCGCACGACGCCGACACCGATCCCACGGGTGCGATTTTCGGCGGCGTTTCCAATCGTGCGGACATCTCCTTCAGCCCGCTTCGGCCCGGGGAAGAGGGGCGGGGCCGCCAGCGATGGTCCCGGCGCAGCCCGGGCAGGCTCGGGGCGGAGCCGGGGCTTGGCGAGGCGGGGCACGGAGCTCCCGGGGACGGGACCGGGCGGGGCCGGGTGATCCCGGAGCGGTACCGAGCTGTGCCGGGGACGGTGCTGCAGGGGCGGTGCCGGGCCCGCCTCAGGGTGATTGAATGCCCAGAAATCGCCTCCTCTGCCCCGTGCTCACAGTGAGCTGCGGGCTGCAGCGTGCTGTCGGAGCTCCGCACACAGCACGGATTTGGGCTTCCCCTCCTCTCAAACCCTCTCCCCCTTCTTCCTCCTCCTCATCTTCCTCTTTTTCCTCTCCCTCCGCCTCGCCCCCCTCCCCGGGCCCCTGACTCCCCCCGGGATCCCCTCCTCCGGAGGCGGCCCTTCCGAACCGACCCCCCCTCCAAGCCCCGGAGCTCGAGACCATTAAGGTAAGCTTTGGAATTGAAATATCAGGATATTCACTCTATCCCACTGGCCTGAAATTTCAGGATCGTACGATTTTTTCTGGAAGCAGTTACCTTTGCTGCAGGATTGTGTGGTCACCAGTCTCCTTTCCTGTGCCTCTTGTTGAAATTTGCTGTCAGATAACCGGCTAGTAACGAAATATTTGACAGAAATCAATGCTGTGAACGGACTTCACTGCAGCAGTTGATGAAAGAGCAAAGAAAATGTCTGTCGTGTTTACGCACCCCCCCGAGGCTGAATGAATTCTGATACTGTAATAAATCAGTGCAGTTGGTGCCTGCAAAGGTCTTGACATTGATCAAGAAGATATTACTTTGGATTTTTACTTTTTATCAGTGTTTCTTTAATCTGTACTTCAGCACTCTAGCCTTTCATAAGTCTTCTCCGGTTTCCTCTGGCCCTGCAGAGTAGTCCTCTCTGTTATTGTCTGATCCCAGCTTTGATGCAAGGAGGACTTTTTGTCTTGAAAATTAGCATCCCCCTCCGCATATTTAAATTAGTTATTTGACTTTTGAGAAAAAGCTGGTCAGCTCGAAGTCCACCAGACACCAGAGGCTGCTGTTTTTAGCACCTTATTCAAAGAGGACATCCTTTAGTTACCTAAGGAGGGGTAGAGATTTACCCCTAGGAATAAGGAATAAATGCAAGCAGACTGTCCTGCCAAGAAAAAAATCCAGTTACAGTGACTGAATTAGGGTTTAGTGGCCCTTGATCCTTGCAAGGGATTAAAGGCAGGTTCACTTGGTCTCCCAGCAATGAATGTCTCAACCGAAAGCTGCTCAAAATGTGCCGTTTTTCTGATGGTTTTGGATTCTTTTGCCAGGTGGGAACATGGACTGCTTGACTTGTTCCTGTGTCCACTTTCCACTTCAGTCCTTTGCATTTTCTCTGAAGGGAAAGCAGGAACAGGGAAGTTGGGGCAGTTCCGTCAGCAGAAAGGCTGCTAAGAATAGATGGTAAGGACTTACTTTTCTGCACAGTGCCATGTAACTGAAGGCTCGTTTTTGGATTTCACATTCTGTTCCTGCCCGGTTTTGTGAGAGCTGCAGGTGCATTTCTGTTTCCAGACCCTGCCAAAAATAGTCGCTTATATTATAATGAATCCTTTTTCCTTCATGTTTTCTTGCTTTAAATGAATTCCCCTGTCAGATTGATGTGAGCAGCAGTTATTTTTAGAGCTGCTGGTGTTGTACACGGAGTAACTGTAGAACAAATGAGTTGTGATGGCTTCCTTGTATTTGATGTGTGGAGAGGAGCAAAGGCACAGATTCATCCTGTGTAATTGCAGTCGTCCAACGTAGGTGCCAGGGTTGGCAAGCTGGGCAAGGTTTCCTCTCTTGCTGGGCCTTAGGGGGAGGGAGCTGAACCCTGGTGTCACTCGGATTCCTTCCTCTTCTCCCTCCTCCTTTCTTGCTTGTAGAGCTGGAGCTCGGGGTCACCGAGTTTGGGTGCTCGCAGTCAGGGCCTGAATTTGGAGAGCAGGAAAGCGGGGGGAAGTTTCTAGGCACGTCAAAGCCTGTCTCTAGGGTGTGGGACTTGTTGGTCTTCCTCACCACCCCCAGCAACTTGCACTTCTCTCTGGACCTTGCTGTGGTCACAGCCCACTGCTCATTTATGTGACTGTTCATCCGTCTGCCTGATTGCTTTAAGTACAAGTAGCCTGATTCAGGTTTAATTTAGCAATGATTTTCCTCTGTTTCATCGGTAGTTTTCTAAAACTCCCCTACAGGCTATTTTGAAGGTGCTTTTTTTTTTTTTTTTTAACTGCCTGTGATGATAGAAAGCTGTACGGCCCTCTGAAAGCAGTATAACCTGCTTTCCAAAAATTACAGAAGTAGGATTTTTATTGTCCACTATGCAGCTGAAGTCCCCCAATGAGCCTCTTGAACTGAGGGTGAGGAGAGCGGCAGATACGACTCCTCATCAACCTGCTCTTCTTTTCGTTCCTAAAAGAAGGAAGCATGAAGGTAACTATAGAAAAAGATCTGCATCCCTCGGGGTTTTGTATTTTAGGTGTTTTGAGGTTTATTTACACACCTCCTCCTTTGTTTCCTGGACAGGTTTT
The DNA here is from genome assembly GCF_052056855.1 of Sturnus vulgaris. NCBI lineage: Eukaryota > Metazoa > Chordata > Aves > Passeriformes > Sturnidae > Sturnus > Sturnus vulgaris. Next base: position 6,663,496 of record NC_142271.1, read on the forward strand.
ACGTGACAGTGGAGCTTTTGAGTACACGTGGAAGGAGCTTTCAATTTGGCTGGAGCACTTGGATAATACAAAAGAAGACCAGAAGGAAGCAGTGATTCAGTTTTTGGAAAAGGTAACGGTGTTCAAATCAGCTGGATAAAAAAATGCAAAGAATAGTGTTAGTGGAAACTGGAGGTCTTGTTGCTATTGTTGAGAAACCTGTCAAAGACCAGCGAATGAATTCTGAGAAAAGCCTTGTTTGGGATTCTTTATACGGAGGTGGCATCCTTCTTGTGTTCAGTGGGAGGGCAGCCAAATGATTTGTAGGAAAATGAAATCCAAAAAGATCAGCTGTTATTACAGCATTGTTGGTGTAAGGGTAGAGTGGTGTAGGTGTGGGTAGCTTTGATCTCCTCTTTAGGTGCCGACATTATCAGAGCTCAGTAGATGGTGGTCCTTGACAAGGAAAGGTGACACTTGCTGTTTACTCTTCAGGATGTTGAATGCCCAGTGCTTTGCCTCCGCTGTGGTCTGCCCAGGTACTCGGTGTGTGGTCGCAATCTAGGTGCCAAGTTGTGGTGGGTTTTTGTTTTTCCATCAGTGTGGCCTGTAGAGCAGGAACTGTAGACAGAATCCTGCAGAAGTGCTATGGAAGTTGTCCTCATAAAAGCTGCCCAGCTTTCAGCACGTGGTCGTTCTCAGTACCGTGTGGTTCCCCTGCACTTGCCAGCCAGCAGGTGCACTTACCTTTCTCCCCACCTTTGCTGACAGATCCTGCTGAAGCTGGTGACCAACCCCTGTCCCTACACTGACAAGGCAGCAGACCTGGTTCAGGCAGCCAGCACGCTCCAGGTGGCTCTGTTTAAACAGGACTCTGATAACATCAGCATCCCCGTCTCTCACATTGATGGTATGTGGTAACCTGTCAACATCCCAACTCCATGACTTGGGGATACACTTTCTAGCCCTAATCAGCAAACTGGGGATGGATAACTCTGGCAATCCTGTTAAGTAAGGGCCCTCCAGGATTCAGCTCTCCACGTGTTCTTGGTATCAGAAGTCGAAGTGGAATTGCCAAGTTGCCGCTTTACCTCTGAAAGTAATTTCTGCCGTGGCTGTGCCACTTGAACGGTATTTGAAATCTCTCTTCATGCTCTTGCAGCAGCGTTTTTGAACTCAAATGGAAATCTAGCCCTTCTGCCTGGGACTGTTGACAGAGTCATGGAATCCCAGAATGGTTTGGCCGGCAAGGCTCCTTAAATCTCATCCAGTTCCAGCCCTGCCATGAACAGGGACACCTTTCAGTAGCCCGGGCTGCTCCAAGCCCCAGTGTCCAGCCTGGCTTTGGACACATCCAGGGATCCAGGAGCAGCCACAGCTGCTCCGTGCTGGACAGCAGCATTGAAAGGCAGAGTGAAGGTTCAGCTGTAATTTAGGGGTTGCACTTAACGTTGTATTGTGTGACAAATGTGGCTTTCATCCTTTTTTTTAATTTTTTTTTTTTAATTAAAAAGAATTAAAAAGATGCCTTGTATTCCTGGAGTGTTGCATTCTACGTCTGTTGTTTTTCCTGTTAGTCTGGATTCTTGCTTTGATGTTTTTCTTCACTTATTAGATGTCCTGGATATGGTGGATGTCCTGCTCGAGGACAGTGATGGCTTTGATGAAGAAGTTGGGTTCTCTTTAAATGAAGACGTGATCATTTCCCTTCAGTGCTGTTGTCCCTGCTGCATTAGAAGCCAGGAATGAACAAGTCCACGTGGGCCTGGATGCTGATCCCTCTTGCTGGTCCATGACAGCATGTGACAGGTGAGATTTCCAGGTGTCTGATTTAGCAGGAAACTGGTTTGTTCCTTCTTGTGAGGAGGCTCATTGGCTTTGCATGGGCAAAGCCACTCCACGTTTTCCATCTAGGAACAGAGTTGGGGAGCTGTTTGAAAACAGAGTCCCAGAGGTAAACAGCTTGGCTCGGTATTTCTGTGTGGGAATAGAAGAATATCTGTGTCTTCTGATTTTTCTCTCGTCTTTCTTCCACAGGTGTTTTTGTATTCCTGACTTGGGTTTCCATCGGGGACACGTGGCTTGGAGCTCAGGAGCCGGATCTGTTCCTTGCCCACGGCAGATTGGTCTGCACTAGTGCAGGTGACGAATTACAGGACGGCTTGGGAACTCGGAAACAAGGAGAAGCAAGTCTTATGTGTCTTTGCAAAAAGATTTGGCTACCACAGGGCATTAATTCAGGGAGTTAAGACTTCATCTTTAACGTTCTGTGCTCTGCCAGCATCACTGCGAGCCCTGAAAGCCTCCTGAGCTGTTCTCATACAGACCTATCTTGTTTGGTCAAAAAAAAAATCTTAGTTTAGTTTCGTCCAAGAAATGTTACTACTCTGTGCGAGCTCATGGGGAAGCTTTTATTCGGCATCTCTCAGTGGGACATTGAAAGTCCAACTTCCCATTTCTTGCACAGTCTGAGAGGCAGTATTACTTTCTATCATTTTTATCACAGGCATTTTAAACTTTTTGAGGAACCGGCAGGACTGTTTGTGCGGAGGCGTGCGGTTCACAGCCATCCTCTGTCCAACGTAGGATGGGAAAAAAAGGCTGGAGAGCTTCCTACAAGGGGCTGTAAGTGCAAATGACCAGGAGCCCGGGGTTTAGTCATGATGATTTAGTATTTCTTAAAAGACTCTGATTGATTTCATGATGCCAAAACCAGTATGGATAGAAGACTGAAGTCAGGAATCACGATGGTCTCCTTGGGTTTAAAAAGCTTTAATGGTGTTTCAAGACATTTGTATGAGACCTGGTTTGTTTTTTCTTACCCTTTTATTCAATCAAAAAAAAAAAACCTTGATCCATCACTGCTGCTGTGATGTGTGACAAATGCCTGTCCTCCCTCCACGTGGAACAGGTGAGAGGTGGAACTGAAGCCCAAAGAGTTTTCTGCCCACTGATAATACGTGAGCCGTATTGGGAATTCTCTGCAGAATGGCAACAGTTGTTCTTGAATGTGGCCATGAGGGGAGTGGAACATGGCAGCCCGGGTCTGAGAAGGTGCAGTGCCAGAAGGAGAAGCTTTGAAATGTAAATCAGGATTGATTCAGGTGACTCGCTACCGTGTGCTGTGCCCAGGGCCTTGGTAGAAATACTGTGCAGGGAAAAGCCAGAGCTGCCTGTGCTATGAGCTGAATTTTTTATTGGGGGGGGGGGGGGGGGGGGGGGGTGTGAAATAAGAATGAGGTGCAAATGAGGGAATTGCTTGTGTGTGTGAATATTCTTGTCCTAAAGGAGCGCTGCCCGGTGCTCCTCCCTTCCTGTGCCCCTCTCCTGGTGAGCCTCTGTCCTGCTGGCCGTGCCTCTCTGTCTCCGTGCCTGTGCTGCTCCTTGCCCGTCTTTGCCCGCCCCGCACGGGCTGTGCTCGCTTCCTCTCTGGCTCCTGGGTTCCCTCTTTGTCATGGTACCCCTCAGTCCTTGCTGTGTGTTTGGCACTCTCTGTCTTTTCTCCGTCCTTCTCTGTGCCTCTGTGGTGCTCCCTGTGCCGTTGTTTCCCGTGGGATCCTTGTGTCCCGGTCACTGTCTGTCCTAGGGTGATGTTATGGTGTTTCTATCTCCAATCATGTGTCCTGATTATGTTTGGTATTATGTCCTGTGCTTCCAGGACTGACTCTGAGAGTGAAGCTTTGTTTTGTCTTGTTATCAGCCGGCTCACCTCCCCCATGGTCTATGTTTAGGAGAGGTTTTAGCTCGGTTTGCTTGCTTGCCTGCTTGCTTGCTTGCCTGCTTGCCTGCTTGCTTGCCTGCTTGCTTGCTTCTGCCTCTTTTTCTTTCCTTCGCTTTGCCCTTGCTTTTTTCTCATTAGTTAGTTCAGCTAGGCAGTCCAACTTTTTCCCTGGACTGTTTTCTCTTCCACCCCGTCCCCTCCCTCTCCTGGATACCATCTGAACCTGTTCCGGACGGGGACCTGGGAAACCCCAAGAAACACCGGGAGTCTACACTCTGTCACCTGCAGCAGCCATTCCCAAGCGCCAGAGACTGATAACTGAGCGACCACTCGCCAGAGAGACTGAACTCGTCATCCCTTCAGAACGGTGAAAGAGTTTTTTGTCAGCTGGCGTTGTCTTTTTTCCCTGTGCTGGGGAGTGTCTTGCTTGTTAAATAAAGAGGTTTTTTTCTCCCACTCTTCTCCGAGGAAATTCTTCCCGAACCCGGTGGGGTGGGGGGGAGGAGTCGTGGGGTTTGCTGTCTGGGGGCTCCTTCTGGAGGTTTTCCCCCAAATTTGCCCAAAACCAGGACACTGTCCCTGTTCATTTTTAATCCCTCCCTCTTGTGCTGCCCATCCAGCATGCCAGGGGTTTCTTTTCGTTTTTTGGTTGTTTTTCGTTTTCATTTTTCTTCTTCTTTTTTTTTTTTTAGGGGGGGTTCCATTTCATCGTGCACCTTGATGTTGATTTTCTTCCCTTGTCCTCTCTGCTGCCCCTCCTCCTTTCTGCCCCTTGTCCCCTGTGTCTGCAGGGCTGGGGAGGAACTTCAACCCTTGTGGGGACTGCCCTCCCTTTTCTGGTGTCAGCAGAGTCACTTTCTGTGGGATGGACACATGGGAGGGGTTGCAGTCAAGTGCCCTGCTGCTGTCCAGGGCAGTTGGAGTCGTTCTGTGCCTTCTTTGGGGTGAGGAAAAAAGGCTGAGGGGGGCTCCGACGTGGTTTGGGGCACCCCAAGGTCCCTGGGAAAGGGAGCCGGGCTGCGCTGGAGGAGCAGGTGAGTCGGGCATGGGGGGGGGTCATGGTGGGTGCCAGAACATTGAGAGGGAGGGGTGGGTGTAGAATGCATGAAAAACAGAACCTTAAAAAACAGCTAAATATAGTCTAAAAGGAATGTTTTATTGGTTTGTGTTTGGATAGAGGTAGGGTTTTTTTATAGATACTGTAAATAGAAAAGAAAAGATAAAGAATAAAAATATAGAAGCAAATATAAGAAACCAATATATAAATATATTACATTACATTATATTTTGTTATGAAAATAGAAATATATAAATATTTAGACTTTAAAAGGAATTTTTTATTGTTTTTTATTTGGTTAGAGGAGGGTTTTTAATAAAGAATATAAATAATATAGGCAAAAATATACAAATATGCAAAAATAGATACTGACATAAAATTATTATAACTATATATGCATATATATATGTAAGTATAAATCTATAGAAATAAATATAAATATAAAATACATGTATGTAGTATGTAATAGAAATAATTTATCGATTTTAATATGTTATATTAAATAGTATGTTATAATAGAATGTAAATAGCATATAGTATATTAATATACTAGTAAAAACTACATTAAATAGTATATAAATATAGGATACACAATATAGACATATAAATCTACAGATATAAATATGAAAACTAAATAGAAAAATATATTCAAATAGAATTTAAAATAATCGAGTTTTTTGTTTCTATTTGGTTAGAGGCAGAGCTTTTAAAGAAATAATATTAAAAACTATGAACCTACAAATATAGATGGATATAGATAAAATAGAAATAACATTAGTAATATAAATCTATGTATATAATGAATAATAAAATAATATTGTATATATGATAAATAGAATAGCAATTAAATTGAATATATGAAATATGTCTAGATTATGACTATAAATTAAATATTAAAAAATAGATGATTTCTATATATAAAAGGGGTTTTTTTTTCATTTGGTCAGAGGCAGGGCATTTTTAGTTTGGGTCGGGGTTTTTTTGGGGCGTTCATTGAGAGGATTTTATGACGGGTGGGGACTCTGGTGCTTGGAACTCTCTCCCTTCTCTGTCTGTCCCTGACAGGGCGGCAGTGCCGGGCTGAGTTGGGCGGCAGTGCTGCCGCCGTGTGGACACGGGCGGGTACTGCACCGTGCCCCTCTCAGGATGGCGGAAGGGCCCGCGGGCCGGGACCCAGCCCTGCGGCAGCGCTCAAGATGGCGGCCTCTCTAGGACCCCGGCGGATAGGCGTTTACATAAAACGCCTGCCCGCGCCCGCCGGCGCCCTCACGCCCGCGGCACCGCGGACCGCGCGGCCGTTGTCGGCACACTCTGACACGTCCGGGAAAATTGGCGGCGAGTGGATCGGCGTCGGCGATTTAATCAGGCATCTTATGCCTACACACCGGGGTCCTGATTTTTTCCCGCCCTTTCTGCCGCCATTTTGGGAAGGTCAGGCGGGGTGCCGCCCGAGCCGCCATTTTGAGAGTGCGGACACGCTCAAGATGGCGGGTTCTCTAGGACCCCGGCGGATAGGCGTCTACATAAAACGCCTGCCCGCGCCCGCCGGCGCCCTCACGCCCGCGGCACCGCGGACCGCGCGGCCGTTGTCGGCACGCTCTGAAATATCCGGGAAAATTGGCGGCGAGCGGATCGGCGTCGGCGATGTAATCAGGCATCTTATGCCTACACACCGGGGTCCTGATTTTTTCCCGCCCTTTCTGCCGCCATTTTGGGAAGGTCAGGCGGGGTGCCGCCCGAGCCGCCATTTTGAGAGTGCGGACACGCTCAAGATGGCGGCCTCTCTAGGACCCCGGCGGATAGGCGTTTACATAAAACGCCTGCCCGCGCCCGCCGGCGCCCTCACGCCCGCGGCACCGCGGACCGCGCGGCCGTTGTCGGCACGCTCTGAAACGTCCGGGAAAATTGGCGGCGAGCGGATCGGCGTCGGCCATTTAATCAGGCATCTTATGCCTACACACCGGGGTCCTGATTTTTTCCCGCCCTTTCTGCCGCCATTTTGGGAAGGTCAGGCGGGGTGCCGCCCGAGCCGCCATTTTGAGAGTGCGGACACGCTCAAGATGGCGGGTTCTCTAGGACCCCGGCGGATAGGCGTCTACATAAAACGCCTGCCCGCGTTCGCCGGCATAAAAATAAAGATGCATAAATATAAACATAGACATAAACATGCACAAACGTAAACCTGCATAGATATAGACATAAACATAAACATAAACATAAACATAAACATAAACATGCAAGACAATAACAATAAATATAAATATAAACATAAATAGAAATAGAAATACAAACATTAAAAAAATCAGTGAGAAATGGGGTAAAATCAGTGAGAAATGGGGGGGAAAAACCATGAAAAATGATGGAAAAATCAGAGAGAAATGGGGGAAAAATCGGTGAGGAATGGGGAAAAAGATCAACGAAAAATTGGGAAAAATCAGTCAGAAGTGGGGGATAAAAATCAGTGAGAAATGGGGGGAAAAGTCGGTGAGAAATGGGGAAAAAATCAGTGATTAATGGGCGGGAAAATGCATGAAAAATGGGGGGAATAATTCAGAGAGAAATGGGGGCAAATATCAGTGAGAAATGGGGGGGAAAATCAGGAAATATCCATGAAAATTGGGGGAAACATCCATGAAAAATGGCGGAAAAAATCAGTGAGAAATGGGGAAAAATGGGGAAAAAGGAGTGATAAATGGGGGAAAAAATCAGTGAGAAATGGGGAAAAATGGGGAAAAAAATCCACGAAAAATGGGTGGAAAAATCCATGAAAAATCAACGGAAAAATCAGTGAGAAATGGGGAAAACATCATGGTGAAATGGGGAAAAAATCAGAGAGAAATGGGGAAAAATCATTGAAAAATGGGGGATAAAAATCAGTGAGAAATGGGGGGAAAATGGGGAAAAACATCAGTGAGAAATGGGGAAAAAAATCTTTGATAAATTGGGGCAAAAATCATTGAGAAATGGGGAAAAAAATCAGTGAGAAATGGGGAAAATTTGGGAAAAATCCACGAAAATTGCGGGAAAAAATGCTTGAAAAATTGGGGAAAAAAATCCGAGAGAAAATCCCCGGGAAAATCCCCCCGGAATCCCCGAGAAAATCCCCCGGAGTCCCCGGGAAAATCAACCCGGAGTCCGATGGAAAATCCCCCCGGAATCCCCGAGAAAATCCCCCGGAGTTCCCCTGGAAAATCCCCCCGGACTCCCCGAGAAATTCCTCCCGGAATCCCCGGGAAAATCCCCCCGGAATCCGCGAGAAAATCCCCCCGGAATCCAGGCGAAAATCCCCCAGAAATCCCCGTGAAAGCCCCCCCGGAATCCCCAAGAAAATCTCCCCGGAATCCCCGAGAAAATTCGCCCGTAATACTCGGGAAAATATGCCCGGAATCCCCTGGAAAATCCCCCCGGAATCCCCGACAAAATCCCCCCGGAATCCCCGGAAAATGCCCCCCGAATCCCCGGGATACTCACCCCGAGATCCCCGGGAAAATCCCCTGGAATTACCAGGGAAAATCCCCCCGCAATCCCAGGGAAAATCCCCCCAGAATCCCCGCGAAAATCGGCCCCGAATCCCCTGGAAAATTCCCCCAGAATCCCCAGAAAATCCCCCCGGAATCCCCGAGAAAATCCCCCCGGAATCCCCTGGAAAATCCCCCCGGAATCCCCGGGAAAATCCCCCCGGAATTCCCCGGGAAAATCCCCCCGGAATCCCCGAGAAAATCCCCCCGGAATTCCTCGGGAAAATCGTCCCGGAATCCACGAGAAAATCCCCCGGAAATCCCCGACAAAATCCTCCCGGAATACTCGGGAAAATCCCCCCGGAATCCCCGGGGAAATCCCCACGGAATCCCCGAGAAACCCCCCCCCGAAATACTCGGGAAAATCCCCCCGGAATCCACGAGAAAATCCCCCGGAAATCCCCGACAAAATCCTCCCGAAATCCTCGAGAAAATCCCCCCGGAATCCACGTGAAAATCCCCCCGGAATACTCGGGAAAATCCCCCCGGAATCCCCGAGAAAATCCCCCCGGATTCCCCGGGAAAATCGCCCCGGAAAACCCGAGAAATTCTTCCAGGAATTCCCTGGGAAAATCCCTCCGGAATCCCCGAGGAAATCGCCCCGGAAACCCCGGGAAAATCCCCCCGGAATCCCCGGGATAATCCCCCCGGAATCCCCGAGAAAATATGCCCGGAATCCCCTGGAAAATCCAGCCGGAATCCCCGAGAAAATCCCCCGGAAAATCCCCCCGGAATCCCCGGGCAAATCTCCCCGGACTCCCCGAGAAAATCCCCCCGGAATTCCGCGGGAAAATCTCCCCGGAATCCCCGAGAAAAACCTCCCGGAATCCCCGCGAAAATAGCCCCAGACTCCCCGGCATAATCCCCACGAAATCCCCTGGAAAATCCCCCCGGAATTCCCGGGAAAATCCCCCCGGAATCCCCGAGAAAATCCCCTAGAATTCCCCGGGATAATCCCCCCGGCATCTCCTGGAAAATCCCCCCGGAATCCCCGAGAAAATCCCCCCGGAATCGCCGGAATAATCCCCTGGAATTCCCCGGGAAAATCATCCCGGAATCCCCGAGAATATCCCCCCGGTATCGCCGAGAAAATCCCCCCGGAATCCCCGGGAAAATCCCCCGGAATTCCGCGGGAATATCCCCCCGGAATCCCCGGGAAAATCCCCCGGAATTCCTCGTAAAATCCCCCTGGAATCCCCGGGAAAATCCCTCCGGACTCCCCGAAAAAATCCCCCCGGAATACTCGGGAAAATCCCCCCGGAATCCCCGAGAAAATCCCCCGGAATTTCCCGGGAAAATCACCCCGGAATCCCCGAGAAAATCCCCCGGAATTCCTCGTAAAATCCCCCTGGAATCCCCGGGAAAATCCCTCCGGACTCCCCGAAAAAATCCCCCGGAATACTCGGGAAAATCCCCCGGGAATCCCCGAGAAAATCCCCCGGAATTTCCCAGGAAAATCACCCCGGAATCCCCGAGAAAATTCTCCCGAAATACTCGGCAAAATCCCCCAGGAATCCACGGAAAATTCCCCGGAATCCAGGAGAAAATACCCCGGAATCCCCATGAAAATCCCCCCCCCGGAATCTCCGAGAAAATCCCCCGGAATCCCCGCGAATATCCCCCCGGAATCCCCGGGAAAATCCCCATGAATTCCCCGGGAAAATAATCTCGGAATCCCCGAGAAAATCTCCCCGGAATCACCGAGATAATGGCCCCGGAATACCCGAGAACATCCCCCGGAATTGCCCGAGAAAATCATCCCGTAATCCCCGAGGAAATCCCCCCGGAACACTCGGGAAAATCCCCCCGGAATTCCTCGTAAAATCACCCCGGATACCCCGGGAAAATCCCTCCGGACTCCCCGAAAAATTCCCCCCGGAATACTCGGGAAAATCCCCCCGGAATCCCCGAGAAAATCCACCCGGAATCCCCTGGAAAATCCACCGGGAATTCCCCGGGAAATTCCTCGCTGAAACCCCTGGAAAATCCCCCCGGAATCCCGGAGAAAATCCCCCCGGAATTCCCCGGGAATATCCCCTCGGAATCCCCGGGAAAATCCCCCCGGACTCCCCGAAAAAATCCCCCCGGAATACTCGGGAAAATCCCCCCGGAATACTCCTGAAAATCCTCCCGGAATTCCCTGAGAAAATCGCCCCGGAATCCCAGTGAAAATCCCCCCGGAATCCCCGGGAAAATCCCCCAGGAATCCCCTGGAAAATCCCCCAGGTATCCCCGATAAAATCCCCCTGGAATCCCCTGGATAATCCCCATGGAATCCCTTGGAAAATCCCCCAGGAATCCCCGAGAAAATATGCCCGGAATCCCCTGGAAAATCCCCCTGGAATCGCGGGGAAAATCCCCCCGGATTTCCCGGGAAAAATCCCCCCGGAATCCCCGATAAAATCTCCCCGGAATCCCTGAGAAAATCCCCCCGGAATCCGCGAGAAAATATGCCCAGAATCCCCGATAAAATCCCCCCGGAATCCCCGGGAATATCCCCCAGGAATCCCCGATAAAATCCCCCCGGAATCCCCGACAAAATCCCCCCGGAATTCCCGAGAAAATCCCCCCGGAATCCCCGGAAAATCCCCCCGGAATTCCGGTCCATTTCTGTAGGAGAATAGTTTGTAAGGATAGTGCAGAAGGCACTAGTTGCCAACGAGTTACAGCTGTACTGATTAGCAAGGAGTGGAAACAGCCTTGCCTGCCCAGTGAGGCTGGTTGTTATAAAAGCGTGGGTCAGCTGGCTGCCAGTTTCACTAAGCACAGCTCCAGCTGGAGGTGCAGAGCCTGCTGCAGTGTGGGCTGGAGCCTGCTGGCTGTGCTGCGAGGAGGAAGGGACACGTGGCCGTGCAAGGGATGGACAAGGTGAGAGGATGCTGTGTGTGGGACAGACAGGCTCAGGTGGCTGGGGAAGGGACAGGCTGGGGTTTAGCCAGTCGTACAGAGGAGAGGAGGAGTCGGGGCTGTGTGGAGCTGCCTGTGAGAAAAGGAGACAGAGTTGCCTCAAAGAAATCTGTGGAGAGAAGGCATGAAAAGTGTGTAATGAAAGACTAATGTTGGTGCCTGTCATGTCTGTCTTGATAGAATTGCTACACGTTTTCTCGGAATGCTTTAATTTAGACATAAAATGAAAACTTTATTGTAAGAAAGGAATGCATTTCTCACCAAAGTGGTGTAGGGTGGGGGATCACAACTCACAGATGGCCTGGAAGCGGAACGGCCACAGGGGTTACTGTAACTGGGCCTCCAGTACCAAAGCCCCAGTGGGTTTAAAGGCTAGAGCTGGGCTGGGATTAGCACGGGCTATGCAGCTGGGCTCATGCACAGGTCTGTCAGCACTCCTACCCGAGGACAGTCCCTCACCTAGGGAGAGGTTCTAGGCCTGGAGATGAGGCTGAGTTTGGGAAGGGTGATGAGGACATGGTTAGGGAGGGATGTAAATGCATATCAAAAGACTTAATTTTGAGGGGTGGCAAGCATTAGCTATAAAACAGTAAGTATTTACAGCTAAAGGCTGGAGGTGGGGGCTGTCTGAGGAGGACAGGACTGTTTAAGGCTGAAGTTGGAAGAGAAACCTTGGTGAAGCTTTTGCGTTAGAAACGGCCTCACCTGCCAAATCAGATTTTTGTCTTCAGGATTGCACGAGTGAGGATGCCACAGCCAAGGAAAAGGTTCAGGTTTGGGAGGCAAAGGCGAGTTAGGCAGGGCTGCAGGGCTGGGGCTTGGCTGTTTCCATACTGCTCAGGGCAGCAAAGGGTAGCTGGCTCACTGGGCCTTGGATCTAGAACTCTTTCTGGAACAAGGTGGAGAGCTGAGGTTCATGCAAGGAAGGGGCCAGGAATTCTTTGTCTGACTGGAAAATGCCAGAGGGGCAGTGTGTGACTCGGATAGGATGATATGTTCGTCTGGCGAGAGTCACAAAAGAATATTTTGGTTTACTGATAACTGGGCAGCTCAGAAGTTACTACTTGACTTAGTTGCTGCTCCCATCTGTTGCACACATAAACAGAGCAAAGCAGACGAATTCTCTCGGAGCCTGAGGTCTTTGACTGGCCCTCCAAAAATGCTGCCCGCTAAAAAACAGACGTGGGGGAGGAAAGTTGTCAAATACAATAGAGCAAGAAAAGGACACGGGCTTCAAAGTGCCCTCCAGCAGACCATGGAAGTGACGTGTCTGGAAGTGAAACCAGCAGTCTGCTTCCCCAGCCTCCTGGAAGCCTCTAACAGCTACACAGGCAGTGAGGGGAGAGAACAATTCAACCTAAAAATAATTTTCAGTAGCGTTCTGCACTGCTGTTAAAAATACTGCAACCAGGGAATGTGGTGTGGTGATAACTATTAGGCCTGTAAGTCTGGTAACTGGGGCTTTTAGCTCAAACATCTCGGTATGGCTACTTTGAGCCTTGTAAAAGCTGCGTTAAGTCCAATTTCTTGGGTAGTTCTACTAGCTCTAGCCTTGCTTTTCATCCCCTCAGTAACAAAGCAACTCCCTCTCGAGAATGTTATTTACTTTCCATATTATGTGCCTACCAATTTCTGGAATTGCAAATGTCTTTGGATACATGCGTAAATTTAAGTTTCAAGAAAGCTGTCAAGCTAAAACAAAGGCTTGCCATAATGCAGAAGAAAATGTTTTATGGAAGAACTGAGAGGTCCCTACCTGGGCATAGAATTTGCTATACGAGGGTGTGTTCCAAACGGATCTGCCATCTAAACAAGCAGAAAAATAGTTGGAATGTAGTGAGTTCAATTTAACTATTGCTAGAAATAGGAATTATTAGCAGAGCTTGGAGCATGATATCACTAGCAGCAGTAAGACGCTTTTAGCTTGCTTCTCATAAATTACTTGTAAAAAGCATTTGTACCTAGTGTGTAGCAATTAATATTTCCCCATTTTCTTCCCCCCCGCCCCCCAGTCTCAGGTACTCCTTTTATTTTACCCTTTTCTGTCTTGTAACATCACCTTCCTTTATTTTATTCTATCTTCTGTTCTCAGAACATCGCAGCATCCTCTGTCAATGTGAAAGCATTTGTTCATCCTGTCTTGGAATGGCTGTCAATGTTGCCCTCTTCTGGATCACTTTTTTTTTTTTTTTTTTTTTTTTTTTTTTAACAATATGTTGCTAAATGTCAGGAAAATTAATCCACAAACACCAGCGGTTTATGTCCAAAAAGGAAACAGAGGAGTCCTTTTTGCTTTATTCGAATAAAGGGAGAGGCCATGGGACATTCCCCTGGGATCTCTCAAATTTTTGGAGGACGCAGCCTCCTTTTTATCCTATTTTCCCGGCCGCATTTCCCTCTCTCTTTTCCCATTGGCTGAGGTACTTGAGAGGCACAGACTTCCCGGAACGCCTGATACCTGAAATTCCCCTCTAATGTATAACCCTCCCTTTTAATTTTTAATTCTTATTGAATTCATAGTTTCCCCCCGTTGCTTCTTTCATCTTTCGATATCCAATTTCATTTATCAGCACCCCTGCAGTTTGTTTGTAAAGGCAACTATCTCTTTCCATTCATCAATCAGTGGAATCCATCCCATTGTTTCTTTTATCTCTCAGTGCTAGCCTTATCTACAGGCTGATCCACAGCTCATTTGTAAAGACAAATTCAACATTCCTCTCAGCTAATAAATGAGAAGTTAGCTGAAAAAAGTAAAAACTGGATTTTTTTTCTGGTGTGTGTCTGACAATACAGTGGAGAGAATTTGCGGGAGGATGATCGAGGATATCCTATTATAATATCGTTCTCGGACATTTTACTATTTTAGATCATCAGTTGTATTCTGAAAGAAATCTATTTTAATGATATGTGTACGTTTGCACGAAGTTAAATATAGCTTGCGGCTGGGCTCTTTAATGAATAGGGGTATTTTTGGTTTTAATTCAATATTTTATGCTTGTGGTGTGTAGTGTGCTGATTTATTTTTTAATGTTATTTACTACGTGCGCTTTTGTTTTTGAGTGAAGGTAACTTTCTGGATGGCTTTGTATTTGAGGCAGAATGAATTGAAGTAGGTTTTTAAAACTGATTTTTCATATGTACGATGGGGAGTTTAGTAGGGGCAGCTCTGATGGTGGGGGCTTGGTTGTTAATTTTATCAGACGGCTTTTGTTAGATACAGCTTTTAATTCTGGAAAGTTTTTTTTTTCTAATGTCGTGCTTTGAAGGTGGTTTTCGAGGATGTATGGTATAGCTTTATTTTGTTTGTAGATGGTGTATGATAAGGGCTATGGTCTATTTATCTAATGCCATGTTTTTTCATTCAGGTGTTGATAAGGGAGTTCTTGAATGGCGTTTTGTGTTGTTTTTGTTTTTGGTGGGGCGTTGTTTTTAAAGGATACCTTGATAAGGTTTGCCGATGGCGTTCTAGCCTGTAGCATACGGCATAGGGTAGTTTTTGAATTATTTTGTGGTGGCTTTGATTCTTGCCAGTATGTAGTGTTTGTTTGAGGTAATGCTGTGTAGCTAATTTCTGTTTTCTTATTAATATTAGAATTGGAGTGTTGTAGTATATGGGCTGTTATTATATCATAGGGGTTCTATTTATTTGGTTTGATTGTTTTCTAGTTATGGATAATTTTTCTCAAAAAACCATTTTCAGGATTTCAGGCGTGACACAAAAGAACACTCAGATTGCTGGAAGGGAAACGTGTGCCCAGATTGTCTCGAAGCAGTGCTGCTGTCGGTTCTCGTTCAGTTGTGTCTTCTGAAAATGAGACTGTTGTATTCATTGCGCTGTGCTAAACACTTGTCATTCTCCCAATGCCAGGAAACAGATGAAGCTTGAAGAAAGAGGAAGGAATTTGGAAGCGTACAAACAAGCTGAGAAGAGGTTCAGAGATCAGGGTGCTCGCTGGCAGCAGGGGCTGGGGTTAGGGCTGAGCAGGAGCAAAGCCGGAGCACATCAACCTCACCTCGTGTTTTCTCGGGGGCTTTATGGCCCTGGCAAGAGAGAGATGTTCACTGATGAGTCCCAGGCCGAGCCGTGAGCACAGCATGTTGTGTTGGAGCTGGGGTTTTTTTTTGAGACGTTCAGCAGCCACACTCTCTAGTCAAGAGTCCTGAGGTTTGTTGCTGCTCCACTTTCATCCTCATATCCAGCTTCCAGCCCTTTTCTTCTCTCTGTCCAGTGTGTCTTTTGTGTTCCTTTCTTGTCCTGTGTGCTCCCCATCCCATTCCCGTTCCCTACGGAGGGGGAGGGTGTGGAGACTGGGGGCTCCGACGTGGTTTGGGGCACCCCAAGGTCCCTGGGAAAGGGAGCCGGGCTGCGCTGGAGGAGCAGGTGAGTCGGGCGTGGGGGGGGGGGGGGGGGGGGGTCATGGTGGGTGCCAGAACATTGAGAGGGAGGGGTGGGTGTAGAATGCATGAAAAACAGAACCATAAAAAATACCTAAATATAGTCTAAAAGGAATGTTTAAATGCTTTTTATTTGGGTAGAGGCACGGTTTTTATAGCTAATATAAAAATAAAATATAAAGAATAGAAATAGATTGGTATACATGTAAAATATAATGAAATATAAGTAGCAAATATCTATGAAAAATCTAGTGTATAACAGAAATAATGCAAATATAAGAATATGTATAAATATAAAATAGAGCTATGAGAATGGTAATAAGAATGGGGTAAAACATCAGTGAGAAATGGAAAAAAACCACATGAAAAATGGTGGGAAAATCAGTGAGAAATGGAGAAAAATCAGTGAAAAACGGGGGGGAATCTTTGAAAAATGGGGAAAAAAATCAGTGAGAAATGGGGGAAAAAAAATCCATGAAAAATGGGGGAATAAATCAGTGAGAAACGGGGAAAAGTGGGGGAAAAAATAATTGAGAAATGGGGAAAAAATCAGTGAGAAATGGGGGAAAAGTCGATGAAAAATGGGGGAATATTCAGTGAGAAATGGGGGGGGGGGGGGGGGGGAATCAGTGAGAAATGGGGAAAAAATCCATGGAAAACAGGGAAACAATCCATGGGCAATGGCAGGAACAGAGTGAGCTGTTGTCGCTCGTGCTGTGGTGGCCGATGCTGTGGGGAAAAAATAAGTGAAAAATGGGGGCAATAATCAGTGATAAATGGGGAGAAAATCAGTGATTAATGGGCGGAAAAATGCATGAAAAATGGAAGGAAAAATTCAGAGAGAAATGGGGGAAAAAATCAGTGATTAATGGGGGGAAAAATGAATGGAAAATGGGGGGAAAATTCAGAGAGAAATGGGGGCAAAAATCAGTGAGCAATGGGGGGAAAAATCGGGAAATATCCATGGAAAAATGGGGGGAAAAAATCAGTGAGAAATGGGGGAAAAAATCAGTGAGAAATGGGGGAAACATCATGGTGAAATGGGGAAAAAAAATCTTTGATAAATTGGGGAAACAAATCATTGAGAAATGGGGGAAAAAAATCAGTGAGAAATGGGGAAAATATGGGAAAAAATCCACGAAAATTGCGGGAAAAAATGCATGAAAAATTGGGGAAAAATCAGTAAGAAATGGGGGAAAAAATCCATGAAAAATGGCGGGAAAAATCAGATCGGCGATCGATAGCTAATGCGTGCCTATGGATTAGATCGGCGATCAATTGATCACAACTACCGATCGATTATATCGGCGATCGATTGATCGCGCCTGCCGATCGATTAGATCGGCGATCGATTGATCGCGCCTGCCGATCGATTAGATCGGCGTTCGATTGCTAATGCCTGCCGATCGATTATATCGGCGATCGATGGATCGCGCCTGCCGATCGATTAGATCGGCGTTCGATTGCTAATGCCTGCCGATCGATTAGATCGGCGATCGATTGATCGCGCCTGCCGATCGATTAGATCGGCGATCGATTGCCAATGCCTGCCGATCGATTAGATCGGCGATCGATTGATCGCGCCTGCCGATCGATTAGATCGGCGTTCGATTGCCAATGCCTGCCGATCGATTATATCGGCGTTCGATTGCTAATGCCTGCCGATCGATTAGATCGGCGATCGATTGATCGCGCCTGCCGATCGATTATATCGGCGATCGTTTGCCAATGCCTGCCGATCGATTAGATCGGCGATCGATTGATCGCGCCTGCCGATCGATTAGATCGGCGATCGATTGCCAATGCCTGCCGATCGATTAGATCGGCGATCGATTGATCGCGCCTGCCGATCGATTAGATCGGCGATCGATTGCCAATGCCTGCCGATCGATTAGATCGGCGATCGATTGCTAATGCCTGCCGATCGATTAGATCGGCGATCGATTGCCAATGCCTGCCGATCGATTAGCTCGGCGATCGATTGCCAATGCCTGCCGATCGATTAGATCGGCGGTCGATTGCCAATGCCTGCCGATCGATTGCTAATGCACACTATTTGCACACTCCTTGCACACCCTTTGCACTCATACAGAGGCAGGAGGTTTGTCAGTTCTGGTCGGGGTTTTTTGGGGCGTTCATTCAGGGGGATTTCCTCAAGGATTGGGACACTCCTTGATTCCATCCCTTGCCTGTCTCCCAAGCGCCACCCTGTGGGCAGAGCGCGGTACTGCGCGCCTGCCTCTCCCAAGATGGCGGCTCGGGTGTCGCTCCCCGACCTTCTAACTCTGGCTGCAAAAGGAGGGTGGCACAGCAAGGAGCCCGCTCGCTCTAGTGGGATGCCTGCGCACGACGCCGACACCGATCCCACGGGTGCGATTTTCGGCGGCGTTTCCAATCGTGCGGACATCTCCTTCAGCCCGCTTCGGCCCGGGGAAGAGGGGCGGGGCCGCCAGCGATGGTCCCGGCGCAGCCCGGGCAGGCTCGGGGCGGAGCCGGGGCTTGGCGAGGCGGGGCACGGAGCTCCCGGGGACGGGACCGGGCGGGGCCGGGTGATCCCGGAGCGGTACCGAGCTGTGCCGGGGACGGTGCTGCAGGGGCGGTGCCGGGCCCGCCTCAGGGTGATTGAATGCCCAGAAATCGCCTCCTCTGCCCCGTGCTCACAGTGAGCTGCGGGCTGCAGCGTGCTGTCGGAGCTCCGCACACAGCACGGATTTGGGCTTCCCCTCCTCTCAAACCCTCTCCCCCTTCTTCCTCCTCCTCATCTTCCTCTTTTTCCTCTCCCTCCGCCTCGCCCCCCTCCCCGGGCCCCTGACTCCCCCCGGGATCCCCTCCTCCGGAGGCGGCCCTTCCGAACCGACCCCCCCTCCAAGCCCCGGAGCTCGAGACCATTAAGGTAAGCTTTGGAATTGAAATATCAGGATATTCACTCTATCCCACTGGCCTGAAATTTCAGGATCGTACGATTTTTTCTGGAAGCAGTTACCTTTGCTGCAGGATTGTGTGGTCACCAGTCTCCTTTCCTGTGCCTCTTGTTGAAATTTGCTGTCAGATAACCGGCTAGTAACGAAATATTTGACAGAAATCAATGCTGTGAACGGACTTCACTGCAGCAGTTGATGAAAGAGCAAAGAAAATGTCTGTCGTGTTTACGCACCCCCCCGAGGCTGAATGAATTCTGATACTGTAATAAATCAGTGCAGTTGGTGCCTGCAAAGGTCTTGACATTGATCAAGAAGATATTACTTTGGATTTTTACTTTTTATCAGTGTTTCTTTAATCTGTACTTCAGCACTCTAGCCTTTCATAAGTCTTCTCCGGTTTCCTCTGGCCCTGCAGAGTAGTCCTCTCTGTTATTGTCTGATCCCAGCTTTGATGCAAGGAGGACTTTTTGTCTTGAAAATTAGCATCCCCCTCCGCATATTTAAATTAGTTATTTGACTTTTGAGAAAAAGCTGGTCAGCTCGAAGTCCACCAGACACCAGAGGCTGCTGTTTTTAGCACCTTATTCAAAGAGGACATCCTTTAGTTACCTAAGGAGGGGTAGAGATTTACCCCTAGGAATAAGGAATAAATGCAAGCAGACTGTCCTGCCAAGAAAAAAATCCAGTTACAGTGACTGAATTAGGGTTTAGTGGCCCTTGATCCTTGCAAGGGATTAAAGGCAGGTTCACTTGGTCTCCCAGCAATGAATGTCTCAACCGAAAGCTGCTCAAAATGTGCCGTTTTTCTGATGGTTTTGGATTCTTTTGCCAGGTGGGAACATGGACTGCTTGACTTGTTCCTGTGTCCACTTTCCACTTCAGTCCTTTGCATTTTCTCTGAAGGGAAAGCAGGAACAGGGAAGTTGGGGCAGTTCCGTCAGCAGAAAGGCTGCTAAGAATAGATGGTAAGGACTTACTTTTCTGCACAGTGCCATGTAACTGAAGGCTCGTTTTTGGATTTCACATTCTGTTCCTGCCCGGTTTTGTGAGAGCTGCAGGTGCATTTCTGTTTCCAGACCCTGCCAAAAATAGTCGCTTATATTATAATGAATCCTTTTTCCTTCATGTTTTCTTGCTTTAAATGAATTCCCCTGTCAGATTGATGTGAGCAGCAGTTATTTTTAGAGCTGCTGGTGTTGTACACGGAGTAACTGTAGAACAAATGAGTTGTGATGGCTTCCTTGTATTTGATGTGTGGAGAGGAGCAAAGGCACAGATTCATCCTGTGTAATTGCAGTCGTCCAACGTAGGTGCCAGGGTTGGCAAGCTGGGCAAGGTTTCCTCTCTTGCTGGGCCTTAGGGGGAGGGAGCTGAACCCTGGTGTCACTCGGATTCCTTCCTCTTCTCCCTCCTCCTTTCTTGCTTGTAGAGCTGGAGCTCGGGGTCACCGAGTTTGGGTGCTCGCAGTCAGGGCCTGAATTTGGAGAGCAGGAAAGCGGGGGGAAGTTTCTAGGCACGTCAAAGCCTGTCTCTAGGGTGTGGGACTTGTTGGTCTTCCTCACCACCCCCAGCAACTTGCACTTCTCTCTGGACCTTGCTGTGGTCACAGCCCACTGCTCATTTATGTGACTGTTCATCCGTCTGCCTGATTGCTTTAAGTACAAGTAGCCTGATTCAGGTTTAATTTAGCAATGATTTTCCTCTGTTTCATCGGTAGTTTTCTAAAACTCCCCTACAGGCTATTTTGAAGGTGCTTTTTTTTTTTTTTTTTAACTGCCTGTGATGATAGAAAGCTGTACGGCCCTCTGAAAGCAGTATAACCTGCTTTCCAAAAATTACAGAAGTAGGATTTTTATTGTCCACTATGCAGCTGAAGTCCCCCAATGAGCCTCTTGAACTGAGGGTGAGGAGAGCGGCAGATACGACTCCTCATCAACCTGCTCTTCTTTTCGTTCCTAAAAGAAGGAAGCATGAAGGTAACTATAGAAAAAGATCTGCATCCCTCGGGGTTTTGTATTTTAGGTGTTTTGAGGTTTATTTACACACCTCCTCCTTTGTTTCCTGGACAGGTTTTACGTGACAGTGGAGCTTTTGAGTACACGTGGAAGGAGCTTTCAATTTGGCTGGAGCACTTGGATAATACAAAAGAAGACCAGAAGGAAGCAGTGATTCAGTTTTTGGAAAAGGTAACGGTGTTCAAATCAGCTGGATAAAAAAATGCAAAGAATAGTGTTAGTGGAAACTGGAGGTCTTGTTGCTATTGTTGAGAAACCTGTCAAAGACCAGCGAATGAATTCTGAGAAAAGCCTTGTTTGGGATTCTTTATACGGAGGTGGCATCCTTCTTGTGTTCAGTGGGAGGGCAGCCAAATGATTTGTAGGAAAATGAAATCCAAAAAGATCAGCTGTTATTACAGCATTGTTGGTGTAAGGGTAGAGTGGTGTAGGTGTGGGTAGCTTTGATCTCCTCTTTAGGTGCCGACATTATCAGAGCTCAGTAGATGGTGGTCCTTGACAAGGAAAGGTGACACTTGCTGTTTACTCTTCAGGATGTTGAATGCCCAGTGCTTTGCCTCCGCTGTGGTCTGCCCAGGTACTCGGTGTGTGGTCGCAATCTAGGTGCCAAGTTGTGGTGGGTTTTTGTTTTTCCATCAGTGTGGCCTGTAGAGCAGGAACTGTAGACAGAATCCTGCAGAAGTGCTATGGAAGTTGTCCTCATAAAAGCTGCCCAGCTTTCAGCACGTGGTCGTTCTCAGTACCGTGTGGTTCCCCTGCACTTGCCAGCCAGCAGGTGCACTTACCTTTCTCCCCACCTTTGCTGACAGATCCTGCTGAAGCTGGTGACCAACCCCTGTCCCTACACTGACAAGGCAGCAGACCTGGTTCAGGCAGCCAGCACGCTCCAGGTGGCTCTGTTTAAACAGGACTCTGATAACATCAGCATCCCCGTCTCTCACATTGATGGTATGTGGTAACCTGTCAACATCCCAACTCCATGACTTGGGGATACACTTTCTAGCCCTAATCAGCAAACTGGGGATGGATAACTCTGGCAATCCTGTTAAGTAAGGGCCCTCCAGGATTCAGCTCTCCACGTGTTCTTGGTATCAGAAGTCGAAGTGGAATTGCCAAGTTGCCGCTTTACCTCTGAAAGTAATTTCTGCCGTGGCTGTGCCACTTGAACGGTATTTGAAATCTCTCTTCATGCTCTTGCAGCAGCGTTTTTGAACTCAAATGGAAATCTAGCCCTTCTGCCTGGGACTGTTGACAGAGTCATGGAATCCCAGAATGGTTTGGCCGGCAAGGCTCCTTAAATCTCATCCAGTTCCAGCCCTGCCATGAACAGGGACACCTTTCAGTAGCCCGGGCTGCTCCAAGCCCCAGTGTCCAGCCTGGCTTTGGACACATCCAGGGATCCAGGAGCAGCCACAGCTGCTCCGTGCTGGACAGCAGCATTGAAAGGCAGAGTGAAGGTTCAGCTGTAATTTAGGGGTTGCACTTAACGTTGTATTGTGTGACAAATGTGGCTTTCATCCTTTTTTTTAATTTTTTTTTTTTAATTAAAAAGAATTAAAAAGATGCCTTGTATTCCTGGAGTGTTGCATTCTACGTCTGTTGTTTTTCCTGTTAGTCTGGATTCTTGCTTTGATGTTTTTCTTCACTTATTAGATGTCCTGGATATGGTGGATGTCCTGCTCGAGGACAGTGATGGCTTTGATGAAGAAGTTGGGTTCTCTTTAAATGAAGACGTGATCATTTCCCTTCAGTGCTGTTGTCCCTGCTGCATTAGAAGCCAGGAATGAACAAGTCCACGTGGGCCTGGATGCTGATCCCTCTTGCTGGTCCATGACAGCATGTGACAGGTGAGATTTCCAGGTGTCTGATTTAGCAGGAAACTGGTTTGTTCCTTCTTGTGAGGAGGCTCATTGGCTTTGCATGGGCAAAGCCACTCCACGTTTTCCATCTAGGAACAGAGTTGGGGAGCTGTTTGAAAACAGAGTCCCAGAGGTAAACAGCTTGGCTCGGTATTTCTGTGTGGGAATAGAAGAATATCTGTGTCTTCTGATTTTTCTCTCGTCTTTCTTCCACAGGTGTTTTTGTATTCCTGACTTGGGTTTCCATCGGGGACACGTGGCTTGGAGCTCAGGAGCCGGATCTGTTCCTTGCCCACGGCAGATTGGTCTGCACTAGTGCAGGTGACGAATTACAGGACGGCTTGGGAACTCGGAAACAAGGAGAAGCAAGTCTTATGTGTCTTTGCAAAAAGATTTGGCTACCACAGGGCATTAATTCAGGGAGTTAAGACTTCATCTTTAACGTTCTGTGCTCTGCCAGCATCACTGCGAGCCCTGAAAGCCTCCTGAGCTGTTCTCATACAGACCTATCTTGTTTGGTCAAAAAAAAAATCTTAGTTTAGTTTCGTCCAAGAAATGTTACTACTCTGTGCGAGCTCATGGGGAAGCTTTTATTCGGCATCTCTCAGTGGGACATTGAAAGTCCAACTTCCCATTTCTTGCACAGTCTGAGAGGCAGTATTACTTTCTATCATTTTTATCACAGGCATTTTAAACTTTTTGAGGAACCGGCAGGACTGTTTGTGCGGAGGCGTGCGGTTCACAGCCATCCTCTGTCCAACGTAGGATGGGAAAAAAAGGCTGGAGAGCTTCCTACAAGGGGCTGTAAGTGCAAATGACCAGGAGCCCGGGGTTTAGTCATGATGATTTAGTATTTCTTAAAAGACTCTGATTGATTTCATGATGCCAAAACCAGTATGGATAGAAGACTGAAGTCAGGAATCACGATGGTCTCCTTGGGTTTAAAAAGCTTTAATGGTGTTTCAAGACATTTGTATGAGACCTGGTTTGTTTTTTCTTACCCTTTTATTCAATCAAAAAAAAAAAACCTTGATCCATCACTGCTGCTGTGATGTGTGACAAATGCCTGTCCTCCCTCCACGTGGAACAGGTGAGAGGTGGAACTGAAGCCCAAAGAGTTTTCTGCCCACTGATAATACGTGAGCCGTATTGGGAATTCTCTGCAGAATGGCAACAGTTGTTCTTGAATGTGGCCATGAGGGGAGTGGAACATGGCAGCCCGGGTCTGAGAAGGTGCAGTGCCAGAAGGAGAAGCTTTGAAATGTAAATCAGGATTGATTCAGGTGACTCGCTACCGTGTGCTGTGCCCAGGGCCTTGGTAGAAATACTGTGCAGGGAAAAGCCAGAGCTGCCTGTGCTATGAGCTGAATTTTTTATTGGGGGGGGGGGGGGGGGGGGGGGGTGTGAAATAAGAATGAGGTGCAAATGAGGGAATTGCTTGTGTGTGTGAATATTCTTGTCCTAAAGGAGCGCTGCCCGGTGCTCCTCCCTTCCTGTGCCCCTCTCCTGGTGAGCCTCTGTCCTGCTGGCCGTGCCTCTCTGTCTCCGTGCCTGTGCTGCTCCTTGCCCGTCTTTGCCCGCCCCGCACGGGCTGTGCTCGCTTCCTCTCTGGCTCCTGGGTTCCCTCTTTGTCATGGTACCCCTCAGTCCTTGCTGTGTGTTTGGCACTCTCTGTCTTTTCTCCGTCCTTCTCTGTGCCTCTGTGGTGCTCCCTGTGCCGTTGTTTCCCGTGGGATCCTTGTGTCCCGGTCACTGTCTGTCCTAGGGTGATGTTATGGTGTTTCTATCTCCAATCATGTGTCCTGATTATGTTTGGTATTATGTCCTGTGCTTCCAGGACTGACTCTGAGAGTGAAGCTTTGTTTTGTCTTGTTATCAGCCGGCTCACCTCCCCCATGGTCTATGTTTAGGAGAGGTTTTAGCTCGGTTTGCTTGCTTGCCTGCTTGCTTGCTTGCCTGCTTGCCTGCTTGCTTGCCTGCTTGCTTGCTTCTGCCTCTTTTTCTTTCCTTCGCTTTGCCCTTGCTTTTTTCTCATTAGTTAGTTCAGCTAGGCAGTCCAACTTTTTCCCTGGACTGTTTTCTCTTCCACCCCGTCCCCTCCCTCTCCTGGATACCATCTGAACCTGTTCCGGACGGGGACCTGGGAAACCCCAAGAAACACCGGGAGTCTACACTCTGTCACCTGCAGCAGCCATTCCCAAGCGCCAGAGACTGATAACTGAGCGACCACTCGCCAGAGAGACTGAACTCGTCATCCCTTCAGAACGGTGAAAGAGTTTTTTGTCAGCTGGCGTTGTCTTTTTTCCCTGTGCTGGGGAGTGTCTTGCTTGTTAAATAAAGAGGTTTTTTTCTCCCACTCTTCTCCGAGGAAATTCTTCCCGAACCCGGTGGGGTGGGGGGGAGGAGTCGTGGGGTTTGCTGTCTGGGGGCTCCTTCTGGAGGTTTTCCCCCAAATTTGCCCAAAACCAGGACACTGTCCCTGTTCATTTTTAATCCCTCCCTCTTGTGCTGCCCATCCAGCATGCCAGGGGTTTCTTTTCGTTTTTTGGTTGTTTTTCGTTTTCATTTTTCTTCTTCTTTTTTTTTTTTTAGGGGGGGTTCCATTTCATCGTGCACCTTGATGTTGATTTTCTTCCCTTGTCCTCTCTGCTGCCCCTCCTCCTTTCTGCCCCTTGTCCCCTGTGTCTGCAGGGCTGGGGAGGAACTTCAACCCTTGTGGGGACTGCCCTCCCTTTTCTGGTGTCAGCAGAGTCACTTTCTGTGGGATGGACACATGGGAGGGGTTGCAGTCAAGTGCCCTGCTGCTGTCCAGGGCAGTTGGAGTCGTTCTGTGCCTTCTTTGGGGTGAGGAAAAAAGGCTGAGGGGGGCTCCGACGTGGTTTGGGGCACCCCAAGGTCCCTGGGAAAGGGAGCCGGGCTGCGCTGGAGGAGCAGGTGAGTCGGGCATGGGGGGGGGTCATGGTGGGTGCCAGAACATTGAGAGGGAGGGGTGGGTGTAGAATGCATGAAAAACAGAACCTTAAAAAACAGCTAAATATAGTCTAAAAGGAATGTTTTATTGGTTTGTGTTTGGATAGAGGTAGGGTTTTTTTATAGATACTGTAAATAGAAAAGAAAAGATAAAGAATAAAAATATAGAAGCAAATATAAGAAACCAATATATAAATATATTACATTACATTATATTTTGTTATGAAAATAGAAATATATAAATATTTAGACTTTAAAAGGAATTTTTTATTGTTTTTTATTTGGTTAGAGGAGGGTTTTTAATAAAGAATATAAATAATATAGGCAAAAATATACAAATATGCAAAAATAGATACTGACATAAAATTATTATAACTATATATGCATATATATATGTAAGTATAAATCTATAGAAATAAATATAAATATAAAATACATGTATGTAGTATGTAATAGAAATAATTTATCGATTTTAATATGTTATATTAAATAGTATGTTATAATAGAATGTAAATAGCATATAGTATATTAATATACTAGTAAAAACTACATTAAATAGTATATAAATATAGGATACACAATATAGACATATAAATCTACAGATATAAATATGAAAACTAAATAGAAAAATATATTCAAATAGAATTTAAAATAATCGAGTTTTTTGTTTCTATTTGGTTAGAGGCAGAGCTTTTAAAGAAATAATATTAAAAACTATGAACCTACAAATATAGATAAAATAGAAATAACATTAGTAATATAAATCTATGTATATAATGAATAATAAAATAATATTGTATATATGATAAATAGAATAGCAATTAAATTGAATATATGAAATATGTCTAGATTATGACTATAAATTAAATATTAAAAAATAGATGATTTCTATATATAAAAGGGGTTTTTTTTTCATTTGGTCAGAGGCAGGGCATTTTTAGTTTGGGTCGGGGTTTTTTTGGGGCGTTCATTGAGAGGATTTTATGACGGGTGGGGACTCTGGTGCTTGGAACTCTCTCCCTTCTCTGTCTGTCCCTGACAGGGCGGCAGTGCCGGGCTGAGTTGGGCGGCAGTGCTGCCGCCGTGTGGACACGGGCGGGTACTGCACCGTGCCCCTCTCAGGATGGCGGAAGGGCCCGCGGGCCGGGACCCAGCCCTGCGGCAGCGCTCAAGATGGCGGCCTCTCTAGGACCCCGGCGGATAGGCGTCTACATAAAACGCCTGCCCGCACCCGCCGGCGCCCTCACGCCCGCGGCACCGCGGACCGCGCGGCCGTTGTCGGCACACTCTGACACGTCCGGGAAAATTGGCGGCGAGTGGATCGGCGTCGGCGATTTAATCAGGCATCTTATGCCTACACACCGGGGTCCTGATTTTTTCCCGCCCTTTCTGCCGCCATTTTGGGAAGGTCAGGCGGGGTGCCGCCCGAGCCGCCATTTTGAGAGTGCGGACACGCTCAAGATGGCGGCCTCTCTAGGACCCCGGCGGATAGGCGTTTACATAAAACGCCTGCCCGCGCCCGCCGGCGCCCTCACGCCCGCGGCACCGCGGACCGCGCGGCCGTTGTCGGCACACTCTGAAATATCCGGGAAAATTGGCGGCGAGCGGATCGGCGTCGGCGATGTAATCAGGCATCTTATGCCTACACACCGGGGTCCTGATTTTTTCCCGCCCTTTCTGCCGCCATTTTGGGAAGGTCAGGCGGGGTGCCGCCCGAGCCGCCATTTTGAGAGTGCGGACACGCTCAAGATGGCGGCCTCTCTAGGACCCCGGCGGATAGGCGTCTACATAAAACGCCTGCCCGCGCCCGCCGGCGCCCTCACGCCCGCGGCACCGCGGACCGCGCGGCCGTTGTCGGCACGCTCTGAAACGTCCGGGAAAATTGGCGGCGAGCGGATCGGCGTCGGCGATGTAATCAGGCATCTTATGCCTACACACCGGGGTCCTGATTTTTTCCCGCCCTTTCTGCCGCCATTTTGGGAAGGTCAGGCGGGGTGCCGCCCGAGCCGCCATTTTGAGAGTGCGGACACGCTCAAGATGGCGGCCTCTCTAGGACCCCCGGCGGATAGGCGTCTACATAAAACGCCTGCCCGCGCCCGCCGGCGCCCTCACGCCCGCGGCACCGCGGACCGCGCGACCGTTGTCGGCACGCTCTGAAACGTCCGGGAAAATTGGCGGCGAGCGGATCGGCGTCGGCCATTTAATCAGGCATCTTATGCCTACACACCGGGGTCCTGATTTTTTCCCGCCCTTTCTGCCGCCATTTTGGGAAGGTCAGGCGGGGTGCCGCCCGAGCCGCCATTTTGAGAGTGCGGACACGCTCAAGATGGCGGGTTCTCTAGGACCCCGGCGGATAGGCGTCTACATAAAACGCCTGCCCGCGTTCGCCGGCATAAAAATAAAGATGCATAAATATAAACATAGACATAAACATGCACAAACGTAAACCTGCATAGATATAGACATAAACATAAACATAAACATAAACATAAACATAAACATGCAAGACAATAACAATAAATATAAATATAAACATAAATAGAAATAGAAATACAAACATTAAAAAAATCAGTGAGAAATGGGGTAAAATCAGTGAGAAATGGGGGGGAAAAACCATGAAAAATGATGGAAAAATCAGAGAGAAATGGGGGAAAAATCGGTGAGGAATGGGGAAAAAGATCAACGAAAAATTGGGAAAAATCAGTCAGAAGTGGGGGATAAAAATCAGTGAGAAATGGGGGGAAAAGTCGGTGAGAAATGGGGAAAAAATCAGTGATTAATGGGCGGGAAAATGCATGAAAAATGGGGGGAATAATTCAGAGAGAAATGGGGGCAAATATCAGTGAGAAATGGGGGGGAAAATCAGGAAATATCCATGAAAATTGGGGGAAACATCCATGAAAAATGGCGGAAAAAATCAGTGAGAAATGGGGAAAAATGGGGAAAAAGGAGTGATAAATGGGGGAAAAAATCAGTGAGAAATGGGGAAAAATGGGGAAAAAAATCCACGAAAAATGGGTGGAAAAATCCATGAAAAATCAACGGAAAAATCAGTGAGAAATGGGGAAAACATCATGGTGAAATGGGGAAAAAATCAGAGAGAAATGGGGAAAAATCATTGAAAAATGGGGGATAAAAATCAGTGAGAAATGGGGGGAAAATGGGGAAAAACATCAGTGAGAAATGGGGAAAAAAATCTTTGATAAATTGGGGCAAAAATCATTGAGAAATGGGGAAAAAAATCAGTGAGAAATGGGGAAAATTTGGGAAAAATCCACGAAAATTGCGGGAAAAAATGCTTGAAAAATTGGGGAAAAAAATCCGAGAGAAAATCCCCGGGAAAATCCCCCCGGAATCCCCGAGAAAATCCCCCGGAGTCCCCGGGAAAATCAACCCGGAGTCCGATGGAAAATCCCCCCGGAATCCCCGAGAAAATCCCCCGGAGTTCCCCTGGAAAATCCCCCCGGACTCCCCGAGAAATTCCTCCCGGAATCCCCGGGAAAATCCCCCCGGAATCCGCGAGAAAATCCCCCCGGAATCCAGGCGAAAATCCCCCAGAAATCCCCGTGAAAGCCCCCCCGGAATCCCCAAGAAAATCTCCCCGGAATCCCCGAGAAAATTCGCCCGTAATACTCGGGAAAATATGCCCGGAATCCCCTGGAAAATCCCCCCGGAATCCCCGACAAAATCCCCCCGGAATCCCCGGAAAATGCCCCCCGAATCCCCGGGATACTCACCCCGAGATCCCCGGGAAAATCCCCTGGAATTACCAGGGAAAATCCCCCCGCAATCCCAGGGAAAATCCCCCCAGAATCCCCGCGAAAATCGGCCCCGAATCCCCTGGAAAATTCCCCCAGAATCCCCAGAAAATCCCCCCGGAATCCCCGAGAAAATCCCCCCGGAATCCCCTGGAAAATCCCCCCGGAATCCCCGGGAAAATCCCCCCGGAATTCCCCGGGAAAATCCCCCCGGAATCCCCGAGAAAATCCCCCCGGAATTCCTCGGGAAAATCGTCCCGGAATCCACGAGAAAATCCCCCGGAAATCCCCGACAAAATCCTCCCGGAATACTCGGGAAAATCCCCCCGGAATCCCCGGGGAAATCCCCACGGAATCCCCGAGAAACCCCCCCCCGAAATACTCGGGAAAATCCCCCCGGAATCCACGAGAAAATCCCCCGGAAATCCCCGACAAAATCCTCCCGAAATCCTCGAGAAAATCCCCCCGGAATCCACGTGAAAATCCCCCCGGAATACTCGGGAAAATCCCCCCGGAATCCCCGAGAAAATCCCCCCGGATTCCCCGGGAAAATCGCCCCGGAAAACCCGAGAAATTCTTCCAGGAATTCCCTGGGAAAATCCCTCCGGAATCCCCGAGGAAATCGCCCCGGAAACCCCGGGAAAATCCCCCCGGAATCCCCGGGATAATCCCCCCGGAATCCCCGAGAAAATATGCCCGGAATCCCCTGGAAAATCCAGCCGGAATCCCCGAGAAAATCCCCCGGAAAATCCCCCCGGAATCCCCGGGCAAATCTCCCCGGACTCCCCGAGAAAATCCCCCCGGAATTCCGCGGGAAAATCTCCCCGGAATCCCCGAGAAAAACCTCCCGGAATCCCCGCGAAAATAGCCCCAGACTCCCCGGCATAATCCCCACGAAATCCCCTGGAAAATCCCCCCGGAATTCCCGGGAAAATCCCCCCGGAATCCCCGAGAAAATCCCCTAGAATTCCCCGGGATAATCCCCCCGGCATCTCCTGGAAAATCCCCCCGGAATCCCCGAGAAAATCCCCCCGGAATCGCCGGAATAATCCCCTGGAATTCCCCGGGAAAATCATCCCGGAATCCCCGAGAATATCCCCCCGGTATCGCCGAGAAAATCCCCCCGGAATCCCCGGGAAAATCCCCCGGAATTCCGCGGGAATATCCCCCCGGAATCCCCGGGAAAATCCCCCGGAATTCCTCGTAAAATCCCCCTGGAATCCCCGGGAAAATCCCTCCGGACTCCCCGAAAAAATCCCCCCGGAATACTCGGGAAAATCCCCCCGGAATCCCCGAGAAAATCCCCCGGAATTTCCCGGGAAAATCACCCCGGAATCCCCGAGAAAATCCCCCGGAATTCCTCGTAAAATCCCCCTGGAATCCCCGGGAAAATCCCTCCGGACTCCCCGAAAAAATCCCCCGGAATACTCGGGAAAATCCCCCGGGAATCCCCGAGAAAATCCCCCGGAATTTCCCAGGAAAATCACCCCGGAATCCCCGAGAAAATTCTCCCGAAATACTCGGCAAAATCCCCCAGGAATCCACGGAAAATTCCCCGGAATCCAGGAGAAAATACCCCGGAATCCCCATGAAAATCCCCCCCCCGGAATCTCCGAGAAAATCCCCCGGAATCCCCGCGAATATCCCCCCGGAATCCCCGGGAAAATCCCCATGAATTCCCCGGGAAAATAATCTCGGAATCCCCGAGAAAATCTCCCCGGAATCACCGAGATAATGGCCCCGGAATACCCGAGAACATCCCCCGGAATTGCCCGAGAAAATCATCCCGTAATCCCCGAGGAAATCCCCCCGGAACACTCGGGAAAATCCCCCCGGAATTCCTCGTAAAATCACCCCGGATACCCCGGGAAAATCCCTCCGGACTCCCCGAAAAATTCCCCCCGGAATACTCGGGAAAATCCCCCCGGAATCCCCGAGAAAATCCACCCGGAATCCCCTGGAAAATCCACCGGGAATTCCCCGGGAAATTCCTCGCTGAAACCCCTGGAAAATCCCCCCGGAATCCCGGAGAAAATCCCCCCGGAATTCCCCGGGAATATCCCCTCGGAATCCCCGGGAAAATCCCCCCGGACTCCCCGAAAAAATCCCCCCGGAATACTCGGGAAAATCCCCCCGGAATACTCCTGAAAATCCTCCCGGAATTCCCTGAGAAAATCGCCCCGGAATCCCAGTGAAAATCCCCCCGGAATCCCCGGGAAAATCCCCCAGGAATCCCCTGGAAAATCCCCCAGGTATCCCCGATAAAATCCCCCTGGAATCCCCTGGATAATCCCCATGGAATCCCTTGGAAAATCCCCCAGGAATCCCCGAGAAAATATGCCCGGAATCCCCTGGAAAATCCCCCTGGAATCGCGGGGAAAATCCCCCCGGATTTCCCGGGAAAAATCCCCCCGGAATCCCCGATAAAATCTCCCCGGAATCCCTGAGAAAATCCCCCCGGAATCCGCGAGAAAATATGCCCAGAATCCCCGATAAAATCCCCCCGGAATCCCCGGGAATATCCCCCAGGAATCCCCGATAAAATCCCCCCGGAATCCCCGACAAAATCCCCCCGGAATTCCCGAGAAAATCCCCCCGGAATCCCCGGAAAATCCCCCCGGAATTCCGGTCCATTTCTGTAGGAGAATAGTTTGTAAGGATAGTGCAGAAGGCACTAGTTGCCAACGAGTTACAGCTGTACTGATTAGCAAGGAGTGGAAACAGCCTTGCCTGCCCAGTGAGGCTGGTTGTTATAAAAGCGTGGGTCAGCTGGCTGCCAGTTTCACTAAGCACAGCTCCAGCTGGAGGTGCAGAGCCTGCTGCAGTGTGGGCTGGAGCCTGCTGTGCTGCGAGGAGGAAGGGACACGTGGCCGTGCAAGGGATGGACAAGGTGAGAGGATGCTGTGTGTGGGACAGACAGGCTCAGGTGGCTGGGGAAGGGACAGGCTGGGGTTTAGCCAGTCGTACAGAGGAGAGGAGGAGTCGGGGCTGTGTGGAGCTGCCTGTGAGAAAAGGAGACAGAGTTGCCTCAAAGAAATCTGTGGAGAGAAGGCATGAAAAGTGTGTAATGAAAGACTAATGTTGGTGCCTGTCATGTCTGTCTTGATAGAATTGCTACACGTTTTCTCGGAATGCTTTAATTTAGACATAAAATGAAAACTTTATTGTAAGAAAGGAATGCATTTCTCACCAAAGTGGTGTAGGGTGGGGGATCACAACTCACAGATGGCCTGGAAGCGGAACGGCCACAGGGGTTACTGTAACTGGGCCTCCAGTACCAAAGCCCCAGTGGGTTTAAAGGCTAGAGCTGGGCTGGGATTAGCACGGGCTATGCAGCTGGGCTCATGCACAGGTCTGTCAGCACTCCTACCCGAGGACAGTCCCTCACCTAGGGAGAGGTTCTAGGCCAGGAGATGAGGCTGAGTTTGGGAAGGGTGATGAGGACATGGTTAGGGAGGGATGTAAATGCATATCAAAAGACTTAATTTTGAGGGGTGGCAAGCATTAGCTATAAAACAGTAAGTATTTACAGCTAAAGGCTGGAGGTGGGGGCTGTCTGAGGAGGACAGGACTGTTTAAGGCTGAAGTTGGAAGAGAAACCTTGGTGAAGCTTTTGCGTTAGAAACGGCCTCACCTGCCAAATCAGATTTTTGTCTTCAGGATTGCACGAGTGAGGATGCCACAGCCAAGGAAAAGGTTCAGGTTTGGGAGGCAAAGGCGAGTTAGGCAGGGCTGCAGGGCTGGGGCTTGGCTGTTTCCATACTGCTCAGGGCAGCAAAGGGTAGCCGGCTCACTGGGCCTTGGATCTAGAACTCTTTCTGGAACAAGGTGGAGAGCTGAGGTTCATGCAAGGAAGGGGCCAGGAATTCTTTGTCTGACTGGAAAATGCCAGAGGGGCAGTGTGTGACTCGGATAGGATGATATGTTCGTCTGGCGAGAGTCACAAAAGAATATTTTGGTTTACTGATAACTGGGCAGCTCAGAAGTTACTACTTGACTTAGTTGCTGCTCCCATCTGTTGCACACATAAACAGAGCAAAGCAGACGAATTCTCTCGGAGCCTGAGGTCTTTGACTGGCCCTCCAAAAATGCTGCCCGCTAAAAAACAGACGTGGGGGAGGAAAGTTGTCAAATACAATAGAGCAAGAAAAGGACACGGGCTTCAAAGTGCCCTCCAGCAGACCATGGAAGTGACGTGTCTGGAAGTGAAACCAGCAGTCTGCTTCCCCAGCCTCCTGGAAGCCTCTAACAGCTACACAGGCAGTGAGGGGAGAGAACAATTCAACCTAAAAATAATTTTCAGTAGCGTTCTGCACTGCTGTTAAAAATACTGCAACCAGGGAATGTGGTGTGGTGATAACTATTAGGCCTGTAAGTCTGGTAACTGGGGCTTTTAGCTCAAACATCTCGGTATGGCTACTTTGAGCCTTGTAAAAGCTGCGTTAAGTCCAATTTCTTGGGTAGTTCTACTAGCTCTAGCCTTGCTTTTCATCCCCTCAGTAACAAAGCAACTCCCTCTCGAGAATGTTATTTACTTTCCATATTATGTGCCTACCAATTTCTGGAATTGCAAATGTCTTTGGATACATGCGTAAATTTAAGTTTCAAGAAAGCTGTCAAGCTAAAACAAAGGCTTGCCATAATGCAGAAGAAAATGTTTTATGGAAGAACTGAGAGGTCCCTACCTGGGCATAGAATTTGCTATACGAGGGTGTGTTCCAAACGGATCTGCCATCTAAACAAGCAGAAAAATAGTTGGAATGTAGTGAGTTCAATTTAACTATTGCTAGAAATAGGAATTATTAGCAGAGCTTGGAGCATGATATCACTAGCAGCAGTAAGACGCTTTTAGCTTGCTTCTCATAAATTACTTGTAAAAAGCATTTGTACCTAGTGTGTAGCAATTAATATTTCCCCATTTTCTTCCCCCCCGCCCCCCAGTCTCAGGTACTCCTTTTATTTTACCCTTTTCTGTCTTGTAACATCACCTTCCTTTATTTTATTCTATCTTCTGTTCTCAGAACATCGCAGCATCCTCTGTCAATGTGAAAGCATTTGTTCATCCTGTCTTGAATGGCTGTCAATGTTGCCCTCTTCTGGATCACTTTTTTTTTTTTTTTTTTTTTTTTTTTTTTTAACAATATGTTGCTAAATGTCAGGAAAATTAATCCACAAACACCAGCGGTTTATGTCCAAAAAGGAAACAGAGGAGTCCTTTTTGCTTTATTCGAATAAAGGGAGAGGCCATGGGACATTCCCCTGGGATCTCTCAAATTTTTGGAGGACGCAGCCTCCTTTTTATCCTATTTTCCCGGCCGCATTTCCCTCTCTCTTTTCCCATTGGCTGAGGTACTTGAGAGGCACAGACTTCCCGGAACGCCTGATACCTGAAATTCCCCTCTAATGTATAACCCTCCCTTTTAATTTTTAATTCTTATTGAATTCATAGTTTCCCCCCGTTGCTTCTTTCATCTTTCGATATCCATTTCATTTATCAGCAGCCCTGCAGTTTGTTTGTAAAGGCAAATATCTCTTTCCATTCATCAATCAGTGAATCCATCCATTGTTTCTTTTATCTCTCAGTGCTAGCCTTATCTACAGGCTGATCCACAGCTCATTTGTAAAGACAAATTCAACATTCCTCTCAGCTAATAAATGAGAAGTTAGCTGAAAAAAGTAAAAACTGGATTTTTTTTTCTGGTGTGTGTCTGACAATACAGTGGAGAGAATTTGCGGGAGGATGATCGAGGATATCCTATTATAATATCGTTCTCGGACATTTTACTATTTTAGATCATCAGTTGTATTCTGAAAGAAATCTATTTTAATGATATGTGTACGTTTGCACGAAGTTAAATATAGCTTGCGGCTGGGCTCTTTAATGAATAGGGGTATTTTTGGTTTTAATTCAATATTTTATGCTTGTGGTGTGTAGTGTGCTGATTTATTTTTAATGTTATTTACTACGTGCGCTTTTGTTTTTGAGTGAAGGTAACTTTCTGGATGGCTTTGTATTTGAGGCAGAATGAATTGAAGTAGGTTTTTAAAACTGATTTTTCATATGTACGATGGGGAGTTTAGTAGGGGCAGCTCTGATGGTGGGGGCTTGGTTGTTAATTTTATCAGACGGCTTTTGTTAGATACAGCTTTTAATTCTGGAAAGTTTTTTTTTTCTAATGTCGTGCTTTGAAGGTGGTTTTCGAGGATGTATGGTATAGCTTTATTTTGTTTGTAGATGGTGTATGATAAGGGCTATGGTCTATTTATCTAATGCCATGTTTTTTCATTCAGGTGTTGATAAGGGAGTTCTTGAATGGCGTTTTGTGTTGTTTTTGTTTTTGGTGGGGCGTTGTTTTTAAAGGATACCTTGATAAGGTTTGCGATGGCGTTCTAGCCTGTAGCATACGGCATAGGGTAGTTTTTGAATTATTTTGTGGTGGCTTTGATTCTTGCCAGTATGTAGTGTTTGTTTGAGGTAATGCTGTGTAGCTAATTTCTGTTTTCTTATTAATATTAGAATTGGAGTGTTGTAGTATATGGGCTGTTATTATATCATAGGGGTTCTATTTATTTGGTTTGATTGTTTTCTAGTTATGGATAATTTTTCTCAAAAAACCATTTCAGGATTTCAGGCGTGACACAAAAGAACACTCAGATTGCTGGAAGGGAAACGTGTGCACAGATTGTCTCGAAGCAGTGCTGCTGTCGGTTCTCGTTCAGTTGTGTCTTCTGAAAATGAGACTGTTGTATTCATTGCGCTGTGCTAAACACTTGTCATTCTCCCAATGCCAGGAAACAGATGAAGCTTGAAGAAGAGGAAGGAATTTGGAAGCGTACAAACAAGCTGAGAAGAGGTTCAGAGATCAGGGTGCTCGCTGGCAGCAGGGGCTGGGGTTAGGGCTGAGCAGGAGCAAAGCCGGAGCACATCAACCTCACCTCGTGTTTTCTCGGGGGCTTTATGGCCCTGGCAAGAGAGAGATGTTCACTGATGAGTCCCAGGCCGAGCCGTGAGCACAGCATGTTGTGTTGGAGCTGGGGTTTTTTTTTGAGACGTTCAGCAGCCACACTCTCTAGTCAAGAGTCCTGAGGTTTGTTGCTGCTCCACTTTCATCCTCATATCCAGCTTCCAGCCCTTTTCTTCTCTCTGTCCAGTGTGTCTTTTGTGTTCCTTTCTTGTCCTGTGTGCTCCCCATCCCATTCCCGTTCCCTACGGAGGGGGAGGGTGTGGAGACTGGGGGCTCCGACGTGGTTTGGGGCACCCCAAGGTCCCTGGGAAAGGGAGCCGGGCTGCGCTGGAGGAGCAGGTGAGTCGGGCGTGGGGGGGGGGGGGGGGGGGGGGGTCATGGTGGGTGCCAGAACATTGAGAGGGAGGGGTGGGTGTAGAATGCATGAAAAACAGAACCATAAAAAATACCTAAATATAGTCTAAAAGGAATGTTTAAATGCTTTTTATTTGGGTAGAGGCACGGTTTTTATAGCTAATATAAAAATAAAATATAAAGAATAGAAATAGATTGGTATACATGTAAAATATAATGAAATATAAGTAGCAAATATCTATGAAAAATCTAGTGTATAACAGAAATAATGCAAATATAAGAATATGTATAAATATAAAATAGAGCTATGAGAATGGTAATAAGAATGGGGTAAAACATCAGTGAGAAATGGAAAAAACCACATGAAAAATGGTGGGAAAATCAGTGAGAAATGGAGAAAAATCAGTGAAAAACGGGGGGAATCTTTGAAAAATGGGGAAAAAAATCAGTGAGAAATGGGGGAAAAAAATCCATGAAAAATGGGGGAATAAATCAGTGAGAAACGGGGAAAAGTGGGGGAAAAAATAATTGAGAAATGGGGAAAAAATCAGTGAGAAATGGGGGAAAAGTCGATGAAAAATGGGGGAATATTCAGTGAGAAATGGGGGGGGGGGGGGGGGGGGGAATCAGTGAGAAATGGGGAAAAAATCCATGGAAAACAGGGAAACAATCCATGGGCAATGGCAGGAACAGAGTGAGCTGTTGTCGCTCGTGCTGTGGTGGCCGATGCTGTGGGGAAAAAATAAGTGAAAAATGGGGGCAATAATCAGTGATAAATGGGGAGAAAATCAGTGATTAATGGGCGGAAAAATGCATGAAAAATGGAAGGAAAAATTCAGAGAGAAATGGGGGAAAAAATCAGTGATTAATGGGGGAAAAATGAATGGAAAATGGGGGAAAATTCAGAGAGAAATGGGGGCAAAAATCAGTGAGCAATGGGGGGAAAAATCGGGAAATATCCATGGAAAAATGGGGGGAAAAAATCAGTGAGAAATGGGGGAAAAAATCAGTGAGAAATGGGGGAAACATCATGGTGAAATGGGGAAAAAAATCTTTGATAAATTGGGGAAACAAATCATTGAGAAATGGGGGAAAAAAATCAGTGAGAAATGGGGAAAATATGGGAAAAAATCCACGAAAATTGCGGGAAAAAATGCATGAAAAATTGGGGAAAAATCAGTAAGAAATGGGGGAAAAAATCCATGAAAAATGGCGGGAAAAATCAGATCGGCGATCGATAGCTAATGCGTGCCTATGGATTAGATCGGCGATCAATTGATCACAACTACCGATCGATTATATCGGCGATCGATTGATCGCGCCTGCCGATCGATTAGATCGGCGATCGATTGATCGCGCCTGCCCGATCGATTAGATCGGCGTTCGATTGCTAATGCCTGCCGATCGATTAGATCGGCGATCGATTGATCGCGCCTGCCGATCGATTAGATCGGCGTTCGATTGCTAATGCCTGCCGATCGATTAGATCGGCGATCGATTGATCGCGCCTGCCGATCGATTAGATCGGCGATCGATTGCCAATGCCTGCCGATCGATTAGATCGGCGATCGATTGCCAATGCCTGCCGATCGATTAGATCGGCGATCGATTGATCGCGCCTGCCGATCGATTAGATCGGCGTTCGATTGCTAATGCCTGCCGATCGATTAGATCGGCGATCGATTGATCGCGCCTGCCGATCGATTAGATCGGCGATCGATTGCCAATGCCTGCCGATCGATTAGATCGGCGATCGATTGCCAATGCCTGCCGATCGATTAGCTCGGCGATCGATTGCCAATGCCTGCCGATCGATTAGATCGGCGGTCGATTGCCATGCCTGCCGATCGATTGCTAATGCACACTATTTGCACACTCCTTGCACACCCTTTGCACTCATACAGAGGCAGGAGGTTTGTCAGTTCTGGTCGGGGTTTTTTGGGGCGTTCATTCAGGGGGATTTTCTCAAGGATTGGGACACTCCTTGATTCCATCCCTTGCCTGTCTCCCAAGCGCCACCCTGTGGGCAGAGCGCGGTACTGCGCGCCTGCCTCTCCCAAGATGGCGGCTCGGGTGTCGCTCCCCGACCTTCTAACTCTGGCTGCAAAAGGAGGGTGGCACAGCAAGGAGCCCGCTCGCTCTAGTGGGATGCCTGCGCACGACGCCGACACCGATCCCACGGGTGCGATTTTCGGCGGCGTTTCCAATCGTGCGGACATCTCCTTCAGCCCGCTTCGGCCCGGGGAAGAGGGGCGGGGCCGCCAGCGATGGTCCCGGCGCAGCCCGGGCAGGCTCGGGGCGGAGCCGGGGCTTGGCGAGGCGGGGCACGGAGCTCCCGGGGACGGGGACCGGGCGGGGCCGGGTGATCCCGGAGCGGTACCGAGCTGTGCCGGGGACGGTGCTGCAGGGGCGGTGCCGGGCCCGCCTCAGGGTGATTGAATGCCCAGAAATCGCCTCCTCTGCCCGTGCTCACAGTGAGCTGCGGGCTGCAGCGTGCTGTCGGAGCTCCGCACACAGCACGGATTTGGGCTTCCCCTCCTCTCAAACCCTCTCCCCCTTCTTCCTCCTCCTCATCTTCCTCTTTTTCCTCTCCCTCCGCCTCGCCCCCCTCCCGGGCCCCTGACTCCCCCCGGGATCCCCTCCTCCGGAGGCGGCCCTTCCGAACCGACCCCCCCCTCCAAGCCCCGGAGCTCGAGACATTAAGGTAAGCTTTGGAATTGAAATATCAGGATATTCACTCTATCCCACTGGCCTGAAATTTCAGGATCGTACGATTTTTTCTGGAAGCAGTTACCTTTGCTGCAGGATTGTGTGGTCACCAGTCTCCTTTCCTGTGCCTCTTGTTGAAATTTGCTGTCAGATAACCGGCTAGTAACGAAATATTTGACAGAAATCAATGCTGTGAACGGACTTCACTGCAGCAGTTGATGAAAGAGCAAAGAAAATGTCTGTCGTGTTTACGCACCCCCCCGAGGCTGAATGAATTCTGATACTGTAATAAATCAGTGCAGTTGGTGCTGCAAAGGTCTTGACATTGATCAAGAAGATATTACTTTGGATTTTTACTTTTTATCAGTGTTTCTTTAATCTGTACTTCAGCACTCTAGCCTTTCATAAGTCTTCTCCGGTTTCCTCTGGCCCTGCAGAGTAGTCCTCTCTGTTATTGTCTGATCCCAGCTTTGATGCAAGGAGGACTTTTTGTCTTGAAAATTAGCATCCCCCTCCGCATATTTAAATTAGTTATTTGACTTTTGAGAAAAAGCTGGTCAGCTCGAAGTCCACCAGACACCAGAGGCTGCTGTTTTTAGCACCTTATTCAAAGAGGACATCCTTTAGTTACCTAAGGAGGGGTAGAGATTTACCCCTAGGAATAAGGAATAAAATGCAAGCAGACTGTCCTGCCAAGAAAAAAATCCAGTACAGTGACTGAATTAGGGTTTAGTGGCCCTTGATCCTTGCAAGGGATTAAAGGCAGGTTCACTTGGTCTCCCAGCAATGAATGTCTCAACCGAAAGCTGCTCAAAATGTGCCGTTTTTCTGATGGTTTTGGATTCTTTTGCCAGGTGGGAACATGGACTGCTTGACTTGTTCCTGTGTCCACTTTCCACTTCAGTCCTTTGCATTTTCTCTGAAGGGAAAGCAGGAACAGGAAGTTGGGCAGTTCCGTCAGCAGAAAGGCTGCTAAGAATAGATGGTAAGGACTTACTTTTCTGCACAGTGCCATGTAACTGAAGGCTCGTTTTTGGATTTCACATTCTGTTCCTGCCCGGTTTTGTGAGAGCTGCAGGTGCATTTCTGTTTCCAGACCCTGCCAAAAATAGTCGCTTATATTATAATGAATCCTTTTTCCTTCATGTTTTCTTGCTTTAAATGAATTCCCCTGTCAGATGATGTGAGCAGCAGTTATTTTTAGAGCTGCTGGTGTTGTACACGGAGTAACTGTAGAACAAATGAGTTGTGATGGCTTCCTTGTATTTGATGTGTGGAGAGGAGCAAAGGCACAGATTCATCCTGTGTAATTGCAGTCGTCCAACGTAGGTGCCAGGTTGGCAAGCTGGGCAAGGTTTCCTCTCTTGCTGGGCCTTAGGGGAGGGAGCTGAACCCTGGTGTCACTCGGATTCCTTCCTCTTCTCCCTCCTCCTTTCTTGCTTGTAGAGCTGGAGCTCGGGGTCACCGAGTGTTGGGTGCTCGCAGTCAGGGCCTGAATTTGGAGAGCAGGAAAGCGGGGGGAAGTTTCTAGGCACGTCAAAGCCTGTCTCTAGGGTGTGGGACTTGTTGTCTTCCTCACCACCCCCAGCAACTTGCACTTCTCTCTGGACCTTGCTGTGGTCACAGCCCACTGCTCATTTATGTGACTGTTCATCCGTCTGCCTGATTGCTTTAAGTACAAGTAGCCTGATTCAGGTTTAATTTAGCAATGATTTTCCTCTGTTTCATCGGTAGTTTTCTAAAACTCCCCTACAGGCTATTTTGAAGGTGCTTTTTTTTTTTTTTTA